>NC_138737.1:11604966-11842466 GCF_965113295.1 Leuciscus leuciscus
TAGATTAAAAACCAGACGGCAACTACGAGAAAACACTGAAGTTACCACAAATAACACTGAACAGAAAAACAATACAAGCTCTCAAACGTTCGGAGACAACAAGAATGCAGGTGACTTTGTTTTTAAGGATTTTTCTCAAATAAAGATGCTGTTTTTGTTTTTTAAGGAATAACTAGAACCATTTGTTAAGATGTTACAGTGACTGAGACTTCTGAGACACAGAAAGGAAATAATGTGGCAGCTGACTTTTCGCATTCAGAACATAGGTATATATTTTTGCATATTTTAATGTTTAGCTGGTTTTATAATATTTAGTTTAATTATGTCTCCTCAATCTTTTTCTGATTTTCAGGTCTTCAGCAGACAGTGATGAGATGACTGAAGATGATCCTGCCAGGGTCTGCATTGAAAACCAAAGCCCCCCTGATAGGTATTTCCTCTATTCATCTACTCTTTTAATGAATCAATTAGACATATGTTAAGCCAAGTCTCTGTCTCCTAGCAATGGGGAAGTTGCATTGCTGAATTTAACCAACAGAGGGATCCAGAGTAGAGCAGATCCTACTGAGAAACACAACACAAACAAAAAGACAGGAACACTTAAAAATAGCAGGTGATTTTTCTAACTGCACATATTTTTGATATTTTCATATTTTAGGATTTCTAACAAGTTGAATAAAATCTTAAAAGTTCTTTACCATTTTCTCTCCAGTCCACAGTCTTTGAAAGATGATGTGTCCCAGATTGGTGGCAAGAGAAAACGGTTTGTTTTTTCATTTTACCAATGTAAATATTGTTTATAAAATATTTACAGTATTTTACATTTATATAAAAGTTATGTATAGTTATATAATTATGAAATATTAGAACAGTTATTTATTTATTTGGTGATATTTTCATGGTTTTATTTTGAATGCCTTATGATGTCCTATATGTTGACATCATATTACATGATACTGATCTCTGTGTTTACAGAAAATCAACATCCAAAGTGATTTTGCCTTGTGAGTTTCAAGGCTGCGATAAGATTTTCTCTAGTCGGCAATATCTCAATGTGAGTGCTGAGTCAATATTGACTGTCCATGACACATTCATTAGTCTTTACTAGACTAAAACATTTCCCATTGTTCTGCAATGATCTGACTGTTAGAAAATAAACTTTATTTAAAACAGAATTACGTTGATTGCAAGGTTTTGTGGAAAAGCATCAACACTGAGACTGGATGGCAAAGCATCTCACAATCTGTTCCTCTCCTCAGCATCATGTCAAGTACCAGCATCTCCAGCAGAAGACCTTCACCTGCTCGCACCCCCCCTGCAGCAAGTCATTCAACTTCAAGAAGCATCTGAAGGAACATGAAAAGTTGCACAGTAGTGAGTATTCAGTCCATTTGAATGATTTATGTGATAGATGTAATCCAGTGTAGTTTTGGACAGACACTATAGACATATGTATACACTATATACATGTATGTATGTGTATATGTATGTATGTATGTGGATTACCACTGGATTAGAAGAATCTAATTACCATGTTATTTAAATACAGTATATATATATATATATATATATATATATATATATACACACACACTGTATTTAAATACCATGGTAATTAGATTCTTCTAATTCAGTGGTTATTGGCTTGTGGGTTGCAGGTCTGTTTTGACAGCAGGTAAACAACAATGCTAAATGCAAATAACCATAAAGCTGTGCAAGTAACAATATAGTTGTGCATTGGTTGGAATGCACTGTAAAAAATGATTTTTTGGTGAAGTAAATACTACTGAAAAAAAACAATGTAATTTACATGAAAAAGTTAGTCCAGGCAAGAATTTAAAAAACTAAGTAAATTCCATATCAGTACTTATTTCAAGCGAGTAGAAATGAAAGCGTAAATATCAACTCAATAAAATTAAGTAAAAATTACTCAACTTTTCTGATACTGGGGTTCCCATCATGCACTGGACCTTGAATAATTAATGAGGTTCATTTTTCACTGTTTTCCAGCTGTATTTACACTGTTTTATCATTGCTTTTGTTGTCAGGATTAGTAACTTGCCATTTTGTGACATTTTGAGTAAATTTTCTGCTCAAAATGACACATTCAAACACAAAAATGATCCATCAAATGTTACCGTCATTGTGTATTGTCTACGAAGTATTGAGGTACTGTATTTGCATTCACATGAGACTTAACATCTGACATGATGTCTTATAAATTACTTAGATAATCTAAGTAAAGCACATACTATAAATGATTGGTATAATTCAATATTATTGTTTGAGTGAAATGTAATGCAAAGGAATATTCAACTAAATCGATATCAATCAACCTTTTACTAGCCAAGTTAAAATTACTTATTATCTTTGTTACTTTCACTTAACTAGGTTAAGTAAAGTTTACTTAATTCCATATTCCAAGTAAATTTAACTTAAAGATTTCTAATTAAAGCTACTAATAAATGTTTAGGTTTTTACTTGGCAAACTTTGTAAATTTACTAGCATTTTCAGAGTGAAAAAAATTAGCAAGCTTTTTTCAAGTAAATCCTACTCCAAATTTTTTACAGTGTGGAATAAAATAGGTTTATCAACTTTTAAAAGAAGAAAAACCTTCCCAAATCTTTTATTGTTGATGTCAAATGCTGGGTGTCTTATCAAAGTCTAGTCTACTGTATTTTGGTGCAAATTCATCTACATTTCATTGAAGTCATGTAGAATCCAAATTAAGTAGATGCAAAAATGGACACAGTGAAAAAAATCCTCGAAAAAAAGTTCCCACTTTTTACTGTGTCTGTCTATTATATATACTATTATGTACTTATTATGTCAACAATTAATTATTTGGTACAATATACTTATTGGATCACAATGAGTACATTGTATCAAATAATTCATGTTTACTGCTATTGAGATGGAACACGGGTAGGGACAGGTTTGGTGGCATGTTTGGGTTTAAGGGGGTAGGAGTTGGGACAACATGAACTTGTAAATGCAATTACAAAAATGAATTGCATGTAATTACATGTATCATTTAAATATATACAATGTAATACCGTGTATGTATACAATAAGTGCATTGTATATTATTTTAAAGGTTCGTACATAGTAGTTTAAGACACTTTAAAACCATGAACAATTACAGAAAGTTAAAGAAAATCCAATCCAGACAGCAGAGTATAAACATGGTTTGTGTCAACCACATTGTGTGTGCTTTGAATTATTGGATGCTGAAATTACTTTCATACTGTATGATATTTAATCAATGTAAAATTAATAATACATTTGAGTGTAATTATAGTGGAAGTTTCGTCTACTTTGTATGCTAAAAAATATTGTTTTCCAATGTTAAATCTATGTCCAGAAGCAAACCCGCTTAAGAACCACTGGACAAGTACAGTAAGCATTAAGGATGAGTGATGTTTTGTCATGTTGTGGTTAGTAACATGGTTCTCTCTATATGATTCTTTGTGCCTGTGAGATCAGAGAGACTATATCTGTGAGTTCTGTGCCCGGGCGTTCCGAACCAGCAGTAACCTGATCATCCACCGCAGGATACACACCGGAGAGAAACCACTGCAGTATGAGTTTCACCACACACACGTGCACCAGGCCCTTTGTTTATACCAAGCTTGCGTATCTCCCAAACTAATTTTTGCATGAACATTCCATAAATTTTTAGCACAACAACTGCTCAAGGCTTTGCTACTACAGTTTTCATCTCCGGATATAACTCGCCCCTTCTCTCTTTCTCAGGTGTGAGGTGTGTGGCTTTACCTGTCGACAGAAAGCCTCTCTGAATTGGCATATGCGGAAGCACAATGCTGAGAGCACCTACCAGTTCCCCTGTGAGATCTGCGGTCGTCGCTTTGAAAAGAGAGACAATGTTACAGCTCACCGAAGCAAGAGCCACCCAGACTACAATACACCCACTCCTCCTGAGCTTCTCCTTCCTCCTTCTGACCCAGTCCCGCATCCCTCTGGGCAGCGCAGATCTTCCCCTTCTGTTTCTAAGAATCACATTTCTGTAGAATAACATTTGTAATGCCGTGTTTTGACTAAATATTGTACCATTTGTGCATCCTTGAACTTGAGCAAACTACTGTGGGACTGATTGGCTTCTATAAACAAACTGAGTAATTGCCATGTGGTCTATCTGTGGTGTTAATTCAGATTTTGGTGATTTTTAACATGCAAGTAGATGTTTTTTCTTCATGCAGTGGCTGGACTTCTGTAAAATGACCCAAATTAGCATAATCAGGTCATTGTTAATCAGGTTATTTTATGTTGTAGTTGCTTTAGTTTAAAAAAAAAAGTAGGGCATCAAATAGAACTAAATGTGACTTATTTTATTTTATCAACAAAACTTGATATTTATGGTTTTGTGTTGAAATTCTGTATTACTTTTAAAAATGATCAACACAAGACATTTTTGGCTCTTTTTATATATATTTTTATTTATTTCTTTTCCACCCCTTTACACACGCATAAATCGCAGTTGTCTGGAAAAAATGTGATGCACACATAGACGATTTTGCATTTTTGTGGAGATTTGAACAGTGGTTTGTCATGATGCATTTCAGTAAAGAAATACATTTGCATACATTATAATAATCGAACTCAAGGGTTCCCGCCTTTAGGAAAGCCTTACTTTGATTGACAAACACTTTATCCAATGACTCTTGTCCATGAGAAGTGGGCGTTGCCTCTTGAAATTGATCCATACTCTATTGGCTAACAAAAGCGGTATTGGTAACGCAGTTGCCATGCCTACACAGCTTTGCTCCGGTGACGCTTGAGTGACAGGAAACGTGAACCAATAGGAACACAAAGAGGCGGGGCTTTTCTAACACTGTCAACTGTTCGTTCAAACCTTGTTACACATTGAACGCGCCACGGTCGGATCAACTACCGGCGATGAAAATGAGCCTCACTGTTTTTACTGAAACCACAACAAGGTAACATACTTTTTACGTTTCTTTTCACAGTAAGTGAAGTTATTGGTTGTGCTGCTGAAACGTTTTCCCGGGAATGCAACATAATAGGCGTCCAGCACTAAGCAGTTCATTGTACGTGACACTGACAGTGAGGCTTTCCCCAGCGGAGCATCTCTGTTTCAGTGTGTCAGCATTGTGGAGCAAAAGCCTGATCATTTGCTACAAGGTCAGTTTTAGTTTGAGCTGCAGCGCACAGCATGTTCCTCATCAGTAACGTTACAGTGCATACACATTTCCTCTGTCTAGAACAAAGACAGACACGGTGCTTTGTGGAAGGAAGTTGCTAGATCAGAATAGTGATGGGCAAAGTAGTGAAGTATTTGTGTCTCTTAAGTGTATTTTAAAAGTTGATCAGATTATTTTGTGTTTTTAAATAAGATGCTATATCTTTTTTGTCTATTGCTTCAGGTCTTACTAGTATCTACATTTATGTCACTAATGCTTTTAATCCACTAGTGACTAGTATCTTTTTCAATTTAACTAGCAACTATTAATTTAGAGATACTAATACAGTATTAATGCTAGTAGTGACTAGTATCAAGTCACTGGTACTTTTTACATACTAGTACTTCATTTAATTGCTATTAGTCACCATCCTAATAGTGTAATGTAACTATTTTAGTAACAAATTAAGTAAAAATTGGTTACACTTTATTTTAAGGTGTCAGTATTACAGTTTAATTATACATTTAAGTACTGAGTAATAATAATTAACTGCATGTACTTACTAGGCCTATATGGTTAGGATTAAGATGAGGGTTTGGCTTAGGGTTAATTGCATGTAATTATGCATAATGTATAGTTATTAATACAGTAACTACATTTAACATGTGTAACACTGTAAAATAAAGTGTCATCCAATTGAAATCTGTGGTTCAAATATTAATCTCTGAATATTATGTATTACATTTTTTGCTGGTACCAATTCTAGTTTTTGGTAACACTTTATTTTAAGGTGACATAGTTACACATTATTTACACTATAGTAATGACAGTAAATTATGCATAATTACAAGTAACTAAACCAAACCCTACTTATTTGAGTAAGTACAATGTAACTACATCACCTTAAAATAAAGTGTAACCTAATTTTTCGCTAACACTTTTTTACAGTGCCAATGTTAAATATGTTATATGTAGTTACTAAAGTAATAACTATAAATTATCCATAATTGCAACAAACTAACCCTAAACCATATCAAACCCTAATCCAAACCCTTAATATTTACTTAATATTACACAGTACGCAAATGTATAATTACAGTGTGTTACAATACAATAATAATAACTGTTATTATTAATTATGAATAACTATGTCACTATAATAATAAGTCCTAGTATGAAATGGATACGTACTAAAATCCTACAAATCCAAATAGGCCTACTTTTGGATTACTTTAGCAATTAAAAAAAAATTACTGGTTAGTTTTAAGGAATACATTTTAGAAAAGCTTCTTCAGATTAGATTTCACTAATATTCTAATAGCAGCTCTAAGACTGTTGAATTTCATGCCTTGAAAGACAAATCATTTGTTTTGCAAATTGTGTGGATGAATAATGTCCCTGTCATTCTTGATGAAGTGGATAAGGAGAAATATCTCTAGAAGTAGCCAGTCGCCTGTTCAGAAGAGTGGCTGGTTATTTCTAGAAACACTTGCACCACCGCATGTCACATCCTGAGGCATGTGGTTGTAGATTTGCGGAGAATGGCTGCAGGTTAGTTTTTCATATTCCCACATAGTCAAAAGAGTGTGCAAAGCTGAGTTATTGCGCAACACAGATCCCGGGGCTCATATACACTGTACTCCACTTTGTAACTTCTCTGTGGGATCTCTTGCAGCGTGTGTTGTAAATGCACGTCATGGTATTCCAACCTCATGATAAGAGTCTTGTGATGCAGATGCAGATTGTCATTTGCGTGTGTGTCTTGATTCTTGTTCTTGTTTAGTCTATCCTTAAAGGAACCCAGAGATTCGCAAAAGTCTGCGTATCTACAGTACACAAATATAACATTCTTAAGACAATTTTAAGATGCACTTGAGAGCACTGAGATGTGGCTAAGATAGGAAAGAATGCTGGAGTGCTTTTAAAAACAAATTAACAAACCATTGAAGCATCTGATTCTTCTAGTTGTGGTCCGTGAAGGATTCCAAGTGGTTCTCGAGTTGAATGTCTAGTAAAAATAAATAAATAAATTGTCTTCTAGATGTTCACTTCGTGAAAAAGTTGAATACTTTCCTAATGCCATGATAAGATTCCAATGCAAACGTGTAGTTACTAGCATTTCTTAATATTAAGCCTAAAATGTTAGTACGGATATAGTATGATCACTGTATAATATCAGTCTTTAAATGCAAAATATTTAAAGTGTGCCTAAAGTATACTTGCAATAGTTCCACTTTAGCACAATCAAATATATATACAAGTATATCTTTAGTTGGACCTCAGCACAACTTCCGGATAGGCTAAATAAAGTGCATTAAGTACAAAATTAGTTGTACCAATTTAGCAGACTTAAAGTATATCAATTTAGTATACCAAAAATACAATCACAGGATATTTATATTAAGTACATAAATATGAAATGAATTGTATTATACTTAGCATAAAATAAATGTATTTCAAATACATTTTTTGTATATTTATTTTTCACTAGGGTAGCATTTGTGTACCAATGAGTGCTAATGATGTCCTTCATAGTTTCTCGTCATTTCCAAAGTTGCAAGCTTTTACCACTTATAGCATTGCACTTATCTCAGAATAAAACAAATAAAGGCAGTTAAGAATTCAAATATCAGCATTTGATTATCAGTACTGGCTGCACTTTAATGACGAGCATGCACTTAAAGGGACAGCGTGCATTTAGTAGGTGTAGAGACTAAATTAAACTGCCTTTGCCTTATAATCTGGTTTTCTGAGTAGTATGTAATGACATCTGAGTCACACTTTAATATTTGTGCCAGGACTGAAGGCTGTTGCTGATTACTGTAAGTGCTGCATTTCCTCTGTGTGCCCAGACAGAGATATATACACCACACTGCTCTTCAGTGCTGCATGGCTTGCCAGTGCTATGCACGCAGAATGCATTGTTGTTGTTTTTTTTTGTAGAGTAAGCTTTTCTATCTCTGTTAAAAGTTTCAATACTGAATTTGGATTTTGGAGGCTACTTTAGTGTTCTAACCTGTCTCATCTTAAATAAAAGACTGATTAGAGCTCTGAACTCTGTAAGCATCTGGATAAAAAGGGCTGTACATCTTATCCCCATGCTTTATACTGGAGGTCATGCTGAAGTTAACAGTAGATATTTTTGACACCACACAATCCTGTTGAATTAAAGTCGGTCTGTCACTTTTTTAAGTCAAGGTAGATTCATTATCAGACCTGAAAGAGCTGGGACACATGAAAGCCGGTGCAGTTTGAGATTAGAGGGCTCATCTAAGGACACCCCCTGACTCTGAAGACCTGCAGAGAAGGATGGAGAGAGAGAGGGAGGTGGGGGATGCACAGTATGTTCCATTTAAATTTGAATTGGCTTGAATTGCTCCTGTTGATTAGACTTCATTAGAGTGAAGCTACAGCATTAGCATGGACTCCCTCATTAGCAGAGTGAGAGAACATCACACTTATAGAGAGAAGTTCATTGTAGTATTGTTTATCCTAAAGTTTCAAGGAATCTGATCCAGTCCTCCTGTCGCTTGTTTTATCATCTGCTGTAGTGGTTGTTAGTAGCAGCATTGGAAGATTTGTAGTTTTGTGTCAGTGCTGCTGGCTCACCTAGATCCCTGCCAAGCAGGACAGTGCCTGTGGGCAAAGCTTGGCAGCCCGTGGCAGATGGAGGATTTCTGTCTGTTGGGCTGTCTAGAGGCACACAGAAGCCTGGAGAAGGGAACGTGGCTCTGAGCCTAGCCGGATTGTGGGTCATTGTTACATGAATTGGATGTGGGATTTTTCAGTAAGCAGCCATTTATTTCAGCATGTTTTAATTAAATGTTTTATAGTTCATTCAAAAATGAATTTTTTTTTTTTTTACTCTCAACTCATATGATTTTATTCCATGAAACACAAAAGGAAATGTTCGGGAGAATGGCTGAGTTCCTTCCTTAGGAATTCTCAAATTTACTGATGATCTGTGCTGTAGTTCTCAATGTTGTTTGCTGTCAATACTTCACAGTAAATAATAATAATAATACAGTAACTTATGGTTGCCACATTTCATCAAAGTATATAATTTTTAAATAACAATCTACTTGAATACAAAAATCTGCTTTATAAACTGAACTGATAACCACCACCCATGATAATACAGGTTGTACAATAGAAAGCCACATATACTTTTGTTGTATATTGTATATGAGGCTTTATTGTACAACCTGTATTATCATGGGTGGTTATCAGTGCTTGTCCTTAAAAAATTACCAATACTCATAGATAGATGGCGGGTCATACACATAGACAAGACAAAACAAAACAACACCATCAGGGTAACACAGATGACATTAAAATAATGTAATAAACAATTACTAAATAACATAAAATGTAACAAAAACACCCTAATGTACATTATCGTTTACAAAAATAAGAAACAAAACAATTTAAATAAAATATAGGCCTAGTCATATGTGATCTGTCACACAGGGATTTTAATGTCATTTTACTGTTTTCTTTTCACCACAAAATATTACTCCAAAAACCCTACATTATTTTACAGTAAAATATACTTGTATAGTAGTACAATATACATATAATGTGATGTTAAACCATTTACAATTTTTCACCATATATAAGGTAACTTTTAAGCTTGTACTGTTGCATTTTTACAGTATTTTTTTTATTTTTTTTTTATGGTTTTAGCTTTAGTAAAATAAACCTGTTCAAAAGACTTGGAGTAGGCCTAAGTTGTATCGTCTTATGTAGAATTTTTGTCCTTTTTGGAGCTTGACTGTATAATGACCATTAAATATATTGGCTAAATAAATAGCCTATAAAATGTTGGCTAAATAAAAAGTTGATGGAAAATAGATTAGTAGGCCACTAGGTCCCGAGGTTTAAAATTTGCTTGACTTGAAAGTTCAGAAAAACGGTGACTTATGGTCATATGAAAAGGCAAACAAATTAAAGAGCCATACAACTGCTTTGAGTATAAAGTTTCAGTTGTTATTTTCAATGTTTTATCTGTGTTTATCAGTAAAATTATCTGCTGAATACAGACCTAACGACGACACGCTGTGTAGCATGATAAGAAAAGGTAGTTTACAGAAATCTCAGTGCAGTATTTGCAGCATTGAGATGCAACTGTCCTCAAATTCAGGAGACCCTAATCAAATTTGCTATCTAGGTCGTTTATGAGACGCACACTGACCCCAAAAAACTGAGAAAGCAACAGCAAGTGCTGGCAGAGAATAGGACTGTGTTCATAATTTGTAATGCTAATACACCTCCGTCAGTGTCTTCTAGATGTGTACTGTCATTTAAATGTCCCGTTGGGCTGCAAAAACATGGTTTAATGATCTGATTTAATTAATGCATTGTGTACAATTGTTGATTCTACATGTGCTTGCATGGCTTACGCTGCTGGGTGATGCACCGGATGGAGGTGAGCTCTGGACTGCTGTCATAAACTGTGCTCGAGCACTACTGGCAACAACAACAGCATTCAGCACAGCACAAAAGCCAGCAGAGACTGTGGTTTATTCTGCTGGGTTCTGAACAGAGGAACAAGCTGAACTCTGTTGGTGTGGAAGGATGTATTGCTGTTGTCCACATGGTGCCGTTCATGGTACCATTCGCCTGTAATGTTCAATGAGGTGACATTAAGTGTTGTCTAACTGCTAATTAGTCTTTTAGCAGATCATTTATTATCCAAAGCGACTCACACTTACTTTAGAAAAGGGAAACCTGGGGTTTAAGACCTTGATCTTGTCACCTTGGTGATAGTTTATTGATCATCACCGCTTTAAAGGGATAGTTCACTTTGAAATTTATTTTTGGTATGTTTTAGCTTACCTCAAGGGCATCCAAGATGTAGGTGTCTTTTTTTCCGCAGTAGTTTCAATTTTGATATTTTTAGGTCAAACCGTTCTTGTCTGTCAGTCAAATAATGCAGGTCTATGGTCACCACCTCAAAGAGCATGCACAGAGTCCAAATTAAAACAATTCCCCGTCGTCCAAATTAAACAATTCCCCATCGTAAGTACACATTGATGGCCTAAGACACGAAACGAGCGGTTTGTGTGAGAAAACGAACAGTATTTATATAGTTTTTACCTCTTATACACAGCCATGTCCAAGTGATCTGATCTGACGTGTATGCAGACTGGTGCATAGATATATACACTAGATGTCGCCTTGTCTACGGCAGTTCATTGGAACGAATGTCTTTAAGGCGATATCTAGTGTATATATCTACGCACCAGTCTGCGCCATCACTGTGTACTTACGATGTGGAATTGTTTCATTTGGACGACGGGGAATTGTTTTAATTTGAACTCTGTGCATGCTCTTTGAGATAGTGACCATAGACCTGCATTATATGACTGACAGACAAGAACGGTTTGACCTAAAAATATCAAAATTGAAACTACTGCGGAAAAAAAGACACCAACATCTTGGATGCCCTTGAGGTAAGCTAAAACATACCAAAAATTTATTTCAAAGTGAACTATCCCTTTAATACTTTTAACCTTTAATCTTTACCAGTCCAAATCTTTAATCATGATGTATTTTCAGCTGGGAATAAACAACTTTATTTACAACATTTAGTTCTTGTCTTTGAATCGGATTGGTCGAGTGATGGTCTAACAGCTATGGCACTTTTGAATGATTAGTGTTGTGGATTTTTCAGCGATTCTTCTTGCATATTTTATTAATCCGCCAGTAGGTGGCATCAACTGACTGTCTTTATGGGTGTGTCACTGTCTCATTCGTTCAACTGATTTGTTTAAAACACTGATTCATTCGGAACAATAGAAGTGACCGGCTAAATACAGAATAGCATTCTAGAATACTACTCTTACTTTTTCTGCAGTTAAAGATATGGCAGAAATAAGTTGGAGTGTGTTAGTATGCTATTCCAAATTCAACCGAGTCATTGATTTAAACTATTCATTCAATAAAGAAAGAATTGACCGGCTGAATTTGCATACTTTTTATGGCAGAAATTAGTAAGTCTTTATGAGTCATTGAATCATTCACTCAATTAAAACAAAAACACTAGGCTAATACATTGAGGTAGGAATTCATTTGTTTTGGCTTTGTTTGCAAATATATTTGAAGGAGGAGCAACAATAGTCAAACTGGTATTGTGTCTAAAATGTAAGTTACTGAATGTTAATTTGTTCAATTAACTGTTCTATATAAGCAATATCACACTCTCTCAATTGTGCTGTTGTTAATAATAATGCTGATATTCAGAGCAACAACACTCTTGCTCGAATGATATTGCTTAATTATTTTTATTTCTATTATATTATTGAATACCTTGGTATATGAATGTGGTAATCATTCAGTAACATGGTCTATATGATATAATAACAAATTATTTTGTGTAAATTAAATATTACATCTGACATTTTTTAGGGACTTTTTGATAATGAGGAAATAGCAGAAGGGGCTTCTGCAGCAAAGCCCCAGAATCTCCATAAAAAATTCCCCCAAATGTATTTGTAATCACACCAAATCAAGTTCTGGACATTTTGAAGAAGCTCTGATGCAGAGATACAGACAGGCTTGTTATAGGTGGGTGGGGGATTTGGCACTGCACTGCTGAAGCTTGCTGCAAAACCTCTCTGACAGGAAATGTTCTCAGCTCATTTTCTTTGCCAACGCAGGTGAGGAAGGACACACAGATTCACTATCTGATTCACACTTATCCACACGATAATACTTATTAGAAGCTGAATACACCAAACAGCCATAGTTCATGTTCATCCTTCTTGTTCATCAGGGATTTCGATTTAAGTAATATAATTTCTTAAAATGTATTTTAGGCCACTGTCGGTTGGTTAGCTCCCCTTAATTTCTTTACTAATGGAGCCCTTGGCCCTGAAGTAATGAGAAAATTTTATTTCAAAGCATGCCCTCTTCCTCATTTTGAGTTTCACTCCGCTCACACACACTTAGTGTCACACTCATAAAATCACTCTCTGACTTTGACAGATGGGGCTTTAGTAGCCGAGCAGGATGTCTACTGTCGATTCTTGGCTCTGGAGCCAGGCTTCACTCCTGGTGTGAGGTCAGCTGAGGGTTGATACGCTGCTTCGGTTTATACACTGCACCTTAAGAAGCTACGGATTGAAAGAGAGAGAATAGAGATCAGCGTCTCCCTTCTGAGCTGCATCTGCATCTGCCAATAACGCTCTAACAATCCTCTCAGCCACAGCAAAGTGAGAAAGAGAGAGAGATTGAAATGATGCTGAGCGTTGTCATTTAAATTCTGCCAGAGAGTAATGAGGATCACTTAGTGGCTGTGTGCTTTACTTTTAAGCTACTCATTTTTCCTGGCACCCTATCTGTTTTTTCATTCTGAAAAGCACCGGCTTTTTTGTACTTATTGATTAAATTAATGAATGTGACATGGCATGAGCAAGGATGGAAATCTCCTATTTTTTTATTTTTGGGGGGTCCTGACTCCTGTGCCAGCTAAGCAAGTGCAAATGAGATGAATGTGAATGCTAATGGATGGATTGGGATAGACGTCTTTAGAGAAACCAGCTACTATTAACAGTACGCTGGTCCTGAAAGACTCACTGAGCACCAGATGGATCCTCCAGAACTCACTCCACAGTGACCACCGAATCAGCTAGGAGGCTTATAGTCTTCAATGGAAAATTCGGCCGCACATTCACTGTGTTTTGGTGCCAATGCCAAACCCAAAGGGTAGATTTGCCATGATCCCAAATGTCTGGAATGTAGTTATAGCTTGTTATTTTACCAAAACATCTCATTTATTTGTGTATATGCCATTAGTTGATGGTTACAAGCACGTGTTAAATGGATATTTTAATGGTTATAAGATTTTAGTATCGCCATATTATGTCTACAGAGATACATGGCTGACATATACCTAATTACAGGGAATGAGAAGAAGCCAATCTTTAGAAATTCCTTCTAGTTCCAGTTGGATTATTCTTTCTCAGCCACATTACGCCCTGATGTCTGTTTGGAGACCTCTGAACCGGCGGCTGAGTCTTATTTTTGGAATGAGCCATGCTGCCAAGCTTGTGTCATCCATACACCCCTAAGGTTTGCCGGGTCGAGATAATTAAAGGGGTGTGAGAGATGGATAGAGGGAGTAAGGCGTAAGCATGAGTATTTCCCTGTCCATGAGAGGTTGTGCTGTGCACCGGCTGATGGTCATCAACAGTGCCAAGAGAGGCCCGGCCGGCCAGAGAAAAGCCCTGTGGTCAGCACTCCATGGGCTGTAGATCCTGCCAGCATCCAGCTCTCAGAAACATAACAGGAATCACACCTCCAACCGGCTCTCTGCTGGGCTCACGCCTAGCACCCACAAACACGTCTACTCAAGGACAGTGCTATCATTTTGGCAGTTGTATCACCGCTAATCTCTATAAAACATGTTTTTAAAGACCACACTTTGTAGACCAAAGATTTACTTTCAAACTGGCATTAGGTTAGTTCATTTATCAGCAGAAAAGTTCTGAAAATTTGTGTATAAAATTCATAAAACATACACTATCATTCAAAAGTTTGGGGCTGGTCTTTTATGCTCACCAAGGCTACATTTATTTTATAAAAAATACAGTCAAAACAATAATATTGTGAAATAATATTAAATTATTGTTAGGGGTCATGATTGTTTTATTCTTTTAATATGTTCCTTGAGGTTTGCTTAATGTTAATAAAGCTTTTTTGCACAAAAAACAAATATGCACGCAAAAAATATTTTTAACCCTCTGTCTGAAATGATCAGGTGCTCTAAGCGATGTTGGGTGACGTCACTTCTTGTTGACGTTCAAAGTATTGTCAAACAAAACAGAGGCTAGCTCCACCCTCCCTCCTCCTCATCCCGTCCCCTCCCCCTCCCTTCTGTGCTTCCTGAAACAGGCTTTTCCGATGTAAATTTGGGACTAAACACGCGTTCCTTCTCCTTTTCCCTCTTCTTTGCTATTTGTTCATCCGAACGTCGTCTCTTTGCTTGTGTGTCGGCCGTATCAAAACTCAAGAGAATATAATTCTAACGTTAGTTGTTGTCGTTTTCTAGGACATCTCTCCTCTAGCTAACTCCCCTCTTCATGCTTCTCTCTCTCCACTCCCCACACCCCCCTTCATGTGCACGTGCACTAACCCCCACCCCCAAATCATTCTTGTCGGTTATTGGCTGGAACACTGTTTGTTATGTTTCATGGTGCAGGTTGGCCCAGTTTGTTTTTGTTGCCATTTGTGGAGCCTGGGCTGTCTACAGAGAGTGAGAGACCGGGTTTTTTTACAGTGTGTTCGGGGGACAGGCAGCTAGCGGATAGTGAGGAGATGTTTGCTGTATGTGACAAAAAATGTTTCAGCCTAAAAAAAGCGTGACATCGCTTAGAGCACCTTTAAGGGGGCTGATCCTTTAAAGCGTGTCAGTAATGGGCCACTGTTATGATTGGCTTATCTCATTGTATAGGGAAAAGTGTAAACGCCCCACTATTGCACGCGATTCATTGTTTTAAAAACATCTATATAAAACCGTAATTTGCAGACAAAGCATTAGCAAATTTTTTACTAACGGTCTGCGATGTAGCTGCTGTCAAATGCTCCAAAAATAAACAAGGATTGCGTCCTCCAATGCGATATATTCAGGATTTCACCTTGATGTTTGTGGCATCATAATGTCAGAAAGTGTGCTAATTAAAGCTGTGTCCAAGTAAGTAGTCCTCATCACACATAAATAGAGAACTGTTATTCTCATGGCGATGTGGGTGTGAATGTACAGTAGCATGTGTCCTGACTCCTGATCCCATTCCCTTCTCCCTCCTTCTACTTTCCCATCTACCTCCACTGTCCTGTCAGACACTTAAAAAATTTAACCTGACTGCTGTCAGGAAGGATCCTCATTATGAGCCCCAGGTGTTGTGCGGTAGGCTGCTGGTCAGAAAAGCAGGAACACAAACCTGCCAATATAGTGACACTGGACTGGAAATGCCCGTCACATTTTGAGAGCCAGCAGGCACTGCCAGGATGTGTTTACGAAAGAGAGGGAGGAAAGAAAAGGATAGTGAAAAGGATGGTAATGTGTGTGTGTGTGTGTGCAATTAGAGAGGCTGTATTACAGAGAAGCATTCTGTAGTGACTCAGCTCTTTGCACCTGTTGTCTTACCTCAGAGAGATGTTCAACCATCGTATACACAGCTACAAAAGAGATGCATTCTGAAACATTACTCAGTTCCACTGATCTGACATCTTAACTTTCAACAGCTTTTTCGTGTTTTGTTTAGCCCCTGACGCTGTGAATGTTACATTTGATTTCACTGAACAGTGAAAAGAATTCAGTGGGATGCTCAGGCTATTAGCTGAGGTGATGGTTTTATATTTCTGAGTTGGCTGACATTTACATTCACAAAGAGAAACTTCCGCAGTCATCTCAGTGTCATCTGCTCCGCTAGAGCACTGAAACATTGAAACCGAGTGTGTTTGTGTGTGCACCTCAGCGTGGGTTTGGTCTAATTAAAATTGCCTTGAGTTCTTGCCACTAGCCCCTGCAGGAGCCTGCTTTCATCAGCACTATCTGTCAGTCTGCTCTACTGGTTAACCTTGTTTTTGATTGTGTACCTTGTTTCTTCCACTGACGGTTCCCCGAAAATGCATCCATTTAACAGGTTCACTTAGGCACATCTAATATCAGTTGATTATGCACAGAGAAAGACGGCCCCATCTTGTTTTAAAGATACTGAATTAGTCATTAGCCGGGTTTCCATTATAGAACATCATAAAACATTTTAAATACATAATTGTACATGCACATTTTTTTCCATTTAGATGAACTTTTCTGTCATTTAACGCTCACTTAGTAAATCTTTTAATTACTAATAATTTAATAACACTTTTAAATGTAATCTTTAGCAAATCTCAAAATCCAAAATATCATATTTTCATACTGTACATTATAATGTGGCAATTTAAAATGATTCATTTTAATTTGAGTGTTTTTTTATTATTATTAATTTGGACAAATAGTATAGAACTTTAAAACAGCTATTTATTAGTTATTGGCTATAAATATGAAAATGATTAGTTACAGTGGGTACGGAAAGTATTCAGACCCCCTTACATTTTTCACTCTTTGTTATATTGCAGCCATTTGCTAAAATCATTTAAGTTAATTTTTTTTCCTCATTATTGTACACACAGCACCCCATATTAACAGAAAAACACAGAATTGTTGACATTTTTGCTAATTTATTAAAAAAGAAAAACTGAAATATCACATGGTCCTAAGTATTCAGACCCTTTGCTCAGTAATTAGTAGAAGCACCCTTTTGATCTAATACAGCCATGAGTCTTTTTGGGAAAGATGCAACAAGTTTTTCACACCTGGATTTGGGTATCCTCTGCCATTCCTCCTTGCAGATCCTCTCCAGTTCTGTCAGGTTGGATGGTAAACATTGATGGACAGCCATTTTCAGGTCTCTCCAGAGATGCTCAATTGGGTTTAAGTCAGGGCTCTGGCTGGGGCTCTCTCATCAGACCAGAGAATCTTATTTATCACCATCTTGGAGTCCTTCAGGTGTGCTTTCATGTGTCTTGCACTGAGGAGAGGCTTCCGTCGGGCCACTCTGCCATAAAGCCCCGACTGGTGGATGGCTGCAGTGATGGTTGACTTACTACAACTTTCTCCCATCTCCCGACTGCATCTCTGGAGCTCAGCCACAGTGATCTTTGGGTTCTTCTTTACCTCTCTCACCAAGGCTCTTCTCCCCCGATAGCTCAGTTTGGCCGGACGGCCAGCTCTACGAAGGGTTCTGGTCGTCCCAAACGTCTTCCATTTAAGGATTATGGAGGCCACTGTGCTCTTAGGAACCTTAAGTGCAGCAGAAATTTTTTTGTAACCTTGGCCATATCTGTGCCTTGCCACAATTCTGTCTCTGAGCTCTTCAGGCAGTCCCTTTGACCTCATGATTCTCATTTGCTCTGACATGCACTGTGAGCTGTAAGGTCTTATATAGACAGGTCTGTGGCTTTCCTAATCAAGTCCAATCAGTATAAGCAAACACAGCTGGACTCAAATGAAGGTGTAGAACCATCTCAAGGATGATCAGAAGAAATGGACAGCACCTGAGTTAAATATATGAGTGTCACAGCAAAGGGTCTGAATACTTAGGACCATGTGATATTTCAGTTTTTCTTTTTTGATAAATGTGCAAAAATGCCAACAATTCTTTGTTTTTCTGTCAATATGGGGTGCTGTGGGTACAATAATGAGGGGAAAAAAAAGAACTTAAATGATTTTAGCAAAGGGCTGCAATATAACAAAGAGTGAAAAATTTAAGGGGGTCTGAATACTTTCCGTACCCACTGTATATTTCTCTGAATATTAAACTGAGATAAAAGGAAAACATTTTACTATTTGAAAATTAATTTTCAATGAGTTTTCCTAAAAATCAGTTTGGGGGGAAAAACACCTCTAAATATTATATCTGGGGGCATAACCACGTTCTTCTCTCTTTCAGAACTCTCTAGGAACCCTCTAAATGGAGATGGCGTATTTCAAGAACAATTTTTGGGTAAGTCTGTCACATTTCTTATACATTGTGTTCTTTATGTTCTAGCTTTGTACAGTAAGAGCAATGTTTACTCAGCGTATGTTTTATACAGTTGCCTTGTAAGCAGTTTGGGATTCATATGCTGACTGTTTCTGTCACATCATTGAAAGTATGAAGAAAGGATAGCGAAAGGAAAGAACAAAGAGAGAAAAAAAAAGTGTATGAACAAAAGCAGAGGGCCAGGGCTTTGTCAGCTTTCCCATGAGGACAGCCGTGTTCTGCACTTTCCACACACCTGGTAGGGCTATTTCAGGGGCGTCCTACTTTAATACCTAGCCTGCCCCTCTCAAAGAACAAGGAAGAAGGGAGGAAAATCAAGCCAGAACATTCAGGAACTGCTGCTACTGAATGAAGGCCACATTACACCAGTACAGATGCCTTCCTACAAGATAAAGACCTCCATATGTTAGAGAAGCTTACAACATCTGTGCCGTCAAATTAGTTTTGTTTGAGAAGTAGTAAAGTGGCATTTAAATGTCATGTTAAAATAAACATCATACAGTGATTGGTTCCCTCCTGTTTAAGCTGAACACCCCATCTCTCATTTGTAGTCTTGACTGGAGTTTTATTTTTGAGTTCCTCTACTGTGTTCTGGCTGGTTGGAGCCTCTGGTCTGCTGACCAGTTTGGGCCAGGTCATGTGATTGTCTGGCTTTGTGTCGCAGGACTGTGGTAGATGCAGAGACCTCCTCTATTGTGTTGTGTTCCTACACAAAAAACACCCCCCAAAACTCCCAAGCATCCATGCAGAACTATTATTCACTCTCGACCCCCTCATCGCTCATGCAGATGTATGCAGACGCTGACGCTCTGGCCTGCACTTTTTCCTGTTACTCCGAAAAGCAGTTTTTAAAGTCAACATAAAATCAAATTGGCCTTTACGAGTTCACACTTACATAGAATAAATAGAGTAAAGGTTATGCATATTTGGCGGGCTGTCAGAGGGGAGGAAGCAGAAGTAAGTCTGCTGTGTGTGTATATATACCTCTATCTTGTTAATTGAGTTGATTACTGAATATGTTAATAGGTTAGTTATCTGAACGTGCTCATCCTGAACTTTTAATACACATTTTTTGTATTTTTGTGCATGATTCATCAATGCATGTTGTACCGAAGAACTGTCATTAGAATTCATCAGATTAATCAGTTAATTCATTTTAAAGTCATTTTTTTGTGAGTTTCACCATTTTAAAATGAGTTTCTTTTTTGGTTGATGGAACCAAGGCTGCTTAAATTTCACATTACAAATACTGATTCATGGTAACTTTAAAGAAATTAATTGTCATTATAGTGTGTGTGTGTGTGTGTGTGTGTGTGTGTGTGTGTGTGTGTGTGTGTGTGTGTGTGTGTGTGTGTGTGTGTGTGTGCGTTTGTTTTATATTACATTGTGGGAACCAAATGTCCCCACAAGGATAGTAAAACCTGAGATCACCTCCATTGTGAGGACCAGCCAGCGGACCGCTGGGAAATGGGTTAATAAACATTCTAAATTATATTTTTTTGAAAATGTAAAAATGCAGAAAGTTTTCTGTGATGGGTAGGTTTAGGGGTAGGGTTAGTGTAAGGAGATAGATTAGAATATACAGTTTGTACAGTATAAAAACCATTAAGTCTATGGAGAGTCCCCACAAAGATAGTGAACCAGACGTGTGTGTGTAAAATGATCATAACTGTGTGTGTTTGTCTTGTTGTGTGCGTTCGTCCTGCTCTGACTGTTTCTTCAGCACTGAATAAAAACACCTGTGTGAAAAGACTGAAACGACACATTTGGGTAATTACTGAAAATGCATGATTAATTAAGTCTCTGAGAGGGAATTCACAATCGCAGTGATTAAGCACATTCCTTATTTAGCTCATACGTCTTCATCCTTACAACTGTCTTCAATCTGTTTTCTCCTCAGAAGGAAAACAGGGCGTTCAGCAGGCTGTCAGATGCTGTCTCACAACAGAGAGCTCATTTAGCAGCCTAATCAGTTCATTTAGTTTCACTCTTACTGTTCTTTTTCAATTTTGCGAGCTTGGATGTAGATTTTTCAGTCTCACATTAAAGTATTCGTGAAGCTTTGGAAGATGAGGGTTTATTAGATCTAGAAAGTTGTTAAATGCGGTCATACTTTAATAGCTCTACAAAGCATGCATTTTCTCGCATTTGCTAGTGAAAATTACTTTGGCCACACCAGTGCGTGTGAAATATGCCACCTAAACCTCATGAACTTATCTAGTACCATCAGAAAAAACGAACATTATACGCAGATTACCTTTCACACTAAGATTGGCAGATTGGCTGCTTTTTATTGGTTTCCGTCCAAATGAGAAAGTTATTTTTAATTCATTTATGGACACATGCATGGACGTTTCTGTCCATCGTTCTCATAGTGTTGTGCTTTTATAATTAATGTTTGATGTGGAAAGTAATGTATAGTGTGTGAATATTAATTGCATCTTTAATTTGGTCATGGATTAGTAACCCTCTGAGAGTGTCCAGACAAGTAACAGTATAATTAAGAATTCAAAAATAAGGTTCATGAATATTTATTATTCAAAACATAAGCCATGCCTTTATAATAGTAGAATTTGTTAATTAGTTACCTGATTAGAACACACTTAACAGTGTCTTCCTTTCAGCATATAAATTATGCTTACTGAGCAAATCATTATTTGTCCCTGTTCAGTTGAGTTTTGGGTCATGATCCATCAGTTTCCACTGCCATAGAGAGGCCTTTTGTCTTGTGCATGTAATTAACCAATAGCATTTCATTAAAAAAACAACAGAAGAACAAAGAACAGAAGTCAGAGAATTCCTCAAGTTAATGTATAGCCCTGTCTCCATCTCCAATTCAAGATAAACATCACTGATACGCTATATCTGTCTTATTGTCCCATTCGTGTGATTTAATCAAGACTCGTCTAGATAAAGGTAAAAGAGAGGAGGATGAAATACTTTAGGTCAGTCAATGATTTCCCTCTTTCTCAACTAAAAGCTAATGCAGTTATTCATCACAGGTGACAGGACTGGGCCATGTGTGTGCGTTTTACCCATAATGCACAGTCAGCAGTAAGTCCTTTACAGCCCCTTTGGAGGGAATTCTAGGAAATGAGCAAATAATCAAATATCCAACATACACATTGTTATGAACAATCTCATCCGAGATTCTTTTTTCATAAAAGAATCAACTCATAAGAGCCATTTGTTTCAGGACTCAGATGGGCAGCGCTGTACATACAAGTTTTCTCACAGCCAAACTAGAGGTCTATAAAAGATAAATCTTGGGACTTTAAGGGGATAGTTCACTTTGAAATTAAATTTTGGTATGTTTTAGCTTACCTCAAGGGCATCCAAGATGATGGTGTCTTTTTTTCCGCAGTAGTTTCAATTTTGATATTTTTAGGTCAAACCGTTCTTGTCTGTCAGTCATATAATGCAGGTCTATGGTCACTGTCTCAAAGAGCATGCACAGAGTCCAAATTAAAACAATTCCCCGTCGTCCAAATTAAACAATTCCCCATCGTAAGTACACATTGATGGCCCAAGACACGAATGTCTACTGCAGCCAATGCGACATCTAGTGTATATACTGTATCTGTACCCGCCCGCGCTCTCAGATCACTTGGATTCGGCTGTGTTCAAGAGGTAAAAACAATATAAATACTGTTTGTTTTCTCACACAAACCGCTCGTTTTGTGTCTTAGGCCATCAATGTGTACTTACGATGGGGAATTGTTTAATTTGGACGATGGGGAATTGTTTTCATTTGGACTCTGTGCATGCTCTTTGAGACAGTGACCATCGACCTGCATTATATGACTGACAGACAAGAACGGTTTGACCTAAAAATATCAAAATTGAAACTACTGCGGAAAAAAAGACACCTACATCTTGGATGCCCTTGAGGTAAGCTAAAACATACCAAAATTTAATTTCAAAGTGAACTATCCCTTTAAGAATTGATGTTGAGCAAGAAAAAAATCACGCAGTCCTTCTCCTTCTCGAGCCATGGTGAACTCATCGACCTGCACTGACACTTGAATGTGAAAAGGTTTTTTGAGGGACTACAGTGTTCTGTTCTGTTGCTTGTCCTTTGTGTTTATTGGGTCTCACATGATTGCCTCATTGCCCCGAGCATCATGACTCTGGAACGCCCTGCAATCTTCTAATTACAACTTCCATGAGACATGGCTTATTCATCAAACTCCATATTAGACCTTCTTACATGCTGCTTGTGTGTTTACAGCATAGGGTTAATTAAAATCAAGTGAGACTGGTTAGTTCTGTAGGCTAACACAGGTTATCATTGTGAGGTGGTGCTGTTGGATGTTCAGCCTCATGCTCAGACTGACTTTCAAAAGAGAAACGCATATGATGGGAAAGTTTTAAGTTTAAATGATTCCTGAATAGATTTATAAACCCCTTTCAGAATATAGCTCTCAACATTAATGACTTAACACATTACAAACAGATTTTAGGGAATCCAGCTCTCTTAAAACTTAAAAACCCCTGTGGTGAAAATCAAGCTTTTAATGTTGTTTATGTCTATGTGGCGTTTTTAATAAGCTTTAAGACCATGTGCAAATTCATTAGTCAACACCATTGCTGAGTATTTTCTCTTTAAATCTACGGTGAACCAAAGACAGTCTGAAAAACGCGGTTTGAAATCGCTGGCCTGTGACATCACAAACTACTTTGTAACCAATCACGTCAAAGTGCCAACGGGCTTTAGCATATAATCAACAGCGAACTAGCAGGGGAATCGTGAAAGAAGCCAGGTTATCCCAGTATATTTTTCTGTTGATATGAAAAATCAGGTAGATTTAGCAATAGCGAGTGTATGATGGATATTACGAGGTTATGATGAACTATATGCCTGACTCCGAGATGCTGGACAGGAACATGGTTTGTGTAACATTAGCAATACATTATTAGCTGTTTGATAACGTATTCAAACAAAAGGCTAATCATATTAATTTCTGTTATGTGTCCGACGTCAGCATTTACCTCAGGAAGTTGGCCGAGTGAATCTCTGAGCTGGTGGCGTCAGTGGAGGCGGGGCTAATTAGCATATTTACATCTCGTGTTACAATGCATTTTATGTGTACTAATTTTGTCGTCTTTTATTATCATTATAAAATGGATTTCATTTTTAATCTTATATTATTATGTTTTTGATTTGTTTTCATGTTGATGCTTATTGTAATGCTTTTAAAGCACTTTAAGCTGCTTTTCTTGTGTGAAAGGTGCTATGCAAATATTTCATATATTAGAGTTAATGCATTTTTTATTACAATATTTTATTTATTTATAGTATTTATAATAATTGTATAATATAAAATATATATCAAAGCTTTTCTCCACTTCCTTAGAGGAGAGGTCAAACTGATTTTTAACAGTCCTGGGACTTGTGATGAACAAGACAGAATACTGCAGCACCGACACACACGTATCGTATGCCCCTCACCTTATGGAATGAGCTGTCATGTGTCTCCCGCTCTCTCACAGTTTCCAGGGGAACCCTGTCGCTTTAGCAACTGCTATCTTGGTAGAGACACGTTAATACCGAGCGGATTGGAGTTCCTCTTTCAACACCTGCAGCTCTGCTTAATGTCATCGCAGCCAAGCTTATGCTTTGTTTCTCGCTCCCTGTCTGTCATGCTTCAAACATAAAGCGACCTCTGTGGCGGCATCACGTTAGAAAAGGTGAATGGCAGATACTGCTGTATGCTTTGCAAATGAACTTCAGGGAATGAAGCTATGAAAGAACAGACTGTCAACAGATGCGCCATCATTCCATATGCTTTCAGCACTGAATTCTCAATTCTGACTGAGGAATCCAGGGGAAAACACTGTCTGTTTAAGCCTGCCTGATAGTTGTTTACCGTCCTGTATTTAAAAAGAAAGAGGGAAGTGAGAGAAAGAGGCAGAATAGAGTGAGAGAAGGAAAGACGGCTTTAGAAGGGGTGCTGTTGTACCTGTGCTGTGTGGGCAGAGCAGAGAGAATCATGGGAGATCAGCTTTCCAAAGGGGTCAGGTTTCAACAAGCGTACTGGCTACACAACAAACATCAGCTGTTGTTTTTCATTTCGTTCTAACATTGAAATTACATGTTGGTTGCAACTGGTCCATTTGGTCCAACTGTTGTTTTGTGACCAGGGTTCTTTAAACAGCACTATACTGTGAACAAGTACAGCATAAAAGACTGAAACTGAACACCAGAAGGGTCCATGGGTAACTGATACCTAGTCTGGATTTGACTATAGTGCCACAGGAACATAAAGCATAAAGTGATCCCCACATTTTCAGTAACCATTTTTTTCATGTAGGGATTTTAAATAATTTTTCAATAAAATCTTAAACTTAACTAACCACAACATTTGATTCAAAGCAAAAGTATATGATTGATTTATTTGGTTCAGTTCTCTTTTGGCACTTCACCTCACTATAGAATTGTAGCAGCTCTCTGATTGGCCCATATCTATTTGGATAACCTCTACTTTTCCTTGTGGGACACAAAAGCTTGACCTCTGACCTGCTTTTTTGTATGATCTGCAGGTTTTTTTATATATTTTTTTTTTATATTTACGGCTAATTTCACCTCAGAACATAACAAATCTGCTCTTTAGAAACACAAAGTGTAAAATAGACCTCAAAACAATTACATTTTTGTTCAATGTCACAAATGTCTAGAATTCAAATATACCAGATTCAAATTCAAACTACAGTGCTATGTATAAGTTTAGACACCCATGCTAAAGTTGACTAAAAAGAGGAATAAAAAAATCATCTTTTGGAAATTGAACTTAATGCCTTAATTAAAAAAATTAGGAAAAATCCAACCTTTAAGGACACCAATTTTCATTGTGAATGAATAATGTATCGTAAATAAATAAATGTTCTTTCTTAAAATACAGGGTGCATAAGTCTGGACACCCTTATGTTAAATTCCCATAGAGGCAGGCAGATTTTTATTTTTAAAGGCCAGTTACTTCATGGATCCAGGATACTATTTATCCTGATAAAGTTCCCTTGGCCTTTGGAATTAAAATAGCCCCACATCATCACATAGCCTTCACCATACCTAGAGATTGGCATGGTTTTATTTCAGTTAGCTTAATAGCTGGTTTGATTTGCATTGAGAGATGATCTTATGGAAAGTACTCCATGCCAATCTCTAGGTATGGTGAAGGCTATGTGATGATGTGGGGCTATTTTAATTCCTATTTAATTTATCAGGATGCATAGTATCCTGGATCCATGAAGTAACTGGCCTTTAAAAATAAAAATCTGCCTGCCTCTATGGGAATTTAACATAGGGGTGTCCAGACTTATGCACCCTGTATTTTAAGGAAGAACATTTATTTATTTACGATACATTATTCATTCACAAAGAAAATTGGTGTCCTTAAAGGTTGGATTTTTCCTAATTTTTTTAATCAAGGCATTAAGTTCAATTTCCAAAAGATGACTTTTTATTCCTCTTTTTAGTCAACTTTAGCATGGGTGTCTAAACTTATGCATAGCACTGTATAAATAAAATATTCCCGGAAAAATTTATTTTGTTAAATGTCACAACTAAAATGTAAATTTACAAAAGTCTAATTCATTTTCTAGTCTCATAAATTATAGCTGTTGACTTGTAGCTCACCAGTTTTTCACTTTCTTAATGAGATCTAAAAAGATTCAGTTTAGACTTAAAGCCCCCCTGTGGTGAAAATCAAGCTTTTAATGTTGTTTATATGTCTATGTGGTGTTTTTAATATGCTTTAAGACAAACCATGTGCAAATTCATAAGTCAACACCATTGTTGAGTATTTTCTCCTTAAAACTGCAGTGAACCAAAGACAGTCTCAAAAACGCGGTTTGAAATCGCTGGTGTTTCTGACGTCACAAACTGCCTTATAACCAAACATGTCAACGTGTGATCGTCAACGAGTGGATCTCTGAGCTGGTGCGAGTGAGTGGAGGCGGGGTCATTTGCATATTCATAGAACCGCATATTCTAAATGAAGATGGTGTAGAGTTACATTCAAGCTATTTTAAGGCAATCATTTTTTTTCCAAGGAAAAAACATTTAAATATGTCATTTTGATGATCAAAGATGAGTTAAAAGGGCTAAAATTGTTGATTACAGGAGGACTTTAAGTAAGTGACAGTTTTTTAAGAGAAAAAGTGCACAAAAGTCTTTATCTGCAATACTCGTACTTGACATCAACATAATGGTTCCCCTTAAAATTTGTATAGAATTCATATTGTGCAACACCTTTGCAGTAGATTGTTGGAATCAGGTTTTGTTTAGTTGGCCCTGTCCAGTTTCTATCTTTGGACAGTGGGAATTTTGTCAATCCGTCTGTCTTATACCTGGGAAGTTCTTTCTGTGGTTTTGGAGATATTTATGGCCACTGACTTCTCTGGTTCTGTTATTTCTTTCTCTCTCTTCTTTGTTGACATTTTTCTGTTAGCTAAAAGAAAGGGGGCTATTTTTATACATGCTAACTTTGACCGCAGGATGTGCTGTTACTTTGTTCCAAAGGTTATCATCTGAGGATCTCCCCTACTGGGCCTTAGCCTTTGAGGGAAGTCTGGGAGAAGTGTTGTGCTCCTTGCTCACGTGGCAGGTTTTGCACACACTGCTGTGCTATTCTTTTGTTGTTGTATTTTCACTACACCAGACATCCCGCCCTACATCCCACCCTACAGAAACTCATTTCCGGAAGTTAGCACGCTATATTGTATTATATTATTTGTATGATTCTTTTTTTAATCATACAAATTAAGTATGATAAAAGTATTATTTCCTTAAAAAGATGTATTTCTGTAAATGACTGTCGAGATTTTCAGCGGTGTATTTCACAACCAGAGGGATGAGGGTTTGGCAGGTTATTCTCTGAATGGAATTTTTCCACATCAGTGGACAATAAAAGAAAAACGCTTGGTTTGTTTTTGTTTGTCTTTGATTTGATTCAGTGTCTTTTATGCCAAAAACAAAACAAAAAATACTGAGTCAGACTGTCATTCTTACATTGCATTTCCTAAAATAGAGGTAACATGTACAGTAACATGAGTAATATGGTTTAACTTTTATTTACTTTTCATTGCATTTTTCTTTTGGAAAAACCAGTTTTGGAACCTGTCCAGTCAGCAGATTTTTATTTGTTCCTTCTCTTGGTTTATTGTAATTCTCCCTGACTCTGATCTCTTATGTTTTCTGAAAATGATGAGAAGTTTGTAGAAATACTGACATTCTGTACAGGACATATTTTGTGCCTGCTGTGGCCAATGGCTCACAATCGACACCCCAGCCTTCCAAGTCCCTCTTGCTATTTTTATTTTGACACATTCTAACGATGATTGATTTTGCACACACTACATGAATGTGCCTTATGCTGGTGTTTTTGTTTGTTCACAGGGAGAGAAGAATGCAGGCTTTGACGTTCTCTACCACAACATGAAGCATGGACAGATCGCCACCAAAGAGTTGGCTGAGTTCGTGCGCGAGAGGTGAGGTGTTGTTTTGGGAGGAGTTGTCATGGTGATTGGAAGGAGGGGGTGATATGGTGTAACTGGTACTGACAGGAATGTGGCGTGGAATTTGTTTTCTACTCCTCACTTCTGGTGTTTGTAACTCAGCTGGAGCTGTTGTATTTTTGATAAGTTACATCAAAGTGGAATATTCATGTTATAATATTTTGATAATGTCTTACGTTATGCTGTATTATACTGTTGTTACTGTCGTATGTGATTTTACTGTATCTTAGAAAGTAATGTTACACTCTTACGTTAAATTAAATTACATCTTATTTAATGTGACATGACATGCATTATCTGATCATATTAAGGTATGTTACGTTATTCTGCGTTTTGTTAAAAGAGATGCTTTGTCATATTTGATCTTATGTGATGTTTAGATTACATTTTTCGACTTTATTTTGTGTTAGTGTTTTTTTGTCTTATTGTATATTGTTACATTACATTATGCTACATTAATGTGTTTTATCTTATTTGATTTATTGTATCTTACATATTGTTATATTACCTTATGTTGTTACATCACATTATTGTGATGTTTTGTCTTATATGATGTTACATGATGTTGTCCTTTGCTGTTACATTTGTGGTGTAATGTTTTGTCTTATCATACAGTATAATGTTACATTATGCTATAATATTATGTTATAGTCTTATTTGAACTGATCATGTGTTGTTACATTACATTTTGCTATGTTGTGCGGTTTTGTCTTAATATTATTTAATGTTACATTAAGTTATGCTACTTTAATATTTTGTCTTACTAGTAATAACAGCACATTATGCATAATTACAAGCAACAAACCTTAAACCAAACCCTAACCCTAATTATATAGTAAGTACATGTTGTTAATGAATATTACTCATTACTTAAAATGTAAAAAAAAAATACTGTAACAAGGGTACCTTAAAATAAAGTGTAGCCTAATATTACATTACAGTAACAACGCAACATAGCGTAACATAATGTAATGCTATGACTGATATAATTTTTGCCCAGTTTCACAGACAAGGTTTAAGCCTAGTCCCAGACTAATATTCATGTTTGAGCTGTTTTAACTAAAAGCAACTTGCACTGACATAATCTTAAAATATGTCAGTGCCATTGTTTTGTCTCAAGATGCACACCAGTAATGTTTTTTAAGGCACATTTAAAAAAGCTTCTTAAATGTCCTGATTGAACTAAGGCCTAATCCTGGCTTAATCTAAGCCCTGTCTGTGAAACCGGGCCTGTATGTAATCTTTTTTTTCATATGACATATTATCTTTTGCTTTTTTGCTCGAATTACTCTCTCTGTTCCATTACTTGCTTTCTCCACACCACAGTGCTGTCTTTCAGCACACAACACCGGAGTGTCAAAACACACTAACCTGAGAGGAGCAGAGCAGTCAACAAAGTGCTCACTGTCCATACACGTCCACAAATGCAAGGCAGTGCAGAAGTCAGAAATGCTTTGTGTATGTGCAGTGGATGAAACAGATGAAGAAAGATCTATCGTTTCACCCTTCCACTGACAGCATATGTGGGACGTGTGAGCATTTCTTTTGGTCTGTAGTAGACACTTGAGTTGGAGCTAATTGCAATAATTAAAATGAAAACTCCATAACGACTCTCTCATTCTGCAGAGAGAACAGAGTTCTATTATTTAGTTCTAGACTATTTAGAGCTCCGCCAAGCCCACTGCCAACTTTCATAGTCTCTTCTATCCGTTATAATAGAGTTGGATGCAGGCACCCTCCGTCATGGACTAGAGGATTAAATTGTATTTTTGTGTGTGTGTGTTAGAAATCTGTCCAGGAAAGCCCTGGAGGAGAGTGCTGAGAAACTGAGAGAGACAAATGCGTCCCTGATAAAAGCATAGCTTGTGCAATAAATTACATAAATCAATTTTCCAAAAGGCCATTTTGTATCCACTCAGGACATTGTGCCTCAAAGTGTCTCTGTTCCTTGAAGAATCTGACTTGACTGTCCCTACAGAAAGCAAAATTTCACTTATAAGAATCAAATAAGATGATGAGGCCAACAATATAGCCCGGCGCACTGGCATAATAATGACAACATCCTTTTTCCCCAACAAAAAAGCTTGGCTTATCGAGAAGGAAGATCACACAGTGGTTGATATGAAATATTTGGTGTTTTCAGCTGTGGCTGTGGCTGCTATGAACTACTTTTTTTCACTCTTGCATCTTGCATCAGTTTTTGTCCTGATATGTACCATTGCGAATATAAACACTTAGCACCCAGCACTGAAGAATTGTTTGTGAACTTTGAAGCATTAATGTTGGTGCCTAATCACTTTAGTGAGAAAGTATTTTTGCGAAGCGATTACCTGCTGACACTTTGTGTGTATTTGTGTTTGCATTTAAGGGCAGCCATTGAGGAGACTTACTCGAAATCCATGAGCAAACTCGCCAAGATTGCTAGCAATGGAAGCCCTCTTGGGTGAGTGATTTCATTGCTGTTATTATGAGAGTATTATGTGTTGAAAATCACCATTACCTTCGGATTTATGTCACCTGGAGATGAACAAAACATTGAAAAGATTTCTCTTGAAAAGAGTCCAGCTGCTGGCTTACAGATACTTATCAGCAGGGAGATTCAAGTGAATTGCATGCAAGTATTTTTATTTTGTGCATGAGTACATGTGGCTGTGTGTAATTGGACGAAAAGTCATTGCTATGGTTACCTCTTTCCTCTGCTTCCTTCACCTCACTTCCTGTCTGCACAAGCATGTGCTAGAGTAGTTGTCAAAACAATCAATGTAAAAAAATGACTTTGCAAAGATGCAAAGTTGGCATAGAGTCAAATTCGTAAAGACGAATTACGAGCATAAATACAAAGCTAATAGAAATGTAAACTTTTTATTTGGCCATGCAGTTTTTATATACTTTTTTTTTCCATATGAACTTTATGTTTGAAAAACTTACAAAGACATGGAAACCTGTTGTTTTTCTAATACTGCTGTGCTGTAAAAAATAAAATAAAAAAACTGAGCGGCTTATACACTTTCTTTCATTAGCATCTAACCACCTGCTTCAATTTTCCAGCACGTTTGCCCCCATGTGGGACGTGTTTCGCGTGTCCTCGGACAAAGTGGCCCTCTGCCACCTGGAGCTCATGAGGAAGATGAACGACCTCATCCGTGACATCAGCAAGTACAGCGAGGAGCAGGTCAAAATTCACCGCAAGGTAAATAAATGGCTTTTTAAATGGACAGAATCTTTGCACATGCCTTTGATGAATAACTGGCTTACTGTATGTACCCACAATTGTTCATCGCTGTTTTGTTTTTCATTAAGTGTCAACCACAATATTTCCGATCCCCTGCAGTACTTCAGTCTGATGTGAACGAGTGCATTGAGTTCTAATGTTGTGCTTTAAATCTTGATTGTAAGGTACAACGGGGTTAAACTCGCACCGGGGTAAAAGTGCCTTTGATTTTCTTTTCCTCTAAACCGGCCGCAGCACTTTACAAAACATCTGCTTTTCAAGATGCACGTGGAAATTTGTCTGATCGTGGACAGCAGCGCAAAGTTGATTCTGCTGTAATTTGATCTAATATTTGGTGTTTTAACATTTTGAAGATTTAAGTAGCAAACGAGAATCGCTAAAATTATTTAATATATTTTGAAACAAAGGTATTATTAATGATTTTCAATTTTGTTCAAGCTAATTAAATAACGGAAGAATATGTAAAAGTATGGTATTTGGGGATAGGGTAAAAGGCACCAAAAGTCACAATAATTAAAATGATAATAAACAGCCTTCTGACTTTTCCATTTGTTGACATGACATGGTTAGATTAAGATGGTAAGTTGGGTGTGTCAGCCATATTTATAATGAAAACATCATATTTATAAATATGATATCAATCATATCATATAATATAATAAAATATAATTTTGTTTCTTTATTTTTTAAATATATTTTTATATTAACAAATTGTAATTACAGTATATTTATTGAACAAAAATGAATTATTTTATTTATCAAATAAACAGAAAATAGTACACACTTTGCTAAAGTGGTTGTTTTGAACAAGTATTAACTTTTTAGCTGAAGTATTTGTATAAATGATGTGTGCCTTTTGCCCCGTGTGTAGGGTAAAAGGCTCTTGCCACCTCATACATTTGTACGATTTTAAAACAAAATAAAGCACTTTTGTGATTTATTTTCACACAAAATCTGTTGCTCCATCAATGTTCAATCCAATTTTCTTTTCTTTTTTTGCAATCAAACACTATGGGAGAAGTCAAAAGCACATTTTTCTTAAGGTGAGCATTTAGCCCCGTTGTACCCTATATTTAACTATGTTGTGTCTTGTGTAGACAAAAGAGGAAGTGATTGGTACTCTGGAGTCAGTGCAGTCTCTTCAGGTGCAGAACGCCCACCTGCAGAAGGCCAGAGAAGGCTACCACAGCAAGTGTGTAGAGCTGGAGAGACTACGCAAAGAGGGAGTGCCTCAGAAAGAGCTGGAAAAGGTGCTTGTGTTTGAAAAAAGTTCAAATTTAAGTTATTCACAGATTTGTTGGACTTGAGAACCGGGTCAGTTTGATTTATGAAGCAGTTTTGTGAACCATGTCAACTTGAAAAGGTCTGATTCAAAAAGCACAATTTGTTAACGAAGCTGCCATTACTACTTTTGGCGGATGTCGAGATTTTCTCAGAATAATGACTTAAACTTTTAATTGCGAGCAGCTGCACAATTCTTCATGATTCTTGTGTTCCACTGAAGAACAAAAGTCTATGAGTTAAAGTTTGGAATGACTTGACTGCAGCTTGTTAATATTTTGGTTGAACTAATCCTTTAAGCTGGTAGCCTTCTTGCAATATATTTTTTTCATCTGCCTCTTTCTCTTTTCTCAGGCTGAGCTGAAATCAAAAAAGGCAGCTGAGTCGTTTACAGGGTCTATAGAGAAGTTTAACCGTGCTGGAGGAGACTTTGAACAGAAAATGAGTGAATCAGCACAGGTTGGTGACTTGACAGTTGAGGGTTTTTTCCCATCCCCGCTGAGCGCATTTGTCGCATATGTGAAACTTCATTAAAGCAGATAATAAGCTAGGTTAGCTCGCAAGTTATCATAATCAAGACCTTCGGAGCAATTTCAATGAGCTCAATAAAGCCATGTGAAGTTACCATGACTACGAGGGCCATTAAAGCAGTCTGTGTGACAATATGATTACATGCCTACAGTCTATTTCTGCCCGGTGTTGACCTGCATGCATGAATAATTTGAGAGAGAAGGATGAATCTGTAAAATGCAAGAGAAGTCCTGACCTCACTCTGAGAGCACTGGAGTCATGGTATCCCCTGAATTAGGGCATCAACAATAATCTTAAAATTATAGAGGTTGACCACTGTTAAATGCTAGGGCCGGTTCTGTTACTCAAGCAAAATCTAAACATTTCCAAAAAAAGGATCAAATATTGAAGCAAGACCTTGAGAAGCCTTTTTTTACATTGTTATCAAACATTTCTTATTCATAAATTCTGTTATTTTGTGCTTTCTATTCATCCAATCCTGATTAAAATGTTTCATGGTTTCCACAAAAATGATTAAGAACAACCATTTTCAATATTGGTAATAAGAAGAAATTTTTCTTGATCACCAAATCAGTATATCAGAATGATTTATGAAAGATCATGTGACACTGAAGACTGGCTCAGAAATAAATTACATTTTAAAGTATATTAAAGTAGAAAACAGTCATTTAGATTTTTTATATTGAATCACAATTTTACTATTCTACTGTATTTTTCATCAAATAAATGTATCCTTGGTGAGCATTTGAGAAAAAAGTTTAAAAAAATCTGACCGACTCTTTACATTTGTCCTTCCACATCTGCAGAAATTTCAGGACATTGAGGAGGCTCATTTACGGCAGATGAAACTACTGATCAAAGCGTATTCACACTCCATTGAAGACACACACGTACAGGTTGGGCAGGTATGGCTCGCGTTCACTCTTGAGATTTTACCTTCTTCTATATTCTGTTTGATTTCTGATATTGTGCTGAAAACTTTAGACGAATAGGCTCTGAGGCTCAGAGTTGTTCTAGTCAGCATAGTCTCGATTAGCTGTGCTTGATGAAATCTTGTTCTATCACCTTTAGGTCCATGAGGAATTCAAGCAGAACGTGGAGAACATTGGTATTGAGAACCTCATTCAGAAGTTTACAGAGCAGAAGGGAACAGGAAAGGAGAGACCCGGTGAGTCACAGACGTATAAAACACTTTTCGGTTACATCTATCATTCCAGAAAAACTTTCTGGTTTCTCAGACATAGATAAAGGCCGGCCAAAGATATAAATGGATTTTCAGTATGCTCTAGGACCAGGCTGAATTTATGTGTAAAAACTCGCCTCAGAAGAAATGTCTAATGAAATATTCAGCACATTTGATTGATTGACTTTTATTTAGCATTTCTGTTGTACGGGATAATAATGCATTGAAAATCATTCTTCTGCAAATTTTTGATTTTGCCATATAGTGACTTTCAAAATGTGCCTTTCGTTAAATACTGTGTTGTATGTGTGTGGATAAGGTCCAGTAGGGTTTGAGGAGTATCTGTCCTCCCTGGTATCTGAGAACAGTAAAAAGAGTCGGGCTAAAGCCTTCAGGATCCCCGGCTTAGGAAAGAGAGACAAGGAACCCGATTCAACGTGAGTCATGCATTCATTTGAAACGCAATACATTTAAATGTTATACATCAAGGCTGTAACCAACATAGACTTTCAGAGTAGCACCCACAATAATTCACAACAGTGGTTGATCAAAATTAGTTTTTCAGTGACCAATTCTTCTAGATTGTTATATACTGAATAACGAATAACTTTTCATACCTCTTTTGTCCTCTAGGGATTCAGCTGTGGCAGATGCTCTTGTGAGTTCTCATAACACACACACACAAACACACGTTTGTTTCACAATATTAGTGAGGACATCACATTGCATAGACTTCCATTGATTTTATATTAGGTTACCTTTAACCCAACCATACCCGTAAACCTACCCATCACAGAAACATTAGATTTAAATAAAAACATGTTTATGGTCTATTTATAAGTCCTTTCAACTAGTGAGGACCAGAAAAATGCTGTCATAATATTTCACTATATAAGTGAGGACATTTGACCATCACAAGTATAGCCCAACCTGTGTACACACACACATAACACGCACACATACACACACACTATTGATTTTACACTCACAGAACAGGTTCAGGTTACTAGTCATGTATTATCAGCTGTTCTTGGTTAAACTTCTGATTAATTAAAGATACTGTTGCAATGATGCATTCAGTGAAGGATAGGTCAGACTGATTCAAACCCATAACTCCTAAAGTCTTTTTGAATCATTCATTAGGAATACTTAAATAATAATTTGTTAGTTAATCAAATTACACTGCTTATGATGTATATGTTTTATGCACTAAAAATAAACTGCTCACAAGAGGCATTTGTTGGTGAATCTGACTCACTCTACATCATTATGCTGTATGATTGATTTTGTCAGATTTAGCTAACTTCTAAGGACAAATAAACCCTTCTCCACAAACACACACAGACATACTGTCCACTGTTTGAATGTAAGTTCACATGTGTGTTTGGAAAACTGAAGACTCTTTTTCTACACAGACCTCAGTGTGTATGAGAGAGTGACGTGTCTGGCATGGTCTGGTTACCTCATTAAGCTATATTTAACCTTGTCAATACTGAGGGGGTTTAATGAATGTCTGATAGCCCAATGACTGCCAGAGATCCTACATAAACACACACTTGTTACAGGCTGTTATGTAAGACTTCAGCTTTAGTCAGACTCTCTTAAAACATTAGTGCTGTTTTAATGTGAGCCATGGCAACAGCATTTGTATGTTTATGAGGGAAAGACGGACCACATGCACGCTACAGACCTGCAAAGATTCATCACTCTGTCAGCTGATGTCCTGTGCCTTTAAATGTTGTTTCTTGTTGTGAGCTTGTGCTGTCTGTTTGTGCTTGTGTGTAGAACTCACCCCTCGAAGTGGACGACGAGGGCTTTGTCATACGTGCAGACGTCAACCAGAATGATATCCTTCAGAATAAACCATCAGGCATGGATGCAGTGAGAGTGTACAGTGTGCGTGTGCAGAAGTGTGTATGTGTGTTTAAGTCCATAAGTTTGAGACCACTAGTAAAAATGCTTAAATTCAGTTTAATACATTTATACTATCTGCTGTTGACATGAAGAAATTTACTTGAATTTGAAGATGTCTTAGTATTCAGTTTGTTCCTCTTTTGCTCTAAATTAATAAGCACTCAATCTGCATTAACTTCACAAGTTGTAAAACATGACAACGATTGAAAAAAATGATCGAAATAGCATCTTGTACAGCACTTGTTTACTTTTTAATGACCTATAAAAAGTGCAGAATCTTAAATATCTTTCATTAATTTTGTCATAACATTTATTTTATTTTGAATGCCTAATTTTCAATATGGCTTCAGACTTTTGGACCATAATGAGGGTCTGGTGTTACTCTTAGATTCCTGAGAAGTTAAGTTCATTGTGAGGGATGTTTAAGGATATGAAACTCAGTAGTGTCCCTAAATAGGTTGTTCATATGTGCAGTTTTTTTATTCTGAACAGCTGTGTTTGTACATTTGCACTCATGTCTATTTGTGTCCGTGTGTGTTTTCTGGTCCTTCTTTGTACCTGTGTGTGAGTACATGTGTATCCTGTATGGTGTCTGGATTTGCTCCTTAACAGCATTGCTCTCTACGTTGTTCTGCTGAGGAGAAGGAGGGAAATTTTTACTCCAGCGACTCGGATTTCGATGATGAAGAACCCAAAAAATTTCACATCCAGATCCGACCAGTTGCCAGCAGTAACCGTAGCAACTCAGCAGCCAATGAACTGGAGCTGAAGGCCACAGTGGGGGCGTTGACCCTGCCCCCTAACAGAGCGGTAAGAGATGGGGGTGTTTAATCTTTGATAGCTGAAATGAGACTGATGATAGACTTTTATAGAGAGTCATTATACTTAAACCTGTGTGTGTGTACATATTTACAAACTTTTTGTTAGATGCGATAAATCTATCTGTATATATATATATATATATATATATATATATATATATATGTGTGTGTGTAAGTGTATTATATATATATATATTTTTTTTTACATATACTATATAAAAGATATATAAAGCTGTTTATTCTACAAGTTGAGATCAAAAGACTAGACGAATAATACTCACATTGTCTTGGTAATCTCCCCTGTTATCTGACACTTTAGTTACTCAATAACTTAATCATAGGTGACAAATACACTCATGAAACATATGATGTATTTTTCACTCAAAAATGGCAAACTAAACTGCTTTAACCTGATTAGCTAGTTTTATACAACTTCTGTTAGTCAGGGTGCACAAGATTTTACTAGTTTGCCGGTCATGTCTATAAAATTATCTATAATTATATAATAATAATAATAATCTAAAATTAGCTCTTTGAGACAATCAGTCACTGTATTTGTCCATGGTTGTGAGTTTTAGTAGAATCAAATCTTTGAAAAATATTTATTTTATATTAATATATATTTATGTCTAGTGTTGTTTTTCTATATAGTTTTTTCAGAAAACCTACACATAAACACGTTAAAGCAAAATGATGCATCAAAAATGGCAAGAGAGGAAAGTCCAGTGTGTCATATTATTTGTTTAGGAAAATTAAATGAGACAGCAAATCATGAAAAATATGGAGCAAAACATTGACTAAATAGTAGTAATGACACTTAATTTCATTCATCCCATCCTGTAGGTGTCAGTAAAGAAGCAGCTCTCAAGTAAGTTCACTTATATTGCTCTTTATATCTCAGACAATATTGTGTATGTATGTTAGTGTGGATATTTCTCACGTGTCCTCTTCCTCTGTTACAGGGAACTCCAGTTCAGCAGGACGATCTGAAGGGGAAGGGGAAAGTGTTCCCCAGAGAGGTCGGTCACACTTCTCAGACGTCAACTTCTGTGCTCTTACAGCCAGAGTTATGATCATTCATTTCGTTCCTGTGACTGTTCCTGTGATTTCAGCCAGCCATCTCAAATGGCCACAATGACACAGACATGTCCCACCTCCTGTGTCTACATTAATAGATGTCGTTATCTCACAAACAGCTCAATCTGACACCTTAATCACAGCAATCTGCAATCCAGCTGACCTTGGGGTCAGCGCCATGCATCATAACAGCACTGTCATTATTGTCTTATATTGACCGACTGATCTCCGGTCAGCTGAATTGCTGTAATTACTGCCTCCGAATAAGCTCTATTTTTGTATCGTGGGTTTTGACAATAATAGCTGGAAACAATTTGGTGTGTGGTTTGAAGAAAAAGGTTTAAGGCTGTCTTCCTCCCAGGCTGGCTATTACTCAAACTTATTTGCAGAGATTAGTCATGTAGAGGAATGGTATTATTTTGATAGTACGTGGTTTGAACAACTTTATGATTAAAATTTGTTTTATTTATTACTCAGTAATTGTGCTGTACATTACGTTTTATGGGTGTGGTGTTATGGTTAAAGATCTAGGCTGGTTACTAAAACGTTAAACCTAAAAGAGATGATCCATAAACAATCACCAATGTAACCGTGAGAAAAGCACATAACCTAATATTTTTCCAGGGAGACTGCCTATAATATGTGGACTGTAAGCACTTTGGATGAAAGCATCTTCTAAATGACCCCTTACTTCACTTTTTTATTTTATTATTATACTGTTATATTGTGCAGTAAAGTAATGTTTTGTTGTTGTACAGAGGGAGAACAGGAGAGTCTGCGTAGATCCACATCCAGCCCAGATCACAGCAGGTACAGAGAGATTTCCCATACAGCATAATTACTGAATGCTTTAATATGCAAAAAATGCAGATTTAATGGTGAAAGATGTAATTTTTGTGGCATGCTGAATAAGAATGTGTGCCCCAAACTCATACCATAGGTTGAGCAAGAAGAGGACAAACTGAACGAAAAGGCAGTTTATTAAATAAATAAAAAGAAATGTTAAATTTAATTGATTAAATTGATTTATTTAAATTGTATAAATATAGATTTGAATACTGTAAAGATTTTATTTTATTTTATATATATTATTTTGATTATATACAGTGTTCAAAATTTTGGGGTTGGTACATTTTTGAAAGAAGATTCATATGCTCACCAAGACTGCATTTTATTTGGCAGTAAATTTATTGTACAGTAAAAACAGTAATATTGTGATTGTGAACAGTAATTTATTCATGTGAAATTTCTGCATCATTACTCCAGTCTTCAGTCACATGATTCAGAAATCATTCTAATATGCTGATTTGCTGCTCAAGAATTTATTTATTATTAATATAATTTATTATTATCATCAATGTTGAAAACTTTTGTTCTGCTTAATGTATTTGTGGAAACAGTGATAACTTTTTTTTTTTCAGGATTCTTAGATGAATAGAAAGTTCAAAGAAACAGCATTTATTTGAAATGGAAATCTTTTGTAACATCAAGTCTATACTGTCACATTTGAACACATTAATTTCTCAAACTTTTTATATTGATATTATTTCAATCATTAATTTAAAGATTCTTTTTTTTCCCCTCTCATCTCTTCAGGTTGAGTTCCACAGCATCTGGTCCGGACGCGCTGTTTGGACCTCCTCTGGAGTCGGCCTTTAAATCCCACAGCTTTACTGGCAGAGAGCAGCTCCAGAACGCCTTTGCTGCATCTAAATGTAAATCTCCAGCAGCACACAAACCACCCCCGGCCTCATCACTGTGATAGATGAGAATCGACTGGACGAGCTATTCTCTTACAGCGTTTTAAAATAACGGAGAATTAAAAGCTTTAAACTAGCCTAATGTGTGCCAGAGTGTGCGTTACAATATTCTAAGAATTAATTGACTCGCTTTAGCAGAACTGCTTGTGTAGGCATTAAATCATCAGTTATTCAATTATGGACAAAAGTGGAATGTGAATTATGTTTCTGCAGTCAATCTTTTCCTTATCCTATCTGTTAAGAAATGTCCTTTCTGATCAGTAATAGACTTTTCTCCATGTTTGATAGATGCCGCATTCTCTTCGGATTCATCCTCTCCTGAGAATGTGGAGGATTCTGGACTGGATTCGCCTTCCCATCAGCCCCTTGGAGTGTCCCCTGAACCCAACGTTTGGGCAGCCTGGCCGTCTACTCAAACTCAATCTAAAGACTCTGTAAACCTGAGCCGATCCACTGACCCATTCCTGGCCGCATTCCGTGACCCCTCGCCCGGTCGGTCTCCTCTCCCACAGGACGACACCACCAATGCCTGGCCTTCCAATCTACGTTCTCCACGTGCCCCACCCAACGTCGAGCCCACCACCTTCAGCTTCCCGGCCTTCTCCCACAGCCTGGCGTCTTCAGAACTGGAGCCGTGTGTGTGGAGCTGTAAACACATCCCTCCAGAAGACCCCTTCCTGGCTGTGTTTGAACGCTCCGCCCCCAAAGACAACCTGCCTCCACCTGATGCCTGGGTCCCGACTCCCCCTCGGCCCACCAGGGATAGCAGGGCTGTGGAAACCCGCACCGATCCCTTTTCCGTCTCTCTGAATGACACTAAAACCCTCCCTCCCCCATCCTCCTCCCGCAAGGAGCGAGAAAGGAAAAGAGATCGTAGCGTCCCGCCTCCAGAGTCTCCGGATGATCCTTTCGCTATTACTATGATAGGGAGTCCAACGCACCAATCGGCACTGGCGGCGCAGGCAGCTGCACAAAGCAGAGCTGGTAGTAATAGGCCGACACCCAGTCCTAACTCCGCCCCCAATTCTCAGCCGAAGAAAGAGCTGGTGCATTGGAACTCGGTGCATAACCCCTTTAGTGAGGGCACTACGAATAACACTGTCACGCAAGAGTCGACCAGAAAACAGAGATCATTTAACGACGAGCCTCGCAGGAACGGACCGCCGCTCACACGGCATTCTGGGCCGCAGGAGGACCTTTGCTTCTCTACAGACAAGGACCAGAACTTCCTGGATATTAACACACAACCAGGTATTGCAGATTAGTGAATGTCTGATATGGTGTTTTTATGGCCGATTCTGATACTGATATTTAGAGAGCAAAGTGGATGATATAATGGCAATATGCAATGGCCCCAAAAAGTGTATAGACAATTAACCCTCATTTAAAAAGTGGCATTTCTTATAAAAAAAATGCAGCACAAGCACACTTTTCAAGTAAAACATTTCTCAAAAAGAAGCTTTTTAGGTTTAAAATTATAAAACAATAAATGTATTGCTCAAAATAGAGACAAAAACCCTTTCTGGTTGTCAGACATTGGGGAAACACATTCATAGTTAATATGATGAACTACACCTGTGGTTACTCTGCGAGAACACATAGAAAATTGCAAAATATGTAAGCAATGTGAAGTTAGTTCTGCAGCATTTGATTGCAGATGCCACTTAATTTAATATTTTATAACAAAATATTTTATATCTAATGCAATAATATTCAGTCACTTACAGTAAGTGTCTTTTTTTAATTTTTTGATCCATTGTAAAATACAATTTAATGATAACAAAAAGTTTAATTTAGGCTTATGTTCAAAAGATTTTTTTAAGTCTCTTATGCACAGAAAGGCTGCATTTATTTAAACAAAAATACAGAAACACAGAAATGTTGTGAAATAATGTTGTTTATTCCAGAGCATCATTACTCCAGTCTTCAGTGTCACATGATCCTTCAGAAATCATTCTATGCTGATTTGGTGCTCAAAAAACATGAAGAATCTGAGAATCCGATTAATGAAAGAATCATTCAGAGTGGTTAAATAATTTGTTTCAGACTCAGAAAAACACTCATTCATGAATCAAACATTCCTACAATACATCTCTATGGTTTTAAGAAGACTTGGAATATAGCACACAAGTCATATGGACCACTTTTGAGATTGAAAAGTGTGGCAGGGTGTTATTCAAAATTCCAAAACCGTTTCAGAATGAAACCCATGGAATAAAGTCATATGGGGTTGGAATGACATGAGGGTGAGTAAATAATGACAGGATTTCCATTTTTTTCTCTTGCAGTCTCCCAGCATGGTTTCAGGCAGGACAGCACTGAACGTCTGGCATTGGCTCCCCCTCGGTCGGTTCGATCCAAGCGTTCCTCAGGCAGACTCAGTGGCTGTGAGCGGGTAAATGTTCCACAGACCTCATTACACCATCTATCCAACCAGCACACTTAAGCTTTTTTAAAACCATATAAACAAATCCCTTAATAGGGCTCTGCTGCAGCCTCTTTCGTTTTTCTCTTGTTTTATGAGATGTGGTTTCTCTCATGTGGTTCTTCAAATTGCTCCCTTGACTTTAGCTCTTAATTAACACCACTACTGAGATTCCACTTCAAGCTTTTAATTGCTTTATACTGGGAGGTAACAAATAATATTACAGGACATAGAAACAAGCCTCTGGTAATTTGTTGCCCAAAAACACTTGTTTTCAATCCACACACAGTAAAAGGAGAAAATAAATGGGGAGTTGACAGATAACATGGACATAAACTTTTTTCAACATCGATATTTTAGTTAAAAATGTATGTGTAATGGAAACCGTATATTTTTAGTCTGGTCTTCATCTTTTTTTCACTATTTTGAATAATTTGTATGCTTATTTATTTCGCTTTTTTTATCTGTTCGCTTAAGTCCTGCGGTGTGAAAAATGGATTTTAAGAAATACATATATTCCACGCAGTCTCCTAATTAAAAGGGTTAGTTCACCAAAAAATGGAAATTCGGTCGTCATTTTCTCACACATTTTCTGAAGAGACTCGATCACTTTAAATGATGAACAGATTTATTTTAGGCTTTTATTCACATATAAACATTGATCAGCGAACATAAGCAGAAGCTCAACCGAACATGCTTGACAACAGAACAAACCTCTCGCTGAAGCTGAAACGCGTTGAGTTACACGAGAATGAACCTCATTGGTTCTCGCACGTCAAGCGAATATGCTTGAGCTTCCGTTTACCGTATCTGATGTTTGAGTTGATGAATATTTAAATGTGAATAAAAGCCCAAGTTCAATCTGTTCATCATATAAAGCGATTGTGTCGCTTCAGAAAATGTTGACTAAACCACTCAATTCATAGAGATTAGTTTTACAATCTCTTCATGAACTTTTTTAAGCGTCAAAGTGTCAGTTGCGTAGCTGTCAATGGAGAGACAGAAATCTCTCAGATTTCAATAAAACATCTGTAATTGTGTTCTGAAGATGAACAGAAGTCTTTGGAACAACATGAGGGTTTGTAAATGATGACAGAATTAAAAATGTTGGGTGAACTAATCTTTTAATATGAGCTCATAAAAGTGGCATGTATAATTATAAAAAAAATATATAACAAAATAAAAAATAAAAAATATTTTAAATGTTTAAATTATTAAAAATGATATATTGTATTAATTCTAATAATAATATATAATTATAAAATAAGACTTTTCTGTGGTGTGTCTCAGTCTAGGTCTCTGTGCTCGTCTCCGCTGCCTGAGCCCAGTCCTCCCCTCACCTCCTCATCCTCCTCCAGCCCCAGTGAATGGGGGATGCAGAACCGCGTCCCCAGCCCAGCCCGAGGTGACCCGAGGCACACTCCTATTTCCCTAAACACTCGCATTATCACAAAACTTAATCATATATTACTCTGAGAGACATCCTCAAGAGCTTTACTGTAATTGAATTATGCTAATCTAATGTAGACATATGCACATTACCGCTGGGGACAGTCAGGAAATGTCCTCATGGCTGATTTTGTCCCCATCACAGCATCTCCCAAATCTTATTTCGTATTCAACTGCTGATCCATTTATTTATCCATCCTCCGACAAAATCCAGGGACCGACTGTGGCAGATGAAGTTATCAAGTTATGTAATGTGACCCTGCAGGTTTGTCGCGAGGACCCAGTCCCATATCTCTGAGTACCCAGGAGTCTTGGCCTGTAGCCACAGCCATCACGGAGTACATCAACGCCTACTTCAAAGGAGGAGAACACAACCGGTCCGTCTGAGGTTCTTTCTCTCCATCTTGAGGACAAAGTCTTTTATCACTTTGTCGCTCCAACTGAAAGTGATTTGCTGTCCAACCGTTTGTGTGTGTTTGGGTTTCAGCTGTCTGGTTAAGATCACCGGCGACCTCACTATGTCGTTTCCTGCCGGCATCATCCGCATTTTCACTGCCAACCCCAACGCACCAGTTTTAAGCTTTCGATTGGTGAACATCTCTCGAGTGGACCACTTCTTACCCAACCAGAAGTTACTCTATAGGTATGATGCCAAACACACACACACAACTGGCTTGTTCTGGGTTTAATACAAGCTCTGTGGACAGCATCTGTGATCTTTGTACCTGCAGCGACCCGTCACAGAGCGACCCGGACACCAAGGATTTCTGGTTCAACATGCCGGCCTTAACGCTCCACCTGCAGAGAGAGGCGGAGCTTAACCCTCAGGCCTCCTATTACAATGTGGCTTTGCTGAAATACCAGGTCAGTCATCACAAACCTAATGAGTGCTTGAAACCTAAAGGAATATTCCACATTCAGTTCAAGTCAAGCTCAATCATCAACATTTGTGTCGTAATTCATCAATGTTTTAAACAGCTTTACAGCTCAAATTATATAAAAGTTTTAACTGAAGAATTCATGTACACTACTGTTCAAAAGTTTGAAGAAATTAATGCTTTTATTCAGCAAAGATGCATTAAATTCATCAAAAGTGACAAAGACTTTTACATTATTACAAAAAAACTCAAATAAATGCTGTTCTTATGAACTTTCTATTCATCAAAGAATCCTGAAAACACTTTCACAGTTTCCTAAAAAATATTGGGCAGCAACAGTTTTCAAAATGTTTTTGTTTAAAAAAAATTTTTTTTTTATTGTGCATAGGCCTGTCGCGATAGTCAATAAATCAATTAATCGCACGATTAAAAAAAATGAGCTCGATAATTTTTCCGGCCGCGATAATTCTATTTGCATGCTTGTTTGTTTTCCTCGATCGTCTCTCTCTCTACCAAAGAGACTGGATGACCACTCTCGGTTGTCAGTTGCATTGTTGTCAGTCACATGGTCTTTGTATGGGAAAGCGGGACTGCTTGCGGCGACTGCCGGGAGAGAGAGAGAAGACGCTAGTTGTGAGTTGGAGAAAAAAAAGTGAGAAAATCTCACTCCAAGCTAAACTCAAAAGTTGGCAGCCCTGGAACCACTTAACCTGAGCGAGCCGGTATGTCGAGCCCGATCTCATGAAAATGCGTATCTATAATGTTATTTCTCGTGCCATTTATACGCCCAAAATAGTTTTTGCGTGCATATGATACGCACTTTATGGCGTGTAATACGCACGCACTCCTCACCCCTAATCCTAACCAAGTATTTTCAGTGCGTTGCATACACACGCAATAAAGTGCGTCTCCGTCTTCCCGACAGTAAGTTACACAATCACTCTGGCGTTTAGTCGACAAAGTAACAGGAGGACAGTGCAAAATGGTGTGATATGGCCTGTTGAGGCTTTTTTTTTTTTTGTTTACAAAGGTCCTAACTGGCAGTTTTGCCTGTTATGGAATGTATCACTATTTATGTCTGAGCCTAATGTTTAATAATTTTTTTGAAGTGCAATTTTGTTTACATCCATTTTATTTATTGTTTTTGGTATTTATTCAAGTGAGTTTTTTTGTTAACAGACACTGAGAGTCCATTGCTTTTATTGTTTTTGGTTGTTTTGTTCATTTTTTGTGGATATTTAAAATGTTTTCCGTTTTCAATGTTTAATATTCTTTAGAAATAAAAGTTTATAGATCTTTGAAAAGGTGTACCTGCATTATTATGCCATTATCATTATATTAAATGAAAATGGTCTCAGAACGACAATATTATCGTTTATCGCAATAATTTCTTGGACAATTTATCGTCCAGCAAAATTTGTTATCGTAACAGGCCTAATTGTGCAATAGCATATTAGAATAATTTTTGTAGGATCATGTGACTCTGAAGACTGGAGTAATGATGCTGAAAAATCAGCTTTGCCATCACAGAAATAAATTACATTTTAAAATATATTAAAATAGAAAATAGTTGTTTATTCTACAAAATGATTGTTTTTACTGTATTTTTAATCCAATAAATACAGTCTAGATGAGGATAAGAGACTTCTTTCAAAAACAATAAATCATTTTACCAATCCCAAAGTGTAAAACTGTTATAGTGTAAGTGCGCTTATAAAATTATAAGCTTCACATTTCCATAAATGAATCTTGATTTGAACCTTTTTTGTGTTAATCAACATTATTACATCAACAAACTCTGTCGACTATGCTTAACTTGCATTGAACCCGGAATATTCCTTTAAAGGTTAACATCTTTGAAAATGTTTATAATCTATCATAAAACTATTTGAAATGTTTATGTGAGTGTTTTTTTGATTGAACTCTCGTAGGCGTCATCTCAGGATCCGGGTCGTGCGCCCCTCCTGTTGTCCGCAGAGTGTCAGCGCAGTGGCACAGTGACCCGTGTGTCGCTGGATTACCACTGCTGCCCCGCAACCGCCCCCTCCACCCAGCTGACCACTGTACAAGTGCTGCTGCCCCTCGATCACACGGCCACAGACCTGCAGTGCCAGCCGCCTGCATCCTGGTGAGAACTGGACACACATTCATAACAACATATACGCAGATTACGAGAAAAGAACATTGAGGTTTGGGAGGCTGCTTATAGAGATGGAAAGATAAGAGAAAATGAAGTGAATATGTGATGAGAGAAGTGATAGATGAAGAGAACTGTGTTACTGACTTGTTCTGTTTCACAGGAGTGCAGAGGAAAGACGACTCCTGTGGAAATTGCCAAACCTCTCCCCGACAAATCACAGCAAAGGTCACTGCTGCCACCTGTTCATCCTCTCCTTTCTTTTTCTGTCACTCATTCATGATTCATGTTTAACTCTTTCCACGCAAGCATTAAAAAAAAAAAAAAAAGTTCCCAGCCAGTGCCAGCATTTGTGATAATTTTCAAAAAATTTGTGTGTTGTTTTAGTTAACAAAAACAATAAAAAAGACTTCAGAAGCCATATATTGTATGTGTTTGTGACGAACAGACCTAAATTTCAGTCCTCACTCACTCCCAAATTAAACAATTAATGATTTTTGATTCTTGTTTGACATCATGAAGTCTAACCTGTACCATATTTGATTTAATGTCAGCGTACTGGGTTATAATTGAATCATTTGATTTTAGAGTTTTGATCTACAAACTGGTCACTGTTCTGGCATCATATGGAATACAGCGATTATTTAAAATTCTCCTTTGAAATAACGTTAATGTGTGTGAAGAGTTCTAAAATGAAAACGTCATTTTTAAACAACAGAATAAATATCAGTCATAAAATGGAAGAACTAAAGAACATCTAACGAATATTGATTTCCTTGAAGAAGAAAACTGCACTATATATAGTTTAGCGCTGGTACATCTTAGCGGAGTTTAAAGCGCTGCACTGACACAATGTTTTCAGTGGAAGTGGGCAGAAGAGCGAGAGGCCAAGAAACAAACTTCTGAATACATAAGATCAGAGGGAGACTGACAGAGCATCAAGGGAGGGTTGTGAACATTTTGGAAGCAACTGCATGTTTATTCAAATATGGGCACCATTAGGATATTTTAAGATGATCTTTTATTTCTAAAGGCTCTTGCACATATCTTAACAAGGTCTGTGATGTAAACCTAAGAGCAGCTGCTAACTCTGTGTGTGTGTGTGTGTGTGTGTGTGTGTGTGTGTGTGTGTGTGTGTGTGTGTGTGTGTGTGTGTGTGTGTGTGTGTGTGTGTGTGTGTGTGTGTGTGTATGGGTCTCAGGGTCTGGCACATTGTGCGCCAGTTGGCAGTGCCTGGAGGTTCCCCGCGGGCCTCCCCCGAGCCTGGCTGTGCAGTTTGTGGGATCCGGGGCTTCTCTGTCAGGCATTAACGTGGAGCTGGTGGGCAGCCGGTACCGCATGTCCCTGGTGAAGAAGAGGTTTGCCACAGGTGGGAGCCAGACCTACTTTATGTCCCTCATAAGCAGCTCCCTTCAGTTCATAATTGTTTATTTAGTAGGATATCTTGTTGCCAGGGGGTTGCTGATTGTTTTGGGTGGTCTCTAGGGGGATGCTTATGAAGTCTCTAGGATATTCTAGCAGTTCAAAGATGCTCAGGTCCCTCCTGCACTCTAAGTTTAGATTTTTTGACCAATTGCTTGGCACCACAACACACCTATCCTCCACAAGCTGAGCATTTCCATAATAGGTATTTATGGTGAAATCTACTTGCACAACTTGTTTATCATTAACCCCAGCAACACCATGGTCATAGTTATCTTGAATGCAGTGTTGCTTTAAAGAAAGGCGTCTGCCGAATGCATGACTGTGAATATTTTAACCATTTAAATGCAGTATGTATACATTTATCACTCAGAAGATCATTACCGGTTCCTAACAAGTGATCCTTTTTTAAAACACGACTGTATATCTTGATGTTCACCTAATTATAACCATCACCACTTTTTGCTAAACTTGAACAGTCCCTTGTGCTTTTTAATATTAAGTATAATATTCAAGGTATCATCTCTGAAAACAGTTGTGCTTCTTAAGTGAGTTTAATTGGTGCTTAGTTATTAATTAATAGTTTTTGCAGTGTTTTCTTGAAAAAGCAAATCAAGACTGGTATAGTGATAACAGCATGATGCATTCATTGTCAAATGTAGTAATAATGTTCATCTGTATCGTTTTACAGGAAAATATATGGCCGGCTGTTCTTTGTGAGAGGTGATGGTGCCGCTCCGGTACCACCGAGGCACAACGTTTGCACTTTTTAAACCTACCTGGGCTGGTGGAACTGTCCATGTGCTAAAGGCCTAAACAGAAGAGATCACATTGTATATACAGAAAGTGATGTGTAGGAAATAGATAATACCCATGATGCATTGCTTTAGAATAAGTATGGCACTGGGATTAGGGACCACAACCAGCCTCTACTCTTTTATCTGTATAGAATTGTTTGTTCAGTGTGCAAACCACACATTTATTTAAAGTTTGAAGAACTGGATGTACATTTCCTTTCATTTTTAGTGCAAATTTGTGAATGAGTAAGTATGAATATGTATAATGGATATAAATATTCTGACATTTATTGAAAAAATGGTCTCATGTTGAGTATTCAAGAAAGGTTTACTTAAAGATAAAAATAAAAATCACACAAATAGACTTGTTTTTTTACTTTAAAGGGTTATGATTCATGTCGTTCCAAACCCGTAAATCTTTTGTTTATCTTCGGAACATAAATGAAGATATTTTTAATGAAATCTGAACAATTTCTGTCCCTCCAATTGCAGTCCACGCAACTACCACAAATTCATACATAGATCGTAAAACTAATCCATATGAATTGAGTGGTTTAGTCAGAATTTTCTGAAGAGACTCGATCGCTTTATATGATGAACAGACTGAATTTAGGAACTATCCCATTACAAAGCAAGCAGTTAGTCTGAGACAAAAGTGGTTTACACAAATTTATTACACTTTTTACCAGTACAAAATACAGTCGAACTAAGCAGTTGAGGCTAAATAAAGATATTTTAAAGACACAAAAATAAGGTATCAATATAGTAGTGAGAAGAATTGCAGCTACCTCCATAAAAATAATCCTTAGCCAGAAGCTTTAAAACAGCATTACAAAAAAAAAGAAAAAGAAAAAAATCTTTCCCAAAAGCACACAACAGGCAAAGAACCATGACAGGCGTTAAAGTACAGAGCCTGACACTCACAACCAACCACAGTGAGAAAACATCCGCCAATCACTTCTCAGAAACAAACACAAAACAGCTAGGAGAAATAAAGTTTATCTTTGTAAATAGCAGAGAGGGACATGTAGGGTGCCCGTTACGGGCCGCTACCAGGCACCGGTAAAGATCCCAACCGGGTTCAGCACAACATCCTCAAAAACAAATGATGTATCCTGAAAACGATAGATCTCCTGAAAATGTTTCCAGCTTTACTTCAGCTAAGTGGGCACGTTGTCTTTATTAAAAGCGTGAAAACTAAAACATCAGATGTACAGCACCAGGTAATGAGGCATATTTGCAAGAATCTGCATATTCTGTTACTAGACGCGTCTATTTTGGGGTTCTCTACGTCTTCTAGAAAAGGCTTTCTGAGATGTGGCGTTTTATAGAAATTTTTAGCTATTACGTAGCGTTTACGTTTTTTTGCTATTACATATACACAATATCTACTTAAATATGTTATTCAAAAAAAATATTTTAATCTTAAAAAAAAAGAAGATTGTAATAAAAATAACACAGAACTAGTCATAACCTGGTGAGTGCAGACTCACTTCCAGTTACTTCAGAAGGCCTTGTGTACAGATGCACGCTCACGCACAGGTACGTTCAATATATCGACAAATCACCGAGGCTCTTTTTAACCACTGCAAACAACTAAGAACTCGTCAAATAACTACAAAACTAGACCAAAAAGTTTCACAAACCATATTTGGTGGAAACTGCTTTGCTTGGGTTCAAGAGCAGAGCGGTTACCATCAACACAGTAGGCGTATGTACATCCTGAAGCTTTCGAACGAGAATGGGGTGCTTTCAGGGCAACCGATCGGAGCAAACAGTTGAATAATCTCATAGTGATTTTTATAAAACGTATTAAAAAGTTAGAAATTAACTCATTAGAACTAAAAACTGTTGAGGTATAGACTAGGCATCTCATATGGCCAGGGGTTCATCTACAAAACGTCTGGAATGGAGCGTTCTCCATCCTTTTCGTCACGGAAAGGCTTTGCATGTGCAGCAGGTTTGGGTGGACGCTGCGACGCAGCTTTGGGGTCAGCAGGTTGCATCTACGCCTGAGGAACCGCGAGGAAACGGCCGAGGCAGAAAGTCTAAAAATGTGACCATCTTTAAAAGGTGCTTTAGACACATCTGAGGTTCTGAGACGATACATTCATTCTGCGGTTAGAGGCACGGCCGAGGAAACGACAGAACGAGAGAAGGTCAAAGAGAAAGAGAGAGACAGTTCTGCTCTAGTGTTTCTTTTCTCATCTAAGGCACTGAAAGAAGACTATGGCACATGAAAAAACACATCACAAAACCAGCACGTTCTTGTTTCACAGTCGGAGAAAACCTAAAGGCGAGAGAGAGAGACACACACACTGACCCTAAACAGACCTCCGTACCCTCAAGATAAAGAAAAAGCTCACGGCTGAGTGTTAGCTTGGCCACCGGCAGCCGTAAGAATGTGGTCTGGGGTGAGCCTGACGCCCCGCTCCTAGATCTCCTGCAGGGAGTGACTGCTCTCGATTCTCTCTCTCTTCACCGCCGGCTCGCTCATACTCCTCTCGCTCATCCTCGACATGTCTCCATCACTGGCCATATCGTCTGAGAATGAGGCATCTGGGAGAGGGAAAAGAGGAGGATGTTGGAATACAGAGCAGAGGAACTTTCGAAATGAGAAAAAAGAAACTTTCTTTTTTGGGTTGGCATCAAAATCCATTACCTTTCTCCATGAGTGATGGCATCATTGAACTGAGGTCACTGAACTGAAAATGTAAAAAAAATACATGTTTTTTTAAAACGTAAATTTTTATGATTGATTTGCATATTGTATTACATTTTAAAACCTATAAATAACATTGATCTAAACAAAATTTAAATAATGTTAAACCAATTCAATATTTATTATGTGAAAAGTATTTGCTTAAACAAATTGTTTATATTTAGTCATTTCCTCCACAAACAAATGTACAATTTACCAAATGTTAGTGTAATAACCACCGAGACAAAAGTATAAGATAAATATGAGCTGAATATTTTTATGAATTATTTAAATAATAATGAATTATATCTCTACATATTTATTATATAATTAATATTAATGTGTAGACAGACATATAATGATATCAGTATTAGTATTTATATGAATGTACAGACAGAATTAGGCAATCAATAAAATTATTTATATGAATTTGTAGATAGATATAATTATAATATGAATAGTATTAATATGAATGTGCAGACAGATAGATAGATTATAAATATGTAATTCTGTGCATTTACTATAAAATCAAATGCTAGCTAGGAAATTAGCCTTAGAAAAACAAAGAATTCAACCACTCACAAAATGTAAAATGTCACTTCCACCACAGAATACTATTAAACACAATACATCGTTTGAGTTGTGATGGAATGGAGGTTTCAGAAAAATAACAATACTCTGATGGCGCGCATATATGCTCTTGGACATTGTTATTTAAATAAACTACTGCAGGCGTGAAAAGTGTGTATTCAGGGAGTTTATTTTCTTAGTCGACAGGGCCAAAAGAAACGCCTGCATGTGCTCAACGCTTAATACAAGCGGTTGGATTAATGCACGAAGGTCTGAAATATTAAACCATGGAGCAGCCAGATCTCCTCACCTCCCCCATGACAGCGATGGGCGTCTCTCCGGTTGCATGGGCGACACGGTGTTCTACCAAATAGAACATGTATTCATCATAGAGCAGACGGATGAGGTGGAAGGAGCCAAAGCTTGCGGCCGAGCGCAGAGTCAGATCTCTGATCACCATGGAGCTGTAACCAGGGCAACAGAGAGTTTCATTACAAACTACCACAACAAAACCACAACACCCGCCACAGATTAAAACGCTGCTTTCAATCTGCCCTCTTCAGAAGATCAGTTGTTGTAAAGCTGTGTGTCTGTTAAGATGCCTGATGAAATGGAAGTCAGACCTGCAAACTCACAAGCGGTGAAAAAGGTGACGTTTACGAAGTCATTTGTTGTAGGGGGGTCTGGGGCGTCGTCCCCCACGAGACCATTTTTATGATTTTAACATGTAAATTAAGCATTCTGGTGCATTCTGACAAGAAACATTTTGGAAAAAAAGAAAAAAATCAAATCAATGATACTTTTAAACATGAAACTAAACCGCCAATAGTCGGCGGCAAGTGACCGTCTTAATAAATGAAACGATTCGTTCAAAATGCTGAATCGTTCAATCACAAAACACCGCGCTGAGTGAATACCGATTTGATCGACGCGCAATATTTGACATCGCTAACAAACTAGACGGCGACCTTGCATGTCACACATCGCAACCACTCTTTACCTGCGGTGTTACAACTGCTTATAGCACTGCGGGTTTTTTTTTTGCAACAGGGAGTTTTTAGACGGTAGTGGAGATGTTTTCCACGTGCATAAATCGTCTGTCAGCAGCTGGTTCACCGGGTTGCGGCCACTTGCGGGGGCTCTTTCCCGTCATTTAAACGCAACGGTCAAATTTTTTTTTTTTTTTTTTTTACAATATTCGTCAAGAAGAATGCATTTCTCCTTCTCTGTCCAATTAGGCTTTCTTTTTTTGTTTTCATTATCCATTCCGATACCCTAGCCTACTTTATTTGATGAAACTGCGAAAGTGTTAGTGTTAGTGTTTTGCGTATCTATGGCAACAACATACTTTTATAACGTGAATCCAGGATCGCTGTCGTGAAACACTTAAATGTTTCCCTTACCTAAGAGAACCGTTTAAGAGATATGCAACACCCTTAAGTTATTCTCTTAGGTAAGGGGAAATCGCCCCTTAAGTATCATACTTAAGGGAAAAACTTAAAGTGCTTTATGCAACCGGGCACTGTTAACCCGCGAGAGCACCACAAGTTTATCCTCCATCACCGCACTCTCCGGGCGTTCAAGCAACTGTAGCTTTCATCACTAAAACGGAAGGCCCGCCTCTCCATTCATTCGATTGGACAGTGGAAAAAAACGCGATGACGTCGGGCGCTTTTTCCGCTTGGAGTTGCTTTTTTTTTTTAAACACGAGACGCAGCAGGCGCATAAACAGCGTGCAGAACGCTTGCTGCCATAGGAAAACAATTGAAAATAGGCGCCTCTCACTGCAAAAAACGCGTTAGGTATGATTGGCCCCACTGGGGTGTTATGTTACTTAACTAACGTTATATCAACATTTTGAGTTTTTTTATTTATAATTTATAATGATATAGTTAAGTAACATACCAGCTCCTTGAGTCGCCTTAAGTCGCGTTATGTTACTTAAAAAAATAAAACTCAACATTTTGAGTTTTTACCTCAGTATGTTTAGTCTGTGAGCGCTGCCACTTGATTGAACTGATGCGCTACAGCGATCTGTCATGCTACAGAGCGCAGATAAAGATCGCGACAGCTCGAGAGACGTATGGTCTCACTCCAGTCTATATGAAATTAGCCAATTTCCAATTTTTATTGTAAATGCAATTTCACCCCTCAACCTCCAACCCCCCCAACCCAGAAAAAAAACTCATCGGATCTACACGATTCAAATAAATGACATATTTTGTTTCAAAACGGCGAATTTCACAGAAAAGCGACTAGTTTGCAGGTATGAAAAGTGAAATAAATGTAGTTGAGAAGTAAGAGCCCACCGAGGGTTTTTCTAAGGAGCCTTGTACCTGTAAAAGGACCACTTGAGCAGGAACTGGCGCGCGGCACGAGGGAAGCTGGGACTGCCGTCGTAGGGTTTCAGCACCTGGTTGACCACGTTATCCAGCCAGGCGGCCCACTGATCCAGAGAGCTCTGCTGCTGCAGGGTCACCTTAAAGTCTTGCTCCAAACGCTGGACCACACTCTCATCACACTGGCACACCCAGGACGCCTGCTCCTGTGACAAACACACACACTCAGAGTGAGCAGAGAACGAACACTCACACCTCCTTATAACCTCCATGAACCTGAAGTGTTTCTGATGTTCCAGCAGAAGACAGACCTGCACGTTAGCGAAGTCCACTCTGTTGAGGTCGCTGAGCATCTGGTTGATCTGTGAGGTGTTCTGCAGGACGGCTCGAGCCGCCTGAGCCAGATGATTCAGAGAGGTGTAACGGCGCAGGGTCTGCGCAAACGCACTCACTACTGCAGCCTGCGCAGACGACAAAACCGTGTGAGCATCAACACAAAAATACCTAATCCTCACATCCTGTAAGGTCAGTCACCAAGGTTACACAGTTCACTTCTAAAGCACAAAAAAACATTCATCATAGGACAAGCCACAAGCATACACCCTAACCTAGCTATGTTTTTAACACAACCTTTGAAATGTTTGGGGTCAGCAAGATTTTCTTTTGTAATTATACTTTTATTCAGCAAAAATGCTTTACGTTACTTGTACTTACTTTAGTAATAACAAATTATGCATAGTTACATGCAACTAGCCCTAAACCAAACCTGGTCAAATTCAATTTTACAGTCTTGTTCCCCATTATACATACTGTGTAATTATTATAGAAAGTGCAGTAACTGGATAATAACTAGGTACTAACCCTAAACCTACACCAAAACCTAACCTTAAACCATTTAGATCAGATACCTTATATTACCCAGTACTTTTTAAGGTAAATACACTAAGTACATGTAAGTGTACATACTGTAAAATAAAGTGCAACACCATAGTAAACCCTATAGTAAAGTACATGTTGTTAACTATTATTACTCAGTACTTAAATGTATTATTACACTGTAACAAGAAAAAGTGTAATGCTCTTGTGTGTAATGCTCTTTTGAAATTAAACAAAAAATAATCGAAAAGTATTAAGCAGCAGACCCGATTTCAACATTGATAATAATACTAATAATAATACTAAATGTTTCTTGAGTACCAAGTCAGGAAATTAGAATGATTTCTGTAGGATCATGGGTAACACTTTACAATAATGTTTCATTTGTTAACATTAGTTAATGTAATATCTAACATGACCTAACAATGAGAAATACATTTGTTGCCATATTTATTGATCTTTATTGTCAGTTAATAAAAAAAAACAGCTGTTCATCATTTATGTTAGTTCATAAATCATTAACTAATAGAACCTTTGATTTTAATAATGTATAAGTAAATGTTGAAATGAACATTAACTAAGATGAATAAATGCTGTAGATGTATTGTTAATTATTAGTTAAATGTTAGCTAAAGTAGTTAACTAATGTTAGCTAATGAAACCTTACTGTAAAGTGTTACCAAAAAATGCCATCCCAAGAATAAATTACATTTGAAAATGTATTAAAATAGAAAGTTATTTGAAATCGATAAGAGAAATTATTTCACAATATTAGTGTTTTTACTGTATTTTCACTGCTTTTGTGATCATAAGGTACTTGTTTCAAAAACATAAAATCTTACTGACCCAACACTTTTAAACAGTAATAGTAAACAGTAGTTTTTGAGTATCATTATTATAGAATTGCATTTTTTATTTTTTGCATTTTTGAATTTCTTACATTAATAATATACATTATAATTTCATTTTTAATACTGTATATTCAATTACATTTTTATTTATTTATTAGGTTTTTTAGAATTTCTTCTTCTTGGAATTGTGTCTGCTTTAGCCAGCTTCTGAGAATATTTTCAGCAAATTTCTCCTTTAAGTTAAGGTCAGAAACACACACACACACATACCTTAGTGCGGACAATCTCCTGTGGGAAGTCAGTCATGGCTGAGGTCAGCCACCCCTCTAGACTCTTAGCGAAGTTTCTGATAGCTTGAGTGAGAGTGCCTGCAAGGATCACATTTCCCATCAGTCATGCACTCAAACATTCAGCCCACAATACAGCAGCAACACTGACCCTGGAACAGGTCACAGTAAGTGTGTGAAGTAGAAGAAATACTAACTGGGAACAGGTCGCAGTACATCAGGGATGAGAATCTCCACCAGTGCCTGATACAAGATGTGATCACAGCTCCTCATCCACTGTTTGATTGGTTCATATTTACACAGAGCGATCAGCTTCTCTCTGGGGAATCCTGGGATGTCCTCCACATCCTCTTCACTGCACAATATACCAACACATGTTCGTTCAGACAGAAATTCCTTCGTTTCAAATGTATTAAGATAAACAGCAAAACTTACTTTACTTGATTGCAAGTAAAAAATAAATGAACAGGTTGCATCTTTTAAAATAATAGATTAACTTATTGTACAAAAATGTATAAAAAGGCCTCAAAGTTTCACTCAGAGAGCGCAACACCTACACTACAGTTCAAAAATCTGGGTTCAGTAAGAATTTTTTTTTTTTGATATAAAGAAAATAATACTTTTGCTCAGCCAAGGACATTTAAATTGATCAAAAGTGACAGTAAAGATAGATGTTACAAAATATTTTTTGTTTCTGTTTTTAAAGAATCAAAGAATCCTTAAGAAAATCATGTTTTCAAAAAAAAAAATTAAGCAACACAACTTTTTTTAACATTGATAATAATCAGAAATGTTTCTTGCGCACCAAACTAGCATTATATTGATTTCTGAAGGATCATGTTACACTGAAGACTGGAGTAATGATGCTGAAACATTGCAAGATTACATTTTATAATATATTAAAATACAAAACAGTTCATTTAAATTGTAATAATATTGCACAATATTACTGTTTTCACTGTATTTTTGATCTAGTAAATGGAGCCTTGGTAAGCACAAGAGACTTCTTACAAAAAGACAAAATCTTAAACTTTTGAACCGATGAAAAATAATATATATACACAAATACATAAACACACACACACACACACACAATACTAATACACTACAGGAATGTCCTTGACTTTCTATGATGAGTTTTGCTCAAAATGAAAATCACAATTTAAAGATTTCTATACACTTGCAGATTTGACTGTGGGAACACTGTATAAAGGCGTGTATGGATATAGCACCTGTTAATGGTAGTGGCTCCGTCACTAGATGGCGCTGTTGAATACCAAAAGGTCTGCCATAGCTTCTCTATGAGATGGAACTGCAAGTTCATCACTACGTCCAGAGTCGCCTGACAGAGAGAAATCAGGGTTATAAGCAATGTTTAAACAAGCTTCCACGAATTAAAACACTCAAACAGCAAAACTGCAAATCTGACGTTAAATGCCACTATATGTTTTGGAACAAAAACACTAATGTGTGATGTCGATTTTTGGGCTGTAAGAATATCTTGAGAAGCTCCTATGTGAGTTATGATATCATTTGTGAGATGAGTGTGCTCCTTTATTCTGAGCGCCTGTCTTTCCTGTTGGCATATCAGACAACGAGATCATCTGAAGTGCGGCCCACTCACGACATCACCGTCCATCTCGCAGTTTAAATTATGAAAACAGCCAGTGCTCATTCAGAAGCACCCATCTTGAGAGCAATCCACCTTCTTATATAAACAGTTTACTAGTTACACAACACAATCCACATACAGAAACTTTCAACTACATCTTATATTCTGGTTTATGTCCAAAAAAAGGAACTTTAGTCAGTGTGGTAGGGATGGTATTTCAGTGAACTGTGACATGCAGAAATAAAAGTAGGTGTTGGTGCTTTACTGGATAGCAGAAGTGAGAGTGTGGTGAGTTCACTGTGTGTTTGTCTCAGAGTGATTCACACTCAGCTCTCAGATTCTCCTCGATGAGGACACACTCTTGTATCCAGTTACACGGCCCCCCCCCCCCCCCCCAGCCCTTGCCGGTCACATGCTATGTTTTGGCAGCCAGGTCACCATGGCAACCTTGTTTACCGTTGCCCCGGCAACAGATTAAACACAGCACTCCAAAACAAAAAAAGAGAAAATTCTCTTTCCTGGACAAACAAGCTTTCGTACCTTAGTCGAAAGAGAGGAAAAGCACTATAGTCTTGAATCTAGAGGACAAGTCGATGATTTTTTAAGGGTACTGCACTTGTGTGAACTCAAAAAAACTGTGTTTTATAAACTCACATCCTATCTCAGGCAGCACTAAAAGTGTAGAGCTCTGACTTCCTTAAAGGGATACTTTACCGTTTTTTCATATTAAACTATGTTATCCCCTTAACTAAGACGAGTTGATACATACCTCTCTCGTCTCAGTGCGTGCACTAAATCCCTCTGTCTTGCGGCGAAACTTTGTTAGCCCAGTTCATTTAATATGGGCCAAGCAGAGAAGCTACCAAACACCTCCACGTTTTCCCTATTTAAATACAGTTACTCGCGAAGTGTAACTCGACCTAGAACGGTGACACAAAACAAAACGTTGCGCTTTTCTAAGCGTGTAAAATGGATAACTATTTTGTATGGCGGAATACCATAGCAAGTGCTTGTAAGCACTTCGACTTGGCGCAGTAATATCTTCACTAGAGGGAGCGGGGGCCGGTGAGAGGATTTTTCCACGAGTGAAGATATTACTGCGCCAAGTCGAAGTGCTTACAAGCACTTGCTATGGTATTGCTTAATTTTTTCAGTTCGCTTTTCTAAGCGTGTAAAATGGATAACTATTTTGTATGGCGGAATACCATAGCAAGTGCTTGTAAGCACTTCGACTTGGCGCAGTAATATCTTCACTAGAGGGAGCGGGGGCCGGTGAGAGGATTTTTCCACGAGTGAAGATATTACTGCGCCAAGTCGAAGTGCTTACAAGCACTTGCTATGGTATTCCGCCATACAAAATAGTTATCCATTTTACACGCTTAGAAAAGCGCAACGTTTTGTTTTGTGTCACCGTTCTAGGTCGAGTTACACTTCGTGAGTAACTGTATTTAAATAGGGAAAACGTGGAGGTGTTTGGTAGCTTCTCTGCTTGGCCCATATTAAATGAACTGGGCTAACAAAGTTTCGCCGCAAGACAGAGGGATTTAGTGCACGCACTGAGACGAGAGAGGTATGTATCAACTCGTCTTAGTTAAGGGAATAACATAGTTTAATATGAAAAAACGGTAAAGTATCCCTTTAAGTGTATCAGCACTCTACACCTACTTACCAGTTCGAAGAGCATAATTTAACACGTTCAAGTGATTTTGGTGAAAATGGATATGTTCAGCAATTTCATATCTTTCTCTCTTTTCCACTGCCTGAAAAGCACTGGAAACTTTAGCGCTAGTGCAAAAAATGAAGAGTGACAGGAAATTTTGGTGTTCACTTTGTTTCTATTTTTTATTTTTTATTAATCGCATTAATAAAAAATTATTAATCGCATCTTTAATTAAATCGCAACATAGAATGTTGTAAATATATTGTACATACATACATATCATTGTACATACATGCATATCTATATACGTGTGTGTTTGTTTGTGTGTGTGTGTATTCAAATATATTAAAGGTGTAACCGTTAAAATTACTCATGGTTCGGTATTTATCATGGTTTTAGGGTCACGTTTCGGTATTTGCTATGTTAAGGGAAAAAAAGTACTTCTGTCAAATGAAAATCAACAAAATAAGAACAAGATTTGTTGTTTGATTAACGAATCAATGGATGAAGGAATATTAGGCTGCTGTCACTTTAAGATACAATGCACGGATCCATTATACTGATACTATACACATGCATGCCCCTGCATGGGAGGAAATGCCCCTGATACACACTCGCATCTAAAATAAAAGTTTGTAATTATATAATATGTGTGTCACACACATATTTTATACATTTACAAACTTTTATTTTAGATGCGATTAATCATGATTAATTGATTTGACAGCACTACATCAAATATGTTCTGACTGCTTGTGATTGTGTAGTGTTGCACAAAGCTTGTCACTGGACTCGTTTATAACAATATTAAGAGAGGGAGTATGAAAGATATTCAGAATGCGAAATCATTTCCATTTGAATGGGAGAGGTCTGAGTGAACCTGTTCATGTTGCAATAAGACTCTAGTTTGGTTTTGCAGAAATCAAACACTTTGACTTTTATGCTTTACCAGCAACAAATTAACTTATATTTTAGTAGTGAGGAGTAGGGAAAGACCCACAGATGGGCACAGACGGATGGCAAATATCCTGCTGGGTGAAAGGTTGATTGAGAAGACTGAAAACTCATAGTCTGAGGGATGAAAGAAGCCCTGGAACAAAAAGGTGTGCAGTGGACGGGGAGGGACAGAAAGAGAGATGGAGAGAAAGAGCGTTCGAACATGGCAGAAATGACATTAAAAGTGAGTGCTAGGAAATGAAGATGGGTCGAGTTCAACTGTCAGAATATTGAGAGCAGTGCTTCACTCCGACTGTAATGAAACAAGCCACATTCTGAAAGTAAAACTCAAGAATACTTCAAACTAGGAACTCAGTCAGCAGAAAGTAGGGAGAAGGAATACTTAGCAAAGCTGCGGCGAACGGGAATTAAGTGCCGTTTATTCTTCCATTAAAACACATTGAAAATGAAAGTAAAACCTAAGAGGGTGTTGCAATTAAAATTGTTCTATACAAGGTCTCCGATTTTAAATCGATTATAATATTTGCTTTCTTTTGTTTAAAGTACATTTTCTAATTTGATGAAGCAAAACATGGGAAGAGAAGAAATCTAATCTACTCCAAAGAACCAATCTCAAAACACTCCCTTTCCAGCACACATTAAATAGAGTGAATTTAGTATTGGAAGCAACTCCTTATCAACCAACTTCTGGAGATAACAGACACCGAGAACATAAATGTTTTTTAAAAGCACCATCCTTTGCAAAGCACTATACTTATTACAACATTATTTTTATATTTGATTTAGAAAACGTTTTAAGTAAAATTATAATTATAATTATACAACTACCGTTTTTTTTTTGTAATGTTTTTGAAAGAAGTCTCTTATGCTCACCAAGGCTGCATTTATTTGTGAAAACTGTAACAATGTGAAATATTTTTGCAATTTAAAAATACATTAAGATAGAAAACAGTTGTGTATTCCTGTGATAGCAGAGCTGAATTTTCAGCATCATTACGCCAGTCTTCAGGGTCACATGATCCTTCAGAAATCATTCTAATATGCTGATTTGGTGCACAAGATAGATTTCTTAAGTTTCTTACATTTCTTAAGCGGAAACGCTATCGCTTAGTTAATATTTTTGTGGAAACCAGAATACACTTTTATTCAGGATTATTTGATGAATAGAAAGTTCAAAAGCACAGGATTGATTTGAAATAGAAATCTTTACATTATAAATGTATTGACTGTCACTTTTGAATGGTAGTGTGAGTAATTAAAAGTTATAATCAAAGAAATAAATGATGTGTCTGTGTGCGTGTATTAAGCATGGACAGCTATACTGGGGTTCAAGCAAACTCTCAGGCTGTTCTGTTTTCAAAATCCTCAGAAATCACAGAATTAAACAATTATAAAATGTGTAATTAAATCTGATGCAGTTAACACGTTAAATTCAACAGAGACTGTGTGACAAATATTCACAGGTTGTGAAAGAACAATGTTCATACAAGGTCATTCTCTGAGATGTTGCAGGTGCTTGGTTTTCCTTATTCTAGCTGCCCGTAATAACAAGGCTCACATTCAAGATGGAAAACATGTTGATATATTGTTGCAAGAAAACAGCCTTGGGTAGATTAGTGTAACTATTTGCTGTAGTATATTTCATTCATAATTGTATTTCTTTAATATTCTTGTGGCGAGCAGGACGAGGCAGAGGGCCGTGAGAGAGTGGCATTTACATATTTTATATTTTACTTTATATTTTTGAATTATTAAATTATTTGAAGTTGTTGTAATAAGCATATAATATCAGAATTTTAATTTCCACTGGAATAAGGAATAGTTTATCTTTGCCAGGTGTCTCTATTATTTTCTAAAGATAGCTGTTAAGAAGTTGCTTCCTTTCCAAGGACCCTGTGAAACTGTTTCCTCCACTGGGTGCTCTCATTATAAAGGAAGTAGGAATGCACTGATACGAAAAATATGTCCGATACTGATAATTCTATATATTTGAAAGCCGATAACCGATATACTGGCCGATAAATATTAGATCCAAGTTTTGTGTGTAATTTTTGAAAGCCTGATTACAAAAACAAAAGTCTCACCATTAAAATCCATGTCCCAAGCACACAATTATAATTATGTTGTATAATTTTATGTAGCCTATATGACAGACTTGTTGCACTTAACTGTGTTTTCCTTTTTTGAAGTGATTCCAATCATATTTCAAACAATTCAAAACCATCATGGTGAACAGTGCGCATCTGAAGTGTCTCAGCTGAAGGAAATAACCCATTATTTATCGGCTTTAATCTATCAGGCAACATTTTTTATTGGGTCGATAACGATAGGATTAAAAATTTACATATATCGGCCGATGCCGATATGGTGGCCGATATATTGTGCATCCCTAAAAGGAATCAACCTCTATTGGCAAATTTGCTACATTTGGAAAAATTTGGAAAAAAACAACAACAAACAAACAAAAAAAAACAGTGTAGTACCTCACAGTGAATCCTGTAGTTGCTCTGTAGATTTTTAACATCGTTCACGTTGATTGGCTCGGGCAGAGGACACGAGCCCAGATCAGGTGAAGGGAAGGGGGGAAGGACGTGAGACACATCTGAAAAAACACGCAGTGTTACCAAGAGCGAGAAGTAAGACTTGAAGCTGGTTGTGTATGCATTCAGATGTTTTAGATGTGCTTGTAGGTAAATTCTATTAAATTCTATTAAATGTAGAAAAATGTATAATGTAGAAAAAGCCTGCACTAATTAGGGCTTTGCGATTAATCGTAGCTGATTTCCGATTTCAATTTTGGCTTCCAACGATTATGAAAACATTGAAGGTAAAATGAGAAAACCGAGGTAAAATGTTCATTGCAATCCTTCCAACGCCCTTTCCTTTCCTTCATACACTTTCGTTCCTCCCTAAAAGCCCAAACTTAACATCCAAACCAGACAAATAAGTAAGTGTTGTAAAATGCAGTCTACTGTTGCTAAACCGCAAGACGTGTTTGATATTAAACAGTGTTATTAAAAGCGCATTAAAGGGATGGTTAGGAGTAAAATCAACCTAGGGTCCTTTTCACCATGACCTCGAGCCAAACACTCCCCCAGAAGCCTTTTTTCCCTTGGTCGAACATTATTAAAATTAGAGCTTATTTAGAGATATCAGCCGAATGGCTTAGTGCAGGCGCTAATGGAACCTAGATTGTATCTCGTAAATTACCCCACTAATAATGCCCGGAATGGTACCAAACTTCTATAGTAGTACAAATAGGTTCTGTACTCATAAAACAAGGCATTGTAAAGTTTGTAAGTACATCAGGAGTTTATTTAAATAACACTTGCCTGATGGCTAATGCTACCGCTAACCTGGACGTCGACGTCACTTCAGGGGTTTGGGAAAAGCACGTAAAAGTCCTGGCATAAAGCGATGCATAAGGATGTAGTGTAAACTTTCCAATGCCTCGTTTTATAAGTACAGAACATATTTGTACTACTATAGAAGTTTGGTACCATTCTGGGCATTATTAGTGGGGTAATTTACAAGATACAATCTAGGTTCCATTAGCGCCTGCAGTAAGCCATTCGGCTGATATCTCTAAATAAGCTCTAACTTTAATAATGTTTGACCAAGGGAAAAAAGGCTTCTGGGGGGGGGGTTTGGTTCGAGGTCATGGTGCAAAGAACCCTAGGCTGATTTTACTCCGAACCATCCCTTTAAGCCGCAAAAGAGACACTGTTCCCCAGGCAGCTTTCTGTGAGCGCACTCCGAGTCGGATCTGAATGCCGATAAGCAAATGGGCTTCGGATATGCGCCTAAACGTGTACACACAAAAAATGTCAAAATGCCTTTTTGGAGAGTATTCATATAAACACAGTTGGTTATGTCTTCAGTAAACATAAACAGGTAAGGAAGAAAATGCATGTGTAACGGTATAGTGGATCCGTGCATTAGCTTTTAAAGTGACAGCAGCCTAATACTGTATATCTGCTGCAGTCTGTCATTAACAATAATCAAACAAAAATTACCAAGGAAAAACTCACTGATCTTGACTGAATAACTTAAGTAGCTTTAGGGCCCTATCTTACACCCGGCGCAATGCAAGTGGTTTTTGCAAGTTTCAGTCCGACGCAGTAATCGTTTTCACGTCCTGCGCCACGTTGTTTAAATAGAAAATGCATTTGCGCCCATTTGTGCTCCCATGGGCGTGCTGGTCTGGTGTTCTGGCGCATTGTTGGCATGTTGCTATTTTGAGGCAACAGAAATAGACTGCGCCATTGACCAACTGAAACCTGGTCTAAAGTCAATGGCGCAATATTTTTTTTGTTATTTAAAGAGCACGTTAGTAATGTCCGTCTATAGGCGGGTCCACGACGCGCGTACACTCTGCTTATTAAACACACAGGGACGCACGTACAGCAGCACACAAACATGCCAAATATTTAAAATAAAAGGATTACATTGACCAAAAATAATCGTGATTATGATTTTTACCATAATCGAGCAGCCCTAGTACTAATGTATTAAATCATATATTAATGTATAAAAAGTCATGGAGGAGGTTTACCAATATACTGCTGGTGATGCTGGCTCTGGGCCGCCACGCTTTGCTCAGGGGTGCTGGACGAGTGCTGGGAGCCGCTGTTCAGACTGTCACCCATCCCATCCATCTTGTGAAAGGGCTTAAACCTGGACACAGGAAATACCAACAGAATGACTTAATGTTGAATTCACTACAGGGGATTACAGATGATATGACTAAGCAAGAAAGAGAAGATCATTTTCCATCAGGCTGCAGAGCCAGTGTCCAATCTGAAGGTGTTCTGTGCATTTCCAATGGCAAAAAATTCTGATAGTTTTGAACCTGAATCACGTCATAAGCCGGATGTCGGCATAATGTTTTAAAAAGAAAAAAATTATTGAATAAAAGGATATTAAAATGTATTTTATTTAGAAAAATCATGCGAGAATTGATCAATAAGAATTATTACTATAAATAATATCAATATAATTTATTCCCTATAAATTTCTCACAACTGCATCAATTGCATCAATTTTTTTATAATTTAATAATTAATTTGTAATGTTTAAATAAGTTCGCAAAACCCACGCTGCGTTTTCTGTGTCTGAGATAAAACTCGGTCTGAGTGTCCATCTATTCAGCCAGTGTGGGACAGAATTAGACATGGATTTAATGAATCAAAGAGGGGGGGAAGAATCCAGAGCTCTAGCAGGATCTGAACAATTGAGTAAGACAAGCACACAAACACAGGATATGTGTGATCCTGATGGCAAAGAAGTCTGGGACATGAAGATTGCATGCCAGTGAGGAGGAGAGAGAGGGGATGTTCATTTCACCTCTGTTTCTGATGGACAGGTTGTTGTCTCATTGCCATGTACTGCGTGTCCTCCTGCAAGCGGTTGAGAGGCGAGTCAGGCTTCAGACGAATGCCATAATAATGGTATTTTGAGTTCCCCCTGAGAAACACATGCACATAGACAAAATGAGCGATCACATTTTTTTTTTTTTCAGCAACAACACACCACAATTTGAGACTGAACGTCATTTATTTCAGACCATCATCTCATGATCATTCTTTAGGTATTAGATGAGTGTCTGCAGCAAATCCACTCAGCAAATGTTCTTCTCTGTGCTGCTGTGGTTTCGAGACTGGATTGTGCTTTTCTTTTGAGAGTGGATAAGCTGTAAAAGTAGTTTACAGCTTATAGATTTATAGTTTATAGATTATATAGCTGTATTTATGTGGTGTAGTCTTATGGAGTTTCCTTTGTGTATTTTTATTCAATCAAACATACTGTGTTTGAGAACAAAAATATATTGCAATTAAAAAACAAAAGTTGCAAATAAAAAGCTGTTTTAATTATAAAAATAAAGTAATTGATAAGAAAACTCTTTAAAGTGCAAGTACCTATTTGTTTTTCTTTGTGCAGTTTTCATCACGCATGTACAACTTTGCTCTCTGTTCTGCCGTCACTGTTTGCTTGCGTGTTGAAAAGTTTTGAATTCAAGTGAACCTGCGTCTCAGTGGGCGGCATCTAAGCACCAGAATGAAAGACCTGTAGCTATTGGTCATTCGTGTTTTGCACAGTCTTTTGGCCACACCCACTGCCTGGTCCCACCGTGAGATACACATTGTAATGCCCTAACAAAATATCAATTTTGATCATTATTTACAGTAACAATTTTATGGACCATTTATGTAACTTAAAATAATGCAGCTGAATAAGCCAAGTCATTTCAGTGCAGTCTTTCAAGAGAGCATTAAATATGACAATGGCTGATGACACACTAATGGAATCCAAAGTTTTATTATATTTCACTCTACCAACCTGTTTTATGAACTCTTGAACTCTAATCAGCTGCTCTATTGCAATTTCTGCCCAGTCGGCGCAGACTTTCTCAGCCATTTCCTTTTGATCCTAATATACATTTGCCCACATTATCAAATGTCTTTCTAGAAAACAAAACATTTATGACCTAATGTAAATTATTTTTGTCAAAATTCATCATGTCATATTATCGCACCTGCTAACAGGTGCATTATAGTTAACATTAGCTCCAATCTACATGACAAAGCTCAAAACTCACTTTAAAACACCTGTCTTTGTACAAAATTATTGTGATGTAATGTGGATTTATAATAAAATAAGCAGAAATACACCACAAAAACACCACACCTTCAGCATTTCTCATATAATTCTTTATTCTCATAAAAATACCGCAAATTAATTGAAAAACACATCAAAACAATATAATGTTGTAATCGTCTATTTATTATCTTCATGTTTCATCTGTACAAACATCTATTTCTATCTGTTATTTATGTACAGAGACAGAATGCGGAAATTGACAGGATTTTAGTCATAGAAGGGTGCGAGTTATGACCACGTAATATGAGTGACAGATCAGTAGCGAATCATCTGTCTGAGTCATTTGACCCGGAACAGAGGCAGAGCCAGCGCATCAGATCTCATAATTTAGTTCTTTCTAAAGAAATATGAAGTAAACATGGGAATCCCAAAATCACACGATTGAATATGCATGTCTGGTTATTTCCTTTGAAATATGACAGCAGAACAGAGAGCAAATTTGTGCGTGTGCGTGATGAAAACTGCACAAAGAAAAACAAAGATTTACTCGCACTGCAAAGAGCTTTGTTATCAGTTACTTTATTTTTGCAATTAAAAGTCTTAAGAAGCCTTTTGATTTTGCAATCTTTTACTTTTTAGTTAGAATATAATTATTTTGGCTCTCAAAACCATTTTGTTTGATTGCATAAAAAAGACACAAAGGTAATTCTATATAGTCTGACCTGGTGCCAAGTCGGCGTGTGCGAAGGCCCATGAAGACAGAGCGGATGAGTTTGCCAAAAGAGGCGGCATTAACCGGATCCAGTTTTTGCTCCTGACAGTGTCTCAGGTAGTGGTTATACAGAGAGCTCCGCGGCAGACTCACTCCCTCAGCCGTCTCATAATTATCCAGCAACCACTGCAACTGTACACACACGAACAACCAATGAATAAAACAGTATATATTCAAGAAAGCTTAAATTCAAAACAATAGCATAAACAAAACCACACATAACAGAACACTTCTGCATACATACTGCATATGTATTCATTACCAAATTAACAGGTTAGAGCTCATATTCATTACCAAATTAATTTGATTGATAAAAAGGCCGTCATGGGATCTGCACACTTTCACATTTTATTACACAGAGAGTAAGGAAATATGTGGAATTTAAAGGGATAGTTCACCCAAAAAAAAAAAAGATCTGTCATCATTTATTCACCCTCATGTCATTTCAAACGCATCTGACTTTCTTCTGAGGAAAACAAAGACATTTTGAAGAATGTACTGGTCATTTATTTTCCAGTGACAGTGACTTGAACTTCAGAATCCGATCAGTTTTATTTGTGAATTAATTTAGGCGGGTTTTGTGCGCGGGATAATCGGATTCTCTGAAAAGGTTCAAAGGGACTCGAACAATGATTTGTGAATGTGCTAGCAGAGCTAATGAGAGCTAGGGCAGACATCAAGAAATTCCATAAATACATTAATTTTTCTGTTCCTCACACAAAGCTATTGTATTGTACATTCTTCACATTTTCCCTTGTTTTCTACAGAAGAAACTAAGTTACACAAGTTTGAAACAGTGTAATTTTAGTTTATTTATAAACTTTTATAATATTTATTAATATATTGAATTAGCTTTTCTTTTCTTTTTCATTTTCTTTTGTTTTAGTAATTTTATTATGTGCTTTTGTCATTTTGACATTTCTATTTAGCTTTCATTTATTTTTTATTTCAATTTTAGCTATAGTAATTTTAGAACTTATTTTATATTAGTTAGTTGCTTGCCAAGGCTACATTAAACCATTTTTTTATATTTTTAGTTAACAACAACATCATGAAGGTGAGTAAATGACAAAATTTCCACTCTTAGGTGAACCTTTTCTTAAAAAAAAAACAAGTTAGTTAAAAGAATTATCAAATTAGCCAAATATTTCATAAACATGTCAGGGGTGAGGGGTGTGTGGAACTTTGTGAATGAACGGCATTCAAACCCTGTGGGTGCAGATTCTGTGAAGGCCTCCTGACTTCGGAGGAACAGCATGGGAGAGGGAGTTTTAAACAATCTCAAGTCTACAGACTTTGAGGGAGTAATAATTGCCAATCAGTGAGGATCAAATAAGCCCCTCCACTGACACACTGATGTCATTGTTATATCAATCTCATCTCAGGGCTCACCCAAGAAAAGAATATAAAATATTCACTGCCTAGAGCTGAGGAGTCAGTCTAAAATACAAATAAAATGAATTCTTAAAATATTAAATCCTTAAATATTAAATTTGAGTGCTTGATGTTCAGGGGTAAATCTCACACATATATACAACAATGATCCCTGGGATGTTGAATGAATCAGTGGTGTAATGCAGGGGGTCTGAGGCGCTTTAAACCCAAAATACACAGAGCGAGGGGCTGTTCTGGAAAATGCATGCTCAGAGCAGCAGTGAAAAGCAAAGCGAAGAGGCAGGCAGGATGAACTAAGCCTTTTTTTCAGGATTTGTTCCAGTTTCAAGAAAGTTTTTTCCCAGTTTGACTTACATGGCTGTTGAGCAGGCTGCTTTTGTGAGTGGCAATCCCTTCTGACTTTTGGAGGTTTTCAATCGCCATTTCAAGCTGAGGAAAAGTAGGAGCATGCAAGACATGAAACGGGGGAAGAGAAGGAAAAAAAAAATGGAGGGGGGTGGAATGTTGGGGGGAGGGGGGGGGGGGGGGGGGGCACACACAAAAAAAGACACACAAAAAAAGAAAAAAGGAAATCAGTCTGTTAGCTGCAGCCGGACTTTGAGCATTTCCATTACAGTCTGTCAGTGTTTGCAGCCACATTCATTATGGGTGGACAAAAAGCATGCAAATGTGAGGAACTCGGAGGGTTACGCCACTCTTCCTGTCTCTGCCTCATATATGTTAATGAGCCGCACACACAGGGCGTGAGGTCAGGCTACTCTCAAACACATGAGACAAACTCTCCAGCCACGTCTGAAATCACACAGTTAGCGGGGTCGTGACCTCTGTGAAGACACGGTCGCATTTGATGCGTGATGCTGAAAAAGCAGATTTAATTTGACTCAAATAAACATGTTTTTCTGCAGGTATTAGCCGGGGTCCTATAAGTTTCTGTTACTGCATTTATGAACCGGACTTGTTTCTTCCATAGTGGGTATGAAAAAAAAAAAATACTATTTCAAAAGTTGGAATAAAGAGAATAAGGCCTGAAAAGAGATTTAGAAGAAAAGATTAGAGAGGGAGAGAAAGATATAAAGAGGCGGAGAGAGAGAGAGAGTGAGTTTTGGCAGAGTGGCAAAACTTATAAAGAGAAAGAGAGAGACAGGGTAAAAAAAACAAAAAAAACAGGCATCCTTCCAAGTCTTTAAAAGGCTCCCGAGGGCTCTTGGCCAAATGGTAATGAGCCCCAGGGGTTGCTTTGTTTCGGAGGCCACTCAAGTGGCTGTGAAAACTGCTAAAACAAGGCAGTCGCCTCCTTAAGCCCTGTCCCTGTTTCCAGCCCACCTCATAAACTAGCACACTGTGGAAAGAAAGCTACACTCTGATGACAGTGTGTGTCATCTCTCCTCTATGGTGTATTGGTAATGGAGAAATGTGTTTGCATGATAAATCTGTGATGTTACTTTTTGAGAAATGCACGGAATTGCAAAACACTTTTGTCTTAAAGAACGTAAGAATCAACATCATCCGTGACATGCTGCCGATTATCACAGAAAGTCATTTTGACTCATCCTTCAATTTGAAAAATAATTAAATAATAACTCTGTGGGAGATTTAAAGGGGTCATGACATGAGAAATCAAATGTCCCTTGATCTTTTGACATATACGAGGTCTTTGTACCAATAAAACATCCTGAAAGTTTTGATACTCTTTACTATGCAAATGACGTTAGCCAATCATAACAGTGGCCATTTACTGACAAGCCTTAAAGAAATGGCCCTTTAAAAAAATGGATAATTTCAGACAGCGGCTCAAAATGAGGGCTGAAAAAAAAATGTTCTGCATATAGATTTGTTTTTTGTGCAAAAACTTTATTAACATTATAAGTGAACCTCAAGAAACATTAAAATAAAAAATAAATAAAACCATGTCATGACCCCTTTAAGCAAAAATGCAGCTAGTTATAAAGTTTAGATTTAGATATTTTATTTCAATTTAGCTACTTTTCTAGCTAGGTAATCTACTAGTTATGCTTTATTGACTTGATTCTTAAGGTAAAGAGCCTCTTTCTGGTATCCTTGCACATCTCATGCAAAAGATATTAAGTTTATGGGCTATATGGTCATTGCAAAAACAATGTTAGTAAGTGATTTTATAAAACTAGTCTCATATTAATAATGTTTAGGTTTTGTAGCTATACTTAAAAGATATGTATTTTAATGCTTATTCCACTGCAGTCCAGTGCCCCACAGACTTTCCTTGTACTGTAACCAATTTTTGTTGGATTTTATAACCTGAGGGATGAGTTGAAATTTGTTAAAATACATGATCATAAGCGTAACCCAGCGTAACATTCCTGTCACATCTTATCTAGACCATATAATAGTCTAACCATAACTTTCTATGATCTCAAAGTAACTGAGACTAAAAACTCCCCTCCCATGTCACTAGTGGAACAGTCTTGAGGGATTTTAGCACAGCGGACCGTACCATTGCAGATGAGGAGCGTGAAGAGTGAGAGGTGTGGTGGCGGCCGCTCTCCATCCCGCCGTGAATCAGGTAGGCACTGCCGCTGGAAATGATCTGACTGCCGCCCACGTCCATGGCGATTCCCACCATGCTGTGGGCAGGCACTCCACCAGCAGACGAGACAACAGTGGTAACCTGAGTTCCCCCTGCTTGAGAGTCGAAGTAGTTGCTTCCGCTGCCCTGTCCATACATCTGGGACTCAGGGTTGTATGAGTATGCAGTACGACTGAAGGAACAGAGAATGACAGTAATGATTAGGGTTTAATGTAACCTCAACTTTCAAAGCACATCCTTTGACTTCAAATTTTCAACAGTTTTTAAAGTCCCCCTGTGGTGAAAATCTAACTTTGAATGTTGTTTATATGTCTATGTGGTGTTTTTAATATGCTTTAAGACAAATTATGTGTAAATTCATAAGTCTCTCCTTAAAACTGCAGTGAACCAAAGACAGTCTCAAAAACGCGGTTTGAAATCGCTGGTGTTTCTGACGTCACAAACTACATTGTAACCAATCATGTCAACGTGTGATCGTCAACGAGTGGATCTCTGAGCTGGTGCGAGTGAGTGGAGGCGGGGTAATTTGCATATTCATAGAACAGGGTATACTAAATGAGGCAAGGGTGTAGAGTTACATTCAAGCTATTTTAAGGCATGAAAAACATTTAATGTGTCATTTTGGTGATCAAAGATTATTTTTAATGGATACAATTATTGACTACAGGGGGACTTTAAAAGCAGTTTTGATCTGATTCTGGACTCCATCTATGTCTGAATCAGCATCTTTAATGACCAATTAAAGGGGACATTTAAAACATTTTAAAAACACACAGTCAGCCATTATTAATCTCCCCCAAAAGAAACACTTTCCATAAAAAAGCGTGAAGAATAAGGCATTAAACACTTAAAAAGACCCCTGAAAAATTTACTAATTTCCTTTTTTATTATGATCAAGCAGCCATTTTGAAAGTCATTAATTCGTCTTTCTGACATGAAAAAGGGTCCAATATTATAAATTATGTTATATATTAAATATTAGTGTCTTACTAAAATGATGAACTGAACACAGCTTTGATTGACAGATTGATAGGTGCTTACATTGTGCCATTGGGGTAGACGGCCTCTGCCCCCTCCACGTACTGCACCTGGGATTGGTACACATGCTGAACCTGTTGAACCTAGAGAGAGAGAGAGAGAGAGAGAGAGAGAGAGAGAGAGAGAGAGAGAGAGAGAGAGAGAGAGAGAGAGAGAGAGAGAGAGAGAGAGAGAGAGAGAGAGAGAGAGATCAGACTGGAGCTAAGTAACCACCGCAGGAGTTCTGAGATGTGTTAATGCAGATTCTGTAAGGGAAATGGGATGCACAGCTGTATGCAGGCTGCAGGCAGTAGGGGGCAGTGAGCACAAAGCTTCGCCTCAACAATCAGAGACGCCCTGTCGAACCGGGAAACTACTTATTAACATATTAGTCGCAACGACCCAAGCATGACGTGTGAAAAGTAAAGCATGCCTGCATTTCGGGGGTTCTGACAGTATACTGGGAGATAAAAAGCTTGATGGAAAGACAAAGATAGTCACACAAGAGAGTGAAAAAGATATGTAGAGAGGCAAAAGATAAGCCAGAGGTGTTGTGGGTCCTCAGGATGTGCAGTGAGCGTGCAGGGTTTGATTGACTGTACTGTGTGTGTGTGTGTGTGTGTGTGTGTGTGTACCTGCTGAGGGACCTGTTGCACTCTAGGCACTGGCAACTGCTGCACCTGAGCTCCCTTCTGGGAAGAGCCGGTGGCCTGAACTAACACACGCTGCAGGTGAGGGACACACACACACACAAATGTAAAAAATTAGACCCTTTTCTCTTTAAAAGGTGAGGTGCGGAATCGTTCCGATGTTAGAAGGCAATTATCCAAGTTTAAAGTCGTCATGAAACGGATGTTGCGATAGTCTTTTCTTCGCTATTGAGACGTACTTCTTGAATGAACAAAAAAAAAAAAAGGGACTTTGGGAAAAAAAATATTTGTCCACTGGGAATTGATTGGATCGTAGGATCATTGTCATTTGCTATTGCTGTGATCTCATGTGAGTGACAGGTTGTCATTAAACACGTCATCAGAGAAGAGAAAAGATGTTGGTGCAAGAAGGACGGGAAGTTACTTTTATTTTGGAGAGACAACTAAAGTAAGCCATTTTCGTGACAATGCAACTGTGGCATTTCCAAAACTTCTGGCTCAACAAATGGTGTGAGCTTGGGTTGGGACTGTTTGTCTAAATAATGGAAGGTGGGTGGAAGGGTGGTTTGTTAAACCAAAATACACACATTTATAAAAAATAAAATAAAAAAAAAGACCTCAGGATCCTGAGAAAGATCACTGGAAAGTTTCGTATATACAAGTGTCGTCTTTGATCCAGACTGCTAGCACCACAAATGTTACGTACAGAAAGTCTATATTTCCTTCATCGCTGGTTTTCGTCAAATCCTCTACAGCTGTCCAGGGAAATGTGATGCTCTACTCAAAATATTAACCGAAATTACATAAAGACTGGTTTCTTTGGATGTGAGGTTGATCCAAACCCAACATCTCCCACAGCAGCACCACGCAAAGTCGCTGCTAATCATTTAAAGTGTCTCAGTGACAGATGAAGGGTGTGGGTGAGGAGAAATCTTTCATCGCTTCAGATGGATCCAGTGCATATTGAAAAGCATCTTTAGAGAGATTCAGAACGATGACAAGAGCGAAAGCAGCTCAGATCTTCATATTAAACTGCTTGTGTGGGAGGAGCTTCCTTAATAATAATTATTATGCTACTTTTGTGCATCAGTGCTGAGCCTGCTTACCTGTTGCGAGGCGGGAACGGGCTGAACCACCGGCGCCTGGGCTGAAGTGGACGTTCTCAGCGCCACAGTGGACGCCGACTCTGAGCTGCCCTCTGACCGCTGCATGGTTCCTCCTAGTAGATAGTTATAGCATGTAGTATTAGTATGTGTTTTTATTAATATTGTAAGAATTCCCTCATGATAATGTTTAAACATGCCAACAATTAATAATTTTAAGTTTTTATTTGGAAAAGTAGATTATCATTAGTATAATACCACACAGTCAATTTTTATTTGAACAAAATCAGTTCAAGCTAAGAATATAATTGCGCAAAGCACCAAAAACCAACGCAGATGACTGAGAAACGAGTAAAAGATGACAATATTTCACTGTTTATGCTTAAACACTAAGTATAAAGAATGTCAGGATCATATCATGACTGAAATGTCATCAGGTCCCTGCTGATTTCGCCACATCAAAAGAAACAAAGCAATCAAACTAAGCCCCAACAGGTTGCGAGAGAGGATAAGAGCGGCCCACTGAAATACAACTCTGCGCATGTGCCAGGAAAAGTGGGATACAAAGCGGCTTTTCACACCGTCTTTTCCGAAAGGACCAAGAGCTCAACCTAGCCAAGTCAGGCTGAGTCACCCGCATCCCCAGCAGGCCGCTCACCTCTGAACTCTATTATGGAGAAAAGAACAAAGGAGACATTAACAATCCCATCACAACCGCAGCGCGGTTCAGTCGAAAGGGAATTGAGTTAGAAGAACTGAGTTTGTCGCTGTCGTCGAGATCCTGATGCAACTCTCCAAACTCTTATGGGCGCACACAACAACGGGAAAGAGAAGAAGAGAGTGACAAATACAGACCAGACAGCCTCCCACGGAAAAAAAGATAGAATAGGAGGTGAGAGCAGGGGGACTTTGGAAAAAGTGGAAGGGCAGAAAAAACAACCCCCCCCCCCAACCAACCATGAAAAGAAAAAGGAGGTAAAAAACTAAATGGCAATGAGGCTGGTCCCCCCCACCAGGACACTGATGATCTCCAGTGGTTGTTTGGAATGAGAGTCCGTCTCTAGGGGCTCCAATAATACAGCTGATATGAGGAAATTCCTCAATGCTTTGTAAACGTTTGTTGGTTGCTATGGTGAGGGATCCATGGCAACCATCCCTAACTCTACCACCCCCCTTCCCCTTGTGCTATTCTTTTTTAAGCTCACACACACACACACACAGGAACTTTGGAGTGCTGGAGAGACAGACAGACTCAAAGACGGAGAACGAGTTACGGGGGGCAGCCGATCTCTGTACATCTAAATAAGCTCTTAACCAGTCCGACGGCGCATTTATCATTCCCACCAGTGTGCTCAACAGGTCCCAGAACTGCGTTTACGACGTGCGCCTGCATTGATCCTGACCAATATGCAGCAGCAGAGACTGATCTGAGAGCTTCAAGAGACCCCTTGACTGACAGTTTGCTGTTAAAGTTGAAAATAGAGCAAAAGGCAAGCAATACGCTTGATTTCTGCAGGAAAAAATGGATGCTAATTACAGGCACTTAAGGTTTTCCACTGGGAGTAGAGAATAAAGAATAAAAGCTAATTGTGTTTTCTGAGATTAGTAAAATAGAAATAATGAATTCTCAAGTGTGAAGCTCTATTCAAAGGTAAATTAATTGGAGAAAAACCTAACTGTCCTCGTTTTCAGAAAATAAATGAATTGTAATGAAGACAAAGGACGAATCAGTTCAGTAAAAAAAAGCATGAACTCAGATGCCCTCTGGGTGTATAATATACTGCAGAAAGAACACTACAAATGTGTTTTTATAAACCAAAACAGCAATCCTGTGTAAATCCATTAAAATCCATGGCTTTTAAACGAACATTTCACAGCGTGTTCCAATACCTTTCGAGTCCATCTTGAGGACTAACTTATGTTTTTTATTTTATAGAGATTGTTCTGAAATTTGTTGTCAACAAATGTTTTAGAGCAGATTTACTTTTTACAAGATTTTTTTATTTTTTTATTATTAATTTACATTAGTGACGCAAAATATTCAGACCGGAAATTAATTTCCGGTTTCGGCTGAAAGAGTTTTGGAAGGCCGAAATCATTTGACTGAAAAGGTGACGTTTAATTAGCGCTTATTAGCTTTGTGCTTTGTTACTTTTGATATGAAAAAATCTCAGCTTTCAAATTCTGTCAAAAAATGTTTTAATGCTCTTTATAATGTGGCGTGACAGATTGTTGTAGCCTCCTCAGTTCAAGCAGTAGCGCTTCCTCTTTACTACAAGTTATAGCATGAAATGTTGAAAGTAACAGTACTTACTGAAATGTATCAAGTCTCATGTTATCGATCAATCACAGTTTTTCAACTGCGGAAAGATGTCAATAAGACAGCTTTAAACCTATCACGTAACGCTGCATTTACCTCAGCTAAGCAATTCAATTAACTTATTAATCAGCAAGAAAAAATAACTCTAGAGAGGAGCATTTTGATAAATATATGCACCACATTACATTTTAATTTATTTTATAATTTGTCTTATTTAATGTATTTTTTAATAAATCTGTCATGTTAACAAATGTTTAAATATTCATATTGATCATTAAAATGAAAAAGTTTATGTAAAACTGCCTTAACGTGAGGTAACTTAATTTATATATATGAGCGCTGAATGTTAAATAAATTTGATTAATTGATTACAAAACTTTCCCTTTCGTTTTTTTGTGGCTAAATGAAAACTTTCAATTTCAATGCATCACTAATTTTCATGACTTTTCATTTGACCATGAGGGCTTCGTGAGGATGATTCAGTGAAGATTCAGTGTTGAAATTGAACATCAGTACAGTAGGCCCACATGTGTCGATTTTAAAAGGAATTCAAATAGATTCAAACATGTGTCAAGCGGGAACTGTGACAACTCTTATCAGTAGCTAAAGGCATAATCAAATTAGCTGTATATTTAAATCAACAAAAACTCAAGGAGTGGTGGCTGGTAGAATTTTATGAATGACGTGGGTTCCAGTTCTGTGGAAATCTGTGGATTTGCGGGTACAGATTATGTGTGGGTGTAATCACCCAGTCATCACCAGGCTGGAAGTCTTCCAGTTTGTTTACACCAGTTAGAAGCGTGTACATGGTCACAGTCATGCTTTCCAACTGGACTTGCAGGATCAGTCAACCGGAGTTATTTGGTTCAAATCCCAGACTTTGTCTAACGCTCACCTGAACCAGACTGGAAACACGAGTCAGAACGTCAACAAGCTTCTTCAAAACTCAGAGGGTAAATAGTTGAGTAGTAGAGTGTGCTTAGATCTTTTAAAAGAAAGGAATTTGCCTGAGGGGTGCTGCATTGGTTATAAATATGTCCTGGGCTGTCCCTGCTGCAGTTATCTTTGGAGCTGATTCCTGCCTACTGCTATTATTCGCAGAGAATGGGAGAGATCGCTCGCTCGCTTCGGTGAGAAATCAAACTTCAGCCTGTCAGTCTGAGTACTGAGCAGCGGTTCTCAACCAGCTTTTTCAAGGTCCAAAATTTGCATTAACTGGCATTGAGCGATTTTTCTAAATTCTTCACTCCCGTTTACATGCAATTTTCATAACTTACCATAACCACTCATCTAGAGGAGCTTCTTTCAATAAAATAGAGAAAGAGTAAAGTAGGTTAGTTAAGACCCTGATATATGTATAGATTAAGTTCTTAGGGGTAAAAATACATTTGTGGTACCTTTCCCGAAAAATAAGTTTGAAATACTAGTGCTGCTGGGAGATGCATTAGATGAAGATGTAAAAATGTGCTGCGCACTTTCCTCTCAATGACAAAATAAACAACGAAAAGAACAGTGGTGAGAAAACAGCAGTTAAGAAAGCATCTGATCATAGTCACATTGACATGTTTGCACAAGCTCTGCAATTTGCCATTCCTCTGAGGTCGCATCATGTTTATTAATATAAACAAGTATTTATATAGCACTCTGTACAATAGATTGCTTTAAAGCAAAAAAAAAAAGGGGGAAAAAAACAGATTCAGTGTTGCTTTCAATTTTAAGTACAACTTTCTACTAAATGAACCGGAGAAGATTTCCACATTGAAGAAAGTGAAGCTGCAGAGGACCAACGATAGTTCAACGGTGTTAACCAGCCGGAGCAAACTTTTCTGGAATCTTTGCTTTGGCAAAACAGTTTCGAACTCCCGAATCAAACTACAAATTAATTTTGTGATTGTTCAAAATGACGTCACAGCAGTTGTTCTTCGATTTCGCTTGAAGTCTATTGGAGTCGTTAGATGTGCACGTCGCTCTTGTCTGAGCTCCAAGAAAAGGTTAGAATCCACACAAATTCCCCACCAGCAGCTATGGGCCGCACAAAGGCAGAAAACAGCAGGAGGCCCCCCGGCACTTTGGTGTGAAGAGTGAGAGGGGCCCGTCCCGAATAGGCTTCTGGTTTATTACAGTAGAGCAGAGACTCCCCGCCGCACGATACAAGCGCTCACCTCTGCTCAACACAAATGAGCTATTAAAGACCGCCACAACATTGTGGCCATTTCCTTCTGTTCTCATTAACCTGAGTGCGAAGAGATGGAGAGCAAAATCCTCTCCTGGAAGTATGCTGGCAATAAACCAGGCCTAAATGACAAAGAAAACACAAAGTAATACCTGTGATTGAGGTTATTGTTGAGAAGAGGGTTTAGACACATCTGTCATAGACAGATTGAACTTAAACAACACTCGATCAGAGCAAAGCACATGCAGATGTTCAATTAAAAACAGGAGCCCACAGTCTTGGCTCTTGTTTGCACTGGCCCACATTGTTTGCAGAGCAACAACGGTTGCTCGTGGCAACACCGTCCACTCCCGTTTCCAGGAGCCTGTTGCTATGCAACCAACAGAATACTTCCCAAACCAAACAATGCCATCCCCCAAGTGATCCTTCTATCTCACATTAACCAGAAACTTAGAACAATAAATACATAAGCTATTACTCTGACCCTCTGGAGCGGAGGCAGGGACTCGGGAGGGAGGGGGGGGGGCATGCGGTTATAGAGAAATATCTACAGAAAGCCGCTTCAGGACTTACAACTTTCTCTGGTATGAGACGCTGACAGGGACTGTTAAAGCCATCAGAAAGACACACAAAAAAAAAGTAAAGTAAAAAAAGTCATGCTTGCACCGCAACACTCCAAACACAACAATCACTTTGTAAACGAAGCCTCAAATTACTTTTCCAACTAAATAATCCAGACGTTCATGACAGATTTGCAGCTTGGAAATAAACTCTGATTGCTTTTACGACACGCCGGAAGCTACGAACAGCCGTGCAATAAACCAGAGACACTTGTTGCCATTAAAGGGCCGTCTATACTGGACATCTGTGTCCAACAAGCTGGGCTGATGTTCCGCAGATATGGGCCTTTCAAAACACACAAAATGCTCTTACCACTTATGATATAGATAGACCATCCATCCAAACTAACTGCAAATATGAAGTGTGTTATTAAGTAATGGTGGTGTGTGTGATTCATAACTTTTATATACTGTATTTGCATACACAAATTTAAAGATCTGAGGCCAGGTAAGAGATTTCTCTGACAAAGGCAGTTCTTCGTATCTATTTCAATATCGTAATGACTGATCCACTGAGATTAAGGTTTGCAGATGGCAAGGTTGGGCTGAGGAAGTGGACAGTTTAAGTGGTCAGCTGGGTCCTCATGTGAGCCCCTCAAAACAAATCCCCCAAAATAGGCACATCTCCAAACCCTCAATCTTCAATTGCTGTCACAACCCTAGCCCATCCGTCGCCAGCACACCAAAAGCAAAGGGCTCTGCAGCCAGGGAGAATCGGTCGAGCGTTGCCATAGAGACCGTTTGTTCACACTTACAACTCCACAACCCCCCTCCTCCTCCTCCTCCTCCTCCTCCGGTAACCCTTTCCAGATTTCCACACCACCCCCAACCCTGAGCTGAGGATGATTCCAAAAACGGGGGAAATAAAGTGTTGTAAAAGAGAAAGCTTACCTTTGCAACATTTGCAAGAAGGTTAAGGACAACACTGTTAAATGTGTCTGGTTCCACAGTGATAACCTTTTCTTTCAGGTTTCTTTTTTTATGGTGATAACAAACTGCTGGAACTCCAGTTTTTGTCGTCACACCACCTTGTTGCCCATAGTGATACAAAAACAGAGGACTGAGCTGTGAAAAGGAGTCTCTTAGAGCAGGTGTCTGTTTGGGGCGCGGAAATATATGTTCTGGTAACTACAGCAAGTGACACATGCAGGAAAGAGTTTTTCAGAAACGTGATTGATTCCAGTCAGACAAGTTACTGCTGCACGCTTTATATTGCAACAGTGCAACAAGTTCTGGCTGGCAAATAAGAAGCTAGATTAAAACAAAAGCACCATTACATGCACAATTAAAATATGCATTTATATTTTTTATATTTTATGTAATAAAATAAGTGCCATTTCTCTTTGAAAACCCTCTTCTGAAGACAGTGAGTGGAAGATTCCCAGACTACTAATGCTTAAATGCCATCAGGTCAGTGCCAGCGGTAACCAATATAGTTAAGAAAGAAGGAAGACAGAAACTTCCTAAAGTGATTCTGTCATGCCACATTGTCTCCACATTACGTCTACACCTCGACACTCGGATTTCAGAGTCACGTAGGCTGAGTAATCATTCTTTTGATAATCCACAAGAACAACATAGCCTTTACTCCTTCTATGACTGATTTGATTTCATCTCAACAACAACTGGATTATCACACACCCTTTAAGATGTTATGACACAGTGTAGTGATCTCTACCACTGTATGTAAAAAGCTTCTATATGTGTCATTGGTATTTATTTAAACTTGCTGACTAATAGTCGCCCATTACCACCAAACAGGGAAAGACTGTCTAATATAGACACATGAGACTTAATCAAATTTGATTTTGATCTGTCAGCACGGTTCAACACATGACAAATTCTGTCCAGCTCATCAAGCATCTTGCAAGTATCACATTATGTAATCAAATCCAGTCACGTCAACGGCAGCTATGGTCAATCAAATGGGTGTTTCTCTGGATTGTGTGTGCCAAATATTCCAAGATAAGGTCATTACATAAGAGAGATAGAGCAATAATCAGTTTGACCAATATTGTTTTACAGATATTCACAGATTTTCTACTTAAGGTGCAGTTACATTACTGTAATTTCAGTGTCATTTTGCAGACAAAAAAGGTCCATAATCTACCGTCAATGGTGTAGTGATGCATGAAGCACCACTCGCAGAGATGTCACTTTCAAACCAAGCAGCTTTCTGTTGGTCAGGGTGGCAAATTCACAAGACCAACTTAAACACAAGCAAAATCTGCATGAGGAACTTTTCTTCTGCATGAGAAAAGTTTCCAGCATGTGAAACTCTCGATCGTGCAGATTACCATTTAAATGGCTCACAAAATTTCAAATGTTTAGAAACATTACACTTTTCCAGTTAATTTTCTCATTAACAATAATTGCAATTAAAAAAATATTCATTATGCATAATGTTTATTGTTGCAGTATAATAATTTAGTTATCATTGTGGCAAAAAAATAAAAAAGTATACAAGTTTCAGGCATAAAAATATTCTAATATGTAATGTCCTATTGCTGCTTATCCACATTTCCATAAACCCATTTTCAAGATTGATATCTATGCGTTTACAAGCATCTATCTGATTCATACTGGGTTACCAAACAATGATATACCGAACAAAGGTGTGTTCTGTTTATGGGCATTACTGGTAAAAGTGATATCGTGATATAGAAATATAGTGTCATTTCAAGTCAAGATATCACATGACTGAGTCATCTGAATGATTCAGTCATGCCATTACTGGTGAAATACCGGTTATAATAAATATTAGGAGAATTGAATAAAATCTGTTGTGAGTATGTGGTAAACTATATTTATTATAGTCCTTTAAATGATTGTTGCCCTGATTTGAAATTTATGAGAAATTTTAACTGGTTGTAACCTGCATAATTTTTTTAATACACAAAAAGGAACAACCTGGACCTGTTGGAAGTTGATTCAATCCCTCCCCAAAGGAGCGCTCTGGGCTGCTGGGGGGGCAGAACGACTGTTTGAAAAGTTCTGCAATCTGCATACAATAGACTGATAGCAAAGAGGGCAATGAAGGAGTCACACAAGGTTCAGCCCTCACAGAATCAACAAGCTCTCGTCTGGTGTCTATTCAGGTGCATTAAGAGGTATGAATGGGAAGCTGAAGTGCAAATCTCCACACAGGCATGGCTTGAGCAATGCATAATAACTACAGAGATGTCAGCCTTGGCGGAAGAAAAGTCTTGAATAAATGCTCTTTTTTTTCTGAGGGTCCGAGTGTACCGGAGTGAACTTCTCCAGGATGAATGAGAGGACGGATGGAGTCTGACGCTATAAAGTGTGCCAAACCTCATAGTGATGGATATTAAACATAACAGAAGACAGAAATTGAGTACATTATAAATCTGGACTTTTTCAACTTAAACTAAATAAAGTAAATATTTAGTTTCAAGATGTTGTCCTAAATCACAGACACTGTAAAAAGAACGTCAATGCCTTGAGGTTAACATTAAGAAAACTGGAAAATGGACAGGAAAACACTAGTCGTATATTATGCAACAGTAAAAAGAGGGGACATTAGAGGGAATGTCCATCTCTCCAGACTAAGGCGAGAGAGAGGAGGCCATTGTGATGCAAATGTCACAGGCCAGTGTGCTGTTTGCGGCAGGAAATTTAATTAGCAGTTGTGGAGCTACGATACAAAGCAGGTGGAATGTAAAGAACGCTCAGACGAGGAGCGGCTTGAGACGAATTCGGGGGGGTTTGAACGCTGAGGGAGAGGTTCTTGTGAGCAACACATTTCAGTCTCAGACAAGTCTCAGCCTGCAGCTCAGACATCTCAACCAAGTCACTCGTTTCCTTTTTTTCCCACAAAGAAAACAAGGATCAGAGCACTTCGATTGCCTTTACTCATTTCATCATGGACCGGCTGGGCATAACATAGTTAGTGATACCGATGGCCGATATATCATAATAACACTATATCACATCACATTGTTTCATTTAAAGATAGTAAATTACACAAATATAACAATTGCAAAGTCTGAAGTTTGCTATGTTTTGTGGAAATTATGGTTTAATAGGCTAGATATTCAAAGACTTAAAAGACATAATACGGTATAAATGCATATTTTATGAATATTAACAGTATATTAAAGTATTTTGCTGCATAAATTAGCCTATCTATTAATGAAACGACAGCCCATCGGCTAATCTTAAACATGTTTGCTCTTAAACATTCAAATTGGATTGATCTATTTTTTACACCGAAAAAATAAATACCATGTTTTATAAGAGAAGTCACGGACAATTGTGCGACAGGTACGATTCTGTTAATGGCACTTCTCATTCATTTCTATGGTATCCACAAACAGTAATTGATTGTCGCAGAACTAGAACGAAACTGAACAAAATTCAACGATAAGACCATCTCTACCCTGTCCATCTGAGTTCTGATAACTTTTTCTGTTTGACTGACATAAACGGGACATTTATTTTTGACCGCACTAAGAAAATGGACAGTGCAAACAGACAGGAGCTCCCATTCTCCATCTTCATTGATTTACTGTATTTGTTTTACAGTTTTGTCTAATAATAGAAGGGCAAACACTATACTATTTTTAAAGCACTAATTGAGATCCCTAGATACTATTTATTCATTTTTCCAGAGCCTTTGGTTTCACTTTATTTTGTTTTTGTCCAATTCAGACACTCTACTAACTTTGTAGTAACTTTGCAACTTACATGTCAACTAACTCTCATTTAAGTATTAGTAGACTGTAGTATAATGTTAGGTTAAGTGTTAGGGTTCAGGTTAGTAGAATAAGTTGGCATGTAGTTGCAAAGTTACTTATAGTCAGTAGTAAAATGTAATAAAACCCTCTAAATAAAGTGTAACTGAGCCTTTTATCCAAAGCAACTTAAAGCGATTCATGTTACTGCCTCCTTGGGATGAAAAGTGCTACAAAGACTACATACTAAAACAGAGTTGAAGGACAGGCTAGAATAGATATAGGCTAGCTTGTGTCCCTCCTTTTATTAAAAAGTCTAATTCCTTGAAAAAGTAGTATAACATCTCAACAAGCAACATAATTTGAGTCTTCATTCATGTTTGTAGCAAAAATAATATGGGGTGAGTTGTGCATCAAAGTTTAATACTAATGGTTAGGAGCTTGTTCAAATCCCTAATCATGAGCGATAACAACAGAGCTAAAATAACTATTTGTAGGCAATTATCAGGCTGAATCTTCTTGGCTGCATTTCAACCTGTCAATTCTGTATAAAGTTACAGGAGGAAGCTATTTCAGCAACGTTAGAGTGAGAGATAAGATAAAGAGATAATTACAGCCATGAACACAATAACAAAACATGATAATAACATCTATGGAGACATGAAAAAGTTCAATCATCAGCCGTGCTGCTCACGCTGCCAGGACGGCCTAATGCTTGATTTCTAAATGCACTTTTGTCAGTGCCAAAACAGAGTATGTGTATTTCAAATCAGATCAGTTAACTGGGTTTGTTTTGTGTAATTTATTAAAGGGATAGTTCACCCAAAAATGAAAATTAGCCCATGATTTACTCACCCTGAAGCCATCCTAGGTGTATGTGACATTGTTCTTTCAGACGAAAACAATGGGAGTTATATAAAAAAAATGTCCTGGCTCTTCCAAGCTTTATAATGGCAGTGAATGGCCGTTTCTGTTTTGAAGTCCATAAAACTTCATCTATACATCATAAACGAACTCCACACTGCTCTGGGGGGTTAATAAAGCCAAGGCCTTCTGAAGTGAAGTTTGTGTAAGAAAAATATTCATATTTAACACGTTACAAAGTAAAATTCTAGCTTCCGCCATACGCAATCTACTTGCGCCTAAAGCGCAACTAAAGCCGGGTGCACACTGTGCGATTTTGGCCGCGATTTGGCCGTCTGAGATCAATTTTGCCAATCCTAAAAGAATTCTCTGATCCTATAGGCTAAAATCTGAAGTCTTTGACCGTTAGTTTGACATGTTTACCGACAGCCGATTGACTGTTGCGATCAAATTTTACCTCAGACGAAATTCTGGCAGTGTCAGAAGATTTGACTCACAGTCCTGCAGTGTGACTTCTCCTACGACGACCGTCAAATTGTCTTCGTTTTTCCAAGACAAGCCGTGACCAAAATTAACATTAGAGATTTCTTTGTGGCCACCATTTCAGTCCCGCGTGTAACGCAGCTCACTGTCACCGAACGTGTCATTGATTGATGATGTAAAACTCCGGACAAGTTTTCTTACGTGCGTCCGTTTTTAACGCGTCTTGACTGTCGTACAGTCTGACAACTGAGATCTTACAGTGTGATATGGATTACAGCGATGATCATGTTCGTACAGTCTGACCAGAAACAAATCGCAAAGGACTATTGTAAATCGCACAGTGCGTCAAGGCATAGCGTAAATATCAGGAGTACATCGCATCACTCGCTTAAGTTGCGCTTTAGTAGTGGAATCTGTATGTTCATTTGTCCGGACGCTAGTTATTTTACTTTTAAATAGGAATATTTTTCTTACACAAATGCATCGCTTCGCTTCAGAAGGCCTTTATTAACCCCCCAGAGCTGTGTGGAGCACTTTTATGATAGATAGATAGATGAAGTTTTATGAACTTCAAAACAGAAACGGCCATTCACTGCCATTATAAAGCTTGGAAGAGCCAGGACACTTTTTAATATAACTCCGAAGTCGGTTGTAGTCGTCTGAAAGAATAATGTCATATACACCTAGGATGACTTGAGGATGAGTAAATCATGGGCTAATTTTCATTTTTGGGTGAACTATCCCTTTAATGCTTGTAGTCCAAGTATTATGACCCCTTACAGCACAAGCGCAGCTGCCAGGTGGGTACAGCAGCGATCTGCTCCGGGCCGGGCTTCTTCCACACAGGCTAAATACAGCATACACACACGGGAGAGCTGTATCTTGTCATCTGCCACTCGCTCTGACACCCTTCCCCCCCATGGTGCATCGGTGCACAGTGCACACGTACAAATACTTTTCAAAACGGACCGCTGCAGCTGTCTCCTTGAGAGCTGCGCTCTACTATAGTCCATTAAAAGCTCAGCGTGGTTTAAGGTTACAGTAGACGCTGCTACAACAATCATAAAGTCTCCATGATGGCGAATGACTGGAGCTGAACTCTGACCTGGGAACAGGACGCAAACATGGGCACTGATTGATGAACGTGACCTAATGAGGTGAATAATGCACTTGCATGTACAGATTTAGGTATTTAATATCACACTATCACTTCCTGTTATGTAAATGTTCCTATCACTTCCTGTTATGCTTTCCTTGAATGATTTAAAGGGAAAGTTCACCCAAAAATGGAAATTCTGTCATCATTTACTTCTTACATCTTTCTTCAGTGGAGCATAAAAGAAGATATTTTGAAGAATGTTTCAACCATTTTTGTCCATGCAATGAAATGAGACATTTTTCCAATTATATATTTTTATGATTCACAGACGGTCCGTCATACAGGTAATTTCTTAGAGATCGTCTATAGGTGATAAACTATAGTTCACAAACACCAGCCAGAACAGTACTGACACTTTAAAAGGAAGCGGATGTGTAAAATCATGGCGTTATGTGGGTCACCTCACCTGGCTAAATATGGTACCGTACTGTACCAGCATTTCCTCTTTGTTCTCCTTTCGCTATAACCTGCTTTGCAAACCGAGACTGTGCACGTCCATCACCACAAACAGAGATTGAAGAGAGCTGATTAAAAACCATTGACTTTTGAAAGAATAACACAGCACCCACCGCCCAGCCCCTCTCTTTCCATAACCCTGGCTGTATTTGTGTATCAAGTTGCCATGTAAACATAACAGCTGCTTGGATCTGGGTTGCACGGAATTCCATTCCCATTCCTTTATTTTTCTTTGTGGTGGGTGTGTAACCAAATTAAAAGCTTGATTTGGACTACACTGCATTACGGGGCTTTGTCAAAACAAGTGAACGAATGGTTTTGAATTTGCCCACAGGTTTAGAGCTAATCTGTTCCTCACGTGTGCAATACAAATCTAACGAATATATAATTACCTACATATCTGTGGTGTCTTGAGGTGAAACTTTGCCAAATATTGATTTCAGCATGATAAGAGTTTGATTTTGCACAGTCAAACCGCCCCGCAGTTGACGTTTGACTTAATATTAATTATATCACGTGACAAAGAGCACAACGAAGACTAAGCGCCATTAACGTGAACTACTTAATATTCAAGAGCTAATCTTTTAAAATTCACCTACTTGTCTTTTTCAACAGTTAAACCATACTAGCTGTGATGAAAGAGCTGTCAAAAGACACAGTAGAATCACAAATGACAAAAATGCCATATATGAATATGTGAAGCCTTGAAAGCACATAATATAGGCTACACAAAGCAAGATTGCATGAAAAAAATAGCCCACTTTAGTGTGGTTAAATTTATCATGCAGTCACATTACTACCATAGAAACAGTTAAGCAGTGATCTAAAATAATTTCAATGTCACTCACACACTTTCAAAATGCCTTATTCCTGCTCTTCTAGAAAGCACAGATCTCAAATAATATGTGCAATGAAGCCATCAAACAGGCAGTTTGCATTAACTGAAGCTTTAATAATGTCAACTTACACTGCATTCAAAAGTTTGGGGTTTGGCTTTATTTATTTTATTTTAATATTTTTTTATTATGCAATTTATTCCTGTGATGGCAAAAATGAATTTTTATCAGCCATTACTCCAGTCTTCAGAGTCACATGATCCTTCAGAAATCATTCTATTATGCTGATTTGCTGCTCAAGAAACATTTCTTATTATTATCAATGTTTAAAATAGTTGTGCTGCTTAAATTTTTGTGGAAATCGTTTTTTTCCCCCAGGATTTTTTGATGAAGAGAAAGTTCAAAAGAACAACATTTATTTGACACAGAAATATTTTGTAACATTGTCTTAGATTTTTGATCAATGTAATGCGACCTTGTCGAATAATAGTATTAATTTATTTTTCAAAAATCTTATAGACCCATACTTTTGAATTGTAGTGTATGGCTGAACCAATGAATTAGTTCGGGAAACTTGTTTACCTGAAAAATAACAGGTGGACGGCAAAAAGAGTGTTTGGGAAACCTGTATGGATATCATCATTTTATTTTATTTAAATTCCATTTGGAGGCACAGGAATTAAACACCTCCTGTTACCGGGGCCCCCTAGTGCTCAGGGCCCTTGGTTGCATCCAAATTTGCCCACTGGGTTAAAGCATGTGCAAAAGAAGCCTATGCAAATTTAAACACTGAAATTCTTTGATTATAATTGGTGTGGAGTCAGTCATGTCGAGAACAGAGTGTAGTGTACCGTCCTAGACTCAGGAGGTCTGAGCTAAAGGGAGCTTAGTGTGCAAACCAAACCTCGCAAAAACTAGCTAACTGGACATCACACAGCCCAGGAAACAGCGACTGGCCTCATCAATAATTAACTTCAATTACATGAATCATTCATTTCTCCTCCAGCCTGAACATGCACCTGTAACAACATATTTCATTACAGAAACCAGATCTTAGGGCTTTGGAGATGTTGCGTGGTGAAGATGCGTTTGAGGAGGATTTCAGAGCTCAGTGAAGCACCTGACAGACACGTCTGCAGCTTCAGCTGAGCTCAGGAGGGACCCGTCACACACAGCGACAAACACACTCCCACTCTGACAGGCAGAAACGCCTCATCTCAAACATCCTTGAACCGGTGCTGCAGAAAGGGTGAAATAATCGAAACTATCCAAGCATGGTGTTATAGATAGTGAAGAACGGGTCGGCCAACATGATTTGTGTTGCTTCAGGATCTGCCTCTCTCTCTATGCCAATTACCCTCATTATCAGCTGCGCTTTCAGTGGCACTGACACTCTCAGCTAAAGAGAGATCAATAGAGAAGCACGGCCCAATGAGGGGCGACACCTGGACCACACGCTATTGTCATGAAGAGGGCTCATTACCAGGCTCTCTGCTGAGCAGGTGTAACATCGCCACGGCGACACGATGCAACTCCAGAAAAATGACGGCAGCTTTGGATGAGCACAGTCAAGCTGTTGTCAAACTGTTAGAGTCAGGCAGCCCTGATCTCATTATGACGACAATGCAAATACATATCTCATTTGCTCACAATTAGTACAGTATGGCATTCCAAATCACTGACACAGCTCCACTTAGTTACAACAAAGTTTAGAAAGGTGGGGAAAATATGCATATCTATTATTCCTAAATGCAATAAAAGTTTTGAATTTGAGGTTTCCGACAAATTTTGAATATACTTGCAAATTGGCAATAAAAACTGTGATTTTTTAATATAACAATGTGAGAATATAAAACATGGGAAATAAAGATATAGAATAAAAACTATTTTATTATTATTAGTTTATATTATTATCTATATAAATTGATGCTGTTTAATATATGATCTGCAGATTGGATTTTGGGTCAATGGCAAAGACTCTCCAACATTATAAAAAAAGGAAATAAATAAAATAAAATAAATAAATAAAAAATATAAATAAATGTAAAGGTTTTGTGTGAAAGACTTCAAACATGTCAAGTTTTCTAACCATTAAGTAAATGCAATTAAAACCCCTTTTTAAAATTCCTTTTTGCACCCTGAATAAAATAGAGATACATTTTGCAAATATATTTTTATTGTAAAAAAAAAAAAAAAAAAAATCATGAATTTTCATGATCATCAAGGGGTTTTCATAGTGTTACTGTATTTGACCGAACCTATGCTTTTGCCTGGACGAAATGTTTTTTTTTTTTACTTTTTTTATGTAATGATCTTTGCAAAGGTCATAAGGGTCTAAAGAGGTCCTCTATGATTTATGATTTTCTTGTCTCATGAGTCATGACAACACAATAAAATGACTTCCTGCACGCTGACTACCCTAACCAACCACACCAATTTTGTGGTCAAAAGTGGGTTGATTTAGTGGACAAAAGTTTTTAAATCTTAGTAATAATAAAAAAATTAAAAAAAATTAAATACTTCACTTCACTTTAATGACAAACAAACATCATTGACCCTTTCAACAGCCTGCAAAACATTTTAGCTCAGGTAAGAGAATACGATTTGAGCGATGACATTTCCCTTCAAAATTACGTAAATATATTTGCATTCAATAATCTAAACAAACATAACACTTGAACACTTTGTATAGTAAATATTGCCGATGACGCTCGTATTTATCAGAAATGCATCACTTTATCGGGCACCGCTATCCTGACTTTAGCAACCTGTTGATGCGTCCGAACCTGAAGCTTCAAGCCCGAAAGAAACATGACAGGTCTAAAAACGCCATGTATCATTTTTTGCGAGGTTTCTGTTCAAACTAAAGACATTTAACCTGGACTCGTTCATCACACGGAACCAGGCAGGTCCACGTCAGTCTCTTCGAATCAACTCACGCACTTCTACGAGAATTTAAGCGCTTCTTGAAGAAAAGCAACGGCGGAACAAAGCGGTTAAGTTGCTCCAGTAACAGATCTAACGTTAGCTGTTATTAAAACACTTCCAGCTTTTAAAGAAAGTTTACCTAGTTGGGTAATTGGTTAGCCGGTTAGCTCGTGAATTACCCGTATATAAAGCATATTAATCTTACAGACGTAACGTTAATAACCCACATGTATGGCATTCAAAGTACAAACAGCTCACTTGGATTTCTCCGCTATTAGTTTAACCGATCCCCAAACAAACTGACTGAAGTTGGCAAAGCAGATGAGCTAACCAACTAGCGTGCTAATGTGACTCTAATAGACAGCGAATGAGATCAGGGCGTGAAAACACGTCGAGATGTACATTACTCAACCTCCAGGGTCCGTTAAATTTACATTCAATTCATTTCGATCTCTCTAGGCAGTAAAAAGATATTCACCTCAGACTTTTGCTTAGATCTGCCCTGGCTTTACTGTTCTTTTCCCTCTCTCTCTCCTCCAGTTGCTGCTGCTGCTGCTGTTGCTGAGTGTTGCTCCCGTTGGTAAGTAACTGTCTCCACGACTACAGTCACTATGGCGAGCGGGGGTCTCGAGGCAACTGTTGCTACCGTCCTCTTCATACGTCAAGGGCTAAAAAGCGCGAGGGGGAGGAGCCAACCTCGAGCCCCTCCTAACTCATTCTACTTCGGCCTCGGGTCTCTCGTCTCGAGCGGTTGATGTTTGGTTCCCGCGGCGAGCGGCGCACTAACGCGCTTCGGCTCTTTTTTTCTCCGCCAAAAACCGGTCACTTTACCGCGCTAACGCCTATATAAAGATGATAAAATGGCCAGGTTCTTTGGTTACACGTCTTTCCGCATGGGTTGCCAAATTACAGCTGAAAAATACAAAACGAATGCAAGGCTTGGCTAGTCTATACATAACCTATTATAAAACAAGTAATACAACATTTACAATGTGATATCTAAACAATTTATCTCTGTAAATTGTAGTACAATATATAAACGTTAAAACTTAAATGGTTACTACGTTACTGTCTATGATGTCAGTGAGACTAGCAGATCAATTTCAAGCCTAATTCCCCACAATCACCGCTTAGTGGCAGTATATCACTGTAAAACAAATACACGTATCCTCATCGGGAGGAGATACAAGCGAACTGCATGCCACTGTATAATGCCAACTATTTTAAAACTATACAGTAAAGAGTTTGAAAACATGAACATTTTGAAAGATGTTTTTTAAAGGCTGCATTTATTACCATTCAAACACTTAGAACAGAATAGAAAAGTAGGTGTGTGTACAGTGTGTGTGGCAGAGTGGGATCAGTGCATATTAGAATTCATGATGGTTATGGCTCTGGGGAAAAACTGTTCTTGAATCTCTTTGTGGTAAGATTTAAGAGAGAGAAAGAGAGAGAAATTAATTATCCTTCATTAAGGATGCATTCAATTAATCAAAAGTGCCAGTGAAGACATTTATAAAAGATTTTCAATTTTTTTTATTAATAATTGAATTTAATAAATGCAAATAAATGCTGTTCATTGAACTTTCTATTCATCAAAGAATGAAACTAGTATCACCATTTACACAAAAAGGTTAAGCAGCACAACTGTTTTCAACATTGATGAGGATGTGATAATTATAATGTTTCTGGAGCACCAAATCAGCATATTAATGATTTCTGAAGAATCGTGTGACACTGGAGACTGGAGTAATGATGCTGGAAATTCAGCTTTTCATTACATTTTAAAATATATATTTAAATAGAAAACAGTTCTTTTAATTTGTAATAATAAGTCTTGGTCTTGATTAATGTTTCCAGACTTTTGACAGGTCCTGTATATGTAGTAGTTTAAACATTCGACAATAAACTTTGAAAATATTTTTAAGCAGTAGCTATTATGCTGCATTGTTGTCATATCACCTCACTATATGTTTAATTTAGTGAATGGTGTTGTTATCATCTTGGAAATAAACAAAATGCACAAACAAATTTTGTTTAAAACGCCTCTCTTGGCAGTCTACTGCACATTTCTGGCAGAAATTATCAAATTAGTATGCCTTTCTAAAAAATAGCCTATTTGAATTTATTGCATTTTAGTTAATGCTTGTTTTAATATTCTTGTTTATTAAACTTTCAGCACTTTATATGTCCTAGAGATGTTTTTTATTTATTTTTATTTTTTGATAAATAAAAGCTAAATTAAAATGTTCTTAAAAACGCTGTACCATGACATTTAGTTTTGGCGCTATTCAGATACTTTATTCAGAAATGGAAAAGTCCATTAATGAATGTTTTACATGACCTGAACAAAGAGTGAAATTTTAATGCGTATTGTATGAATTTTATTTCATAGATTTGCCGTCATTTGCACCACAATTTCGCCGCTAATAACGTTTTAGTTAGAGTTTCTGGTAACCAAGGAGACAACAGTGTCAGGAAAGAGCATGCTTGAATTATCACAAGTGAACGCCAGGTGGCGCGTGAGAGCTTTGAGGGAAGTGACGGGGGGCGCGGGCGCGCGCAAGTCTGATTATAGATAATTGGCGCGCTCACTACTCTTGAGTTTATTAGAAGGCGTGAGCTTCATAATGTCAACTGGCGTGGGGTTTCCGTGACAGTCTCACACACACAGAAACAGACATATCACCGTGCCTGATCTTCATCTCTGACGATTTACAACCGACTTCAAATCTATCTTTGAATCTCAAATTTGTACAAAACCTGTCAGTGACAACCTCAACACTTGGACGTACTGATATAATAAACAAAAGGTGAGTACAACATTACATATCTCTATGAGAATATATCTGTGAATGTTATTTTAGTGACGCAATTAAATCTGTGAGATCCATCCTCGAGTTACCTTTACAATAGCCGGCTAATTAGCTACCAAACAAGACATTCCGGTTGCTCAGGTAACGTTACTCAAGTGTGAAACCTGTGTTCTTGTCTGTTTGTCATATAATTTAGTCAAAATTAAATCTTCAAAATATTTTAGATTACCAACAAAAATAATTACCACTTGGTTCAGTTTGTTTCGTAGCAAGCTTTTGCACCATATAAAGATATGAAAGAAAAAATGTCACCATGCAGCTTTCAGCGACTTTTTAAAAACAAGATGACTGAGAACAAAATTACTGCTATTTATTTATTGCCTGGTAAACCTACCAGCAGCACCATCGATAGATTTGTACACACTCTGCATTGATGATTAATGTCGATGACCGTAAGTAACCTTCCTCGCGCCAGATGCTTTTCTGCATGGGAAGCTGCGATGAGGATCGGATATATTCGGTCAACGGTCACGTGATCGCATGGTATTCCAGAGCCACGCCATCATTGGCTGGTCGATGGTCTGGCTATGGTGGAGTGGAGCAACATCAGCATCATCATCACGTCAGTGTGTCATTTCAGATTACATCTGAAATATTTACACTAGGTAGACATGCTTGTGTCGTAAGCAAAGCTTCCAGAGAAGAGTTCTCACCTAACAGGGTTTTAAGTCAAATGATAAGACCGTGAATTAGAATGTCGTTATGAGTGAAATGACCCACTGCATTCAGAATGACAGGTTATGTAAGCTCACCAACTAAACTTCAGGTAGTTTCCTTGGTGTTTGAGAGTCTGACTCATATGGCTCAGTGCAAAGTAGTGGTGGGGATTTTGATTGTTCCCAATGACAAAGGGCCTGTCCCAATACCCTTGCAGTCTTGGCCACTTGAGCACGTGCGTGTGACAGGAAGTTAGTGTGCAAGACTGTCCCAGATCAAAAAATTGCCAAAGCTCAGTGCCTTTAATGCACACTTAATCCACACAATCTCTTAATACCACATTTGTGGCTAAGCATATCCCATAATTCATCATGTTCAGGAACTGGGATACCCCGAAATTGCAAGATTTTGAGGAAGATATTCAAGTGTAAGTTAAATGCCCAAATATTGTATAAGAATTCAGAATTTCAAAAATTGAGGTTTGTAATGAGTCAACAGAAATATTGTCATCATGTGTTCTAGATTGGTAAACACTGGATGATAAACCATATGGTCGGTAGTGTTATCAGCGTCTGAAAGCACTCATTTTGGAAAAGTGTATATAACGCATTCAAACAGTGACAGCTGGTTCAGATTTATTGACAAAATGATATTTTATTAAACGGATTGCTTAGTAACCTTAGTGAAAGAAATGTCCATTTTAATATACATATTTGACAATGTCTTGTGCCTTAATTTGCATGGAGGGACAGTGATGTCAAAGTGCTTTCCTGTTTCAAAGGAAACTGCTTTTCCTGTTTGTGTGTGCTGAAGGAAAAATGTCCTGTTCCTTCCAAGTGAAACTGGGAAATGTGTCATGGGATATAGACCCAAAATTCAGGCTTAAAGAAAAAGTTGTATTACATCAACCAATATGGCATGACTTCACAGTGTACTTAATTGTAATACACAAGTTAAGACTTTCTAGCCAGATGTTTTCACATCACCTTTAAGCTTTTTAATACTTGTGATCAAAAAAGGACTTGTCTCACTCACTCTCACTCAGTCCCTTCCTTAGCAAACGTTTGGATGAGATTTGTCCAATGCTGTGTGTGTGCCACTGGATCACGAAAGTTTTGTACAATAGTTTTCCAGGCTTGGCGGTTTGATAGCTTCGTGTTTGGCATCAGGAAGGCTAAGCCTTTGGTTTTTGAGGTCAGCCTTGATCGGGTTTGCCCTGGTTTTCTTGGGCGCCATTATTGGAACTTACATCTTAAAACAGCCTTTAAAATGTATTTAGAATTTTAAAGGTTTTTAAAAGTGTAAAGTGCAAAGGTTTTTTTGTGTCTCTGCTAAATGATTTTAACATATGTTAGTGATGCCCTTAAATTTTAAGTTCCTTTATATATATATATATATATATATATATATATATATATATATATATATATATATATATATATATATACTTGCACAATGTAGAAATGTGTAAAATAAATGTGGTAAGAACTAGGGATGTGCACGAATATTCGAATTTTCGAATATTCGATCTGTAATTATTATTCGAAAAATAAAATACTATTCGAATTTTATCGAATTTATGAAGCCGTAAATACTTTGCGGGTCGTAAATGCAGTGAATCCCTGATAAATCCCAAGCACTAACTCGCAGTTATAATTAAATGCACTGGGTGGCACTGTGGCACATGTTTAACAAGTTGTTTGTATTTTCTCATAATGTCGTCGTCTGCCTCGCGAAGTTTGGAATTACTAGTCGAAAATGAGGTTACTAAATGGAATTACTTTTGATCAAATTAATTAATTAATCTGTAATTATAATATCATCACCACAATGAGAAATCACATGAAATCCAAACAGCAGTCGACTGAGGAAAGACAGCTGTCTATCACTGCATCACGACTGCAGGTAAGCGCAGCTGTAGTGCGAGTGATCCGAGATGATAACTTATCTAATAGTAAAATGATTTTGAGGTATATTCTTCCTTTAAGTTTTCTTTGAGAGAGAGGTTTAAGAACAGAAAACGCAAGGTGCTGTTAGAAACTTAGAACTAGAACACCGTTATCTTTGTTTCTCTGAAACGTCTGTCAGCGCAGCGCGTTTTCTCACTCGAGCATAAATTGCTCGCGGCGTCCCTCCATGTGGATATTATTGTTTTTCTCAACATAAACGTGAAACAATATAAACACGATAATCATATGCTGACTCGAGTGTGTGAGTACGTTCTGTACGATAACTGGCGCAATCTGCTACTCTGCTTTATTAGGCGTTTTTTTCCGTTCGCGCTGCTTGAGCTTATATCCTTTTGTTCTTATATTTTTTTTGTTTACACATAGCGATAGGCCTACTGTTTAATGTTTTCAATTAAAAGAAAACTTTAACACATGTTGTAAGCTTGTTGTGTATATTGCCTAATCGTAAGCTTCTTCAGAAATGGTGCCAAAACGTAAAAAAAAAATTACCTTAAAAAATAACGTATTTTTCGTTAAACGTCATTTAAATAAACGAATATTCGAATATTCGAATTTTATGAGCCCGAATATTCGAATGCAATATTTTTGAAAAATGCCCATCCCTAGTAAGAACTTGCTGTTGAATTCTGACATTTTGAAAGTTCAATTAAAAAAAAAAAAGTAAAAAAAAAAAAAATTTGTTCGTTCATTCAGCATGTGTGTTTGATTTTTGCACCTCAGTCTGATGGTGTCGTTTCGAAGCCGGTCGTGTAGAGAGGCCCGTAGTATTCGCCACAGATGCCGTTTTTGAAACGCTTCTAGTTTGTTTAGGCCTGTCTGCTTTTAACAATGTCAAGGACATATACACCCGGCCAAAACAAAAGTTGCTGTTTGGATTTAAATAGTCAAATTCTTAAAGGGTAACACTCGCCAAATTGCATCCTAGGCTATTTTTGTTAATCTACCCGAGTCAAACATTTGTGTAAAAGCATAATTAGAATGGAAACGCCACTTTTAAGATTGACCGTATTTTCGTTTTCGGTCAAAATGCCTTTTGAATGGGAGTGCTAGGGGCACTACAATGATAGCATCAAAATCGCTATTTTTAAAACACTAAGGGGGCTCGACACAACATGAAACTGTGCTTGAAGTATCACCAGGGGCTCTACACATGATCTTGAGCACTGACAACATTGTTTGTGTACAATTGTTTCCGGTGGCTGGAATTTTGTCAGTCAAAAGTAGTCGGCTTTCAAATGCAACGTAACATGAGGAGAGTAAAGATCTTTCCATCTTTACTCTCCTCATGTCACGTTGCATTCGGAGATTCAATGCTTTTTACACGAATGTTTGACTCAGGTAGATTATAGCCTAGGTTGCAATTTGGCGAGAGTTACCCTTTAAGAGCCAATGGTTGGATCATTATTGCAGTGATTATGTTTATAGCATGTTATAACATTTTGTGAAGATATTTACATCAAGAGGTGCTTCAATTGTTGGTCAAGATCTTGTATTGACAATAAAAGTCAAATAAACTGTTTTGAGACTGTACTTGACAGAGTCCAGCACTCTGTAAAGTCTACTCCAGCACATCCCAAAGACTTTCAATGAATTTAAGGTCTGGACTCAGAGGTGCCAATTAATGTGTGAAAATGATTCTTCATGCGCCCTCCCAACCGTTCTTTCACAGTTTGAGCCTGAATCTTGACATTGTCATCCTGGAATATGACGATGATACGTCTTCCTACATGATTGTTTAAGAAATGAAAAGCTATATATCAATTAGGGTTAGAAGAACAGTTGCCCAACATATAACATGCTAGAAACATAATAATCACTGCAATAATAATCCAATCATAAACTCTTAAGCATTTGCCCATTTAAATCCAAACAGCGGCCTTTTTTGTCCAGGCACTGTATATTAGTCTATATTAGTGACCTGTTTTGAGTTGACTTTGAGTCACTGTGTTAAAAGAACCCACCTTGACATTATCAAAAGATTGCTCTTTTTCGCAAGAACTTAACTCAAGAACTCGCAACTTAAGAACGTCTCTGTAGTTTTGTGCATATCGTTCTGTTATTTTAATTTAATTTTTTTTATGCCAAATTACATTCATGACCATCAACCTCCTGAGACATTTCTAAAGAAAACATTGCTTCACTGGTTAGTAGTTCTAAAGTTAAGATGTAGAACTAGGGATATTTGTGTAGTTTCGACAAGCCTGTGCTAAACTTGCACTAACCTTTGGAGTCAGAAGGCATATCTTCACATATATTTATTATCTTTTCACAGTGAGGTGGCACTACCATTCAAAAGTTTTTGAAAGAAGTCTCTTATGCTCACCAAAGGTGCATTTATTTGATCAAAAATACAGTAACGATCACTTTTGATCCATTTAATGCATCCTTGATTAATAAAATATATTTGAAGCAGATCATCTCTGAAATTACCAAAATTTCCCCACTACAAAGAGATTCCAGTTTATATGTCAATGACAGAACCTCACTTTTTTTTACTTCCTTCACAAAAATGGCATCCTACAGCTCATTAGCTTTAAAGAAACAAACCAGAAATACAGGAACGAGCTGTCAGTCACATACCTTTTGAGGTATTCAAAGTCATTTGTGATTGTTGGCATCTGAATTTGTCAAAGGTAGCTTCAGGTTTATTCTTACATAATTCTGTTCCTTTTTTGACCCCTACTAGACTTACACAGCATGTACACATTTGTGTAGTGCTTTTTTTGTCACGTAGGCTACAAGAACAGCTCATTTTAACCAACATTTTCTTGCAAGTCGTTCCATATAATTTTGGTTTTGGTTTCTTTGGTTAGATGAGATGAGCTTTAGCAGGTCAGCTGCACTTGTGTGTGCTCATGCGATAAAGACGGTAAATTGGAGCAGAAAGCTCAAGCACTCTTACAGATCCACGTATGCAGATGCTCAGCAGCACAATATTGGCATTATTATGGCAGCATGTTAATGGGACAGATGTGTGTTTGTGGGCTATGTGTTTGTAAAATGATGTCAGTGCAGCTGTTCTGGCTTTTGTAAGCTGATGTATCATACTCAAAGTTGCACTGTGGTAACCTCATAGCTTCTGCATTGGTTTGTATGTGAGAGTGGCGTGTGTGCTTTATAGCCCCTCCCCCCGTCTTGTGGTGTGAGAGATTTCAGCCAATCAGAGCACGAGGAGTGTTTTTTGTGGAAGGGGGGGGTTGAGGATACCGTGGTGGTAATGGTGCCGTTGAGGGTGTGGTTATAGAGGAGTGGAAAGCTCTGTTTGAAAATGAATGTGCTACATGCACAGTTGTAGGGCGTAAGGAAGCGGCCATCATTTTGGAGTCAGACGATAAGGAAACCGAAGAAACAGTCATTTCAGCTTCTGATACAGAAAATCCAAAGACAAAGCAGCATTTTACAGCCTGTAAAGATGCACTGTAAGTTTCCATTTTTGTTTCTACGATGTAAAATAATGGTTTTATAGCACTTGGAATTGGTAAAGATGATGAATCGCACTCCTAAACACTGGGAGTTAGTTTCTAAAGCAACAGATCTGTGTGTGTGTGTGTGTGTGTGTGTGTGTGTGTGTGTGTGTGTGTGTGTGTGTGTGATGTGTGTATGATTATTGGTGTTTGATGTGTTTAGATCCCAATGGATGTGAATTATGATATGAAATTAGAGGCGTGGCCCCATTCATGTCTGGTGAGATGATTTTTGCATATGAAAGATACAGTTTCGGTTTTGGTATTTACCACACACTTCTCATTTAAATGTGAAAATGGGCATTGGAAACTTAAAGTATCCTCTGCATGATCCCAGCTCTCTGTGCCGGCTTACAGATGGTAATTTTCGGGTGGGGGCTGAGCGTAGCCGACAATTGCTGCCAGCATCAGCTGTGTGGAAACCCCTCCTCTCCCGTCCTCCTGTTGAGTCTTGTTAATGCAGGCTTGGACAGCATGGCAGAAGCATCAGCAGTAAATTACAGGATGTTTGTGGCGTTCGAGGTGTGGCCGACAGGATTTGCACATCCCTTGTGTACACACAGGGTTTTGGGACATCTATGCTCATCTATGCACATATTCTCCCATCAGTCTGCATGGCAGACGCCTTCACACACTCCTCAAATTGATAGCTGTGATTGTGTCTGAAAAAGTGAGGAAAAAGCAGGAAAATTGAAAATGAGCTTACCGATATGTGAGGTGTTTATGATTTGAGAACAAATGTGGTTACAGTAATTATTATTCTAAATTAAATGGGCCTGAGCTGAGGATTTTTCCCAGAACAATTACATGATTCAAGTCAAAATATAATTATTAATAGGAGGATAAATCAAGAAGTTGTCATAATCAACCCATATGATAATATGAGTTAATCAATCATTGAGTTTTTTATGTCCTTATTCATGGCTGAGTGATTGTCAATTTGTGGAAGGAAGATGCGGAACATCACACTTCAGAAGTTTGGGGTCTTTTAAATGTTTTTCATGAACTCTTATGCTCACCGAGGCTACATTTGTTTGATCAAAATACAAATAAATGTACTGCAATAGTGTAGATCCCTTCCTGATGCAAATTTACCAGGACAATTCAGAAAGTCCCTCAGCAGTGCCAGAGTGGAAAATATAGGACTACTGGAAACCACCAGAGGACCAAAGAAGATCTTGCTGGTGTTTTTGAGAGTTATATATAGACATTTTGATAGTCATTAGGCGAAGGATGAAATTTCAACAAACAACATCAGCTGATATATTAGTCATTAGGAAAGAGACATCACTCCTCTTCCAATCCATGACTCTTTGGTTTATTTTTTTATTTTTTCACATTTGAAGGCCAGTTAGCGCTATGAATATAGTATAATGCTGCTGAGTGAAAATGGCCATGATCACCAATTCACAGCTTTGGACTGATCACATGACAGCAGATGGCTGATTAAGATGAGATAAAGGGATGAACATTGAGAATAAACTGGAATGTGCAGAATGATGACGTGTATTTCTAGCTAATGAAACAGTATTTGAGCCTTTGAAATGTGGGGTTTTAAAGGTTGCTTGTTTGAAAATGCCAGATTGAAGGCAAAACTAGTTCTTAATGTATTTTGGGAATCTTGTAAATGTTCTGAGATGCTGATTGGTTTTAGCTTCACCCACCAGCTACAAGACACGCAACAAGGGAACATCAGTCAAACCAGCAATGAGATGCAAACTCGCATGGGTCCATAAATCTCAAACAAACCCATCCAAATTCATATTTTACTACCATGCCTTCAGTTTCCAGACAAGGGAGTCTGTTATCAGGCGAGCTGACGTCAGCCAAGACGAGGATTTGCATCTGCATCATTGAGTGCATGCTGGGAGTTAGTTGTGGCTTGTGTGTGTCTGTGAGGAGCTCATGCCATGGTGCCCGCTGAGGGCGGATGAGGATGGCTCTGCTGGGAGGGAAGTTACCAAGGTGAATGGATTGGAAAAGGGGGGAGGGAGTAGGTTAAATCATTCTACTAACTGAGGAAAAGACAAATGAGCAATTTTGTCCATTAACAATGTCTTTTTTGGACATGTAAATACAGTGGGATTTTTTTTGGAAAAACAGAGTGCCATGTAAATGGTTTAAAATCTTTAGTTCTTTTATGTTACTATTTTGAGTTTTTATTTAGGTTCAGTGTAGTTTTAGTTTTTCTCTTATTAATTATCTTGGTTATTTTTAGATTTACCTTTTCCTACACACATACAGAACACAAACTGTTGATTTATGTTGTTGAGACGCCCCAGTTCATTTTGACAATGCACAGATTGTCCGAAATCATACAGCATTGCTTGAAAATATAAAAGTAATTGTCTCTATAATTCTATTTAGCTTTTGTTTATATTGTGGTGCAGACAGTTTCAGTTGATTTCTTTGGCGTGTGTGTGTGTATCCTATATTGTATTATTTATGTAAACATATTTATTAAGTAGTTTAATAGGGCAATAATTTATTAATACGCTAAGCTGTTTTATTATGATTTTAGTTCGAGAAATGGTCTTTTTAACAGTTTATTATCAAACCCTGTGCTTCAAACTATTTGTATGTTTCAAAGTAGCATGGTGTTGATTTCTGATACTGTATCATATAACAGCACGGTACTTTTTGTAGAAGTGGTGCTCATAAAAACCCTAATGTTTTCATCATCTCATCGATGAAAGCTAAAACAAAAACAAAACCTCTGAGCAAAAGGTCATGAAGCACGAGGCTGATGAATACAGCACCCGGTTTGTTTTTCACTCCCTGGGTTTTTTTCAGACTCTAAAAGCCCTGTTTTTCTATCCGCTGGCCATTTCTGATTGTTCTCATCATTACAGAGGGGCGGGAGCGTCGTTGGCATGTGTTTTTATGGCAGCGGCATGTAAAAACAACATCCCGCTCGAAAGGTGCAGAGGTCAGGCTTTGGAATGGAGAGGGCAGAAGATAATATAAGGGTGGGCAGCAATATTTTTCTGGACGTAGTGATGCGTTTCCTCTTCTTGGCAATGACACCCTTTCTGTGCAGTCCGCAGGAGCCATGTTAGGAAATTTTGTGGAATAATAATAATTCATAATAATTCATTACATTTATATAGCGCATTTATATAATGTGGTCAACTGCCTTAGCAATCAACCTTTTTATGGTTTTCAATAGACTATTTATTCAGGGTTATTATAAAAGGTTGTATATTAGGGGAAGGGAGACTTTTGGATAACTTGTTCCAAAAGTTTTATATAATACTGAATGATCTTCTTTGATTAAAGGAAAAAAAATCTGTATAGTGATTTAGTGTCGAAAAACTGAAGAAAAGGCTCATGTCTGTTTCATTTAAATAATTTTTGTGTTTTGTTTGGCCATGTGACTGTCTCATGCTTTCTTCAGGGGCTTTCTTTTAAATTTAAGCTTTGACTCAACTTTTCGTCCTTTTCAGCAGTCTGTATGATGGTGTCTTACAGACATAAAGACAGAGACAGAAAGTATTGTGGCTGGTGACCCAGCCTGCTTTGCCTTTGGGGTCAAATCAGAGACTAGAAATGTATGGGTGAAACTGTTTTAGATGGGCATTCATAGTTGGTTGTAGGTTTACATTTCACTTTAATATATTGTGACTGTGTTGTGTGTGAGTTGAGTAGTATAGTCCAAAATAAGTAGTGTCCACTTTGTATTATGTCCACACACTTTTTAGCAGGTCACCAATAAATCCATCTTACAATATGTAAAATAAGTCTCTGTTGTCCCCAGAGTGTGTATGTGAAGTTTTAGCTCAAAATATAAATTAAAAAACGCGTTGTTTCGTGTGTGTCCCTTTAAATGCAAATGAGTTGCTGCTCCCAGCACAGAGGGAGGAGCTTCAACAGCTCCTGTGTGTGTGTTAGCAGATCCAATTACCTCACGCAGACATGCACTAAAATGTCAGAAACTGTTCTGCCTTTTATGTTTAAACTGGAGTCGGACAGCGATAGAGAGACTCAAGAAGAAGTGACCACATGCAGAGTGCAACAGGATGTTTCTGAATGTTAGTTGATGAATTTATGTTGCTGATGTGGAGTAAACTATCTTTAATTAGTATATTCTGTCATGATAATCTATAAAATCAGACGGATGCGACAGCTTGAGCAGACTCACAAATGTGCTCTACTACATGTGTAGACTGCGTGTTCCCGGGGGTGGGGTTTATGTAAATTTTAGGGTTAGTTATGTCACCAACCCGGGAGGAATGTCGTGTAGTCCTTACCAGCCGTTTGTTGTAGTCCTTTAAAAATGATTTAATTAAAAGCAAATATCTACCTTTTGCTTTGAACTTTGAGCATTGTAACTTTGCAGATGTTGTTTATGCTCAAACAGCAACATTACACACTAACTAAAGTTAGAAAAGTGAAATCATAATCAACCACCCTCTTTAAAGCATTTTATATGCCATTAAATTGCCATCCTGCTCTCTAGATATACTTTAGGCAATAAAAAAAATAGTTTGAGTGCTACTTTTAACACTGTGTCTTTTCACATTAGTGACTGCGTGTGAACCTACGGCCATGTCCACAGCCTTAGTGATGGACCATCCAGGGGACGCAAGCCTCCTCCAGTCCTGTGGAACAACAGACAGTCTCGCCTCCCTGGAAGATGTCATGGCCGAGTGTACGGCGAAGTCAGTGTCTTTTCATTTCTTCTGTCATGTTCACATAAACTTAACATGCATGTATACTAGGTTAGGTCTGCGACTAAATTCCCATGGGTTATTTATAGGCTACGTAAATTTGACGAATTATTCATGATAGGTTTGTTTGTAAACGTGAGAATAAAGTTATGTGGGAGTGTCATTATATAAAGAAACTACCAGCGTCTGTCTGCTATGCCAGGTTTATAAAATAAAGATACAATTCATCATAATGAATCGCATCAAATAAAGATTCGTTACATCATAAGTTGAGTACACACTTTTTATGTTCTTTATGATTGTTCCTCTTCAGATACAGTACAGTAGAAACCAAATGTGTGTTTGCATAAGTCAAAGTAAACTCAGCAACATCAATGTTTTTTACACTACTGTTCAAAAGATTGGAGTCAGTAAGATTTTTTTTGAAAGAAGTTTTTTATACTCACCAAGGCTGCATTTATTTGATCCAATAAAAATACAATAAAAATAGTAATATTTTGAATTATTATTATTATTATTATTATTATTACAGTTTAAAATAACTATTTTCTATTTTAATATATTTTAAAATGTAATTTATTCCTGTGATGGCAAAGCTGAATTTTCAGCAGCCATTGCTCCAGTATGTAGGCTTAAATAATGTAAAGTGATACTCATGTGTGTCTGTGAGAAAGATGAGACCATTTCAGCTAGAGAATGCTGCTTGTCTGGAAAACCCATTATTTGATTTCTTCGCAGTGAGTCATCAGAGGAGGAATCAGCATGTGCCAGAGAAGAGCAATCAAACACCAAAGCCGAACAGAGTGTGCACGCAGAATCAGGTGAGATTACACATTCTTGCTGTTTTACTAACACTCGCAAATCACTTTAAACTCACAAACACTTGGATGAAAAGTCTAGAACATGTTCTCACTATTATACAAACAAACATACTTGCTTACTCTCGCTGTTACAGGCATATGTGACCATAACCGCCATTTTGAACACATGCCATAAACATCTGAGGCCCCAAGTCCGCCATGTGTGCATTCAGTTCTGCATTACACAGATAAAGCACAGAGTGATGAAAAGCTGGCCGGAGCACTAACCCACAACTCGCACCTCAATGTTCCTTAGTGTTTTCATCATAAACTCTTACGTAACTTCATCTTTTCGAGAACTTGAGTTCACTAGGACCATTGAGTTCTATGTGAGAGGAAGTGCTTGAAAAGGAAGCTGCTGTCCCTATGCAAACTAACTTCCCTTTCCTTTAGACATGCAGCAGGATGATGGTTTTTTTAATGGGAATTATAATGCAGTTTCACAGTCCCATATGAGTTTGTTTATAAAGGTTAAACCATTTCAGAGCCATTTGAAAGTGACCCATGTGTGAACTTCCAGAAGTTCTATTTCTCTGCTGTTGTCTGTCTTGTTTACATAAGATAACAGAGCTTTGAATGAGGTCATGTCGCATGACTCTGGATTTACTGATCAAGCTGCTGTGATGGCTTTGTTTTTCATTTCGAACGGTTTTGCAGAATGTATGGTCAGCATATAGTTGTGTGTTATGGGTTTACGCTGCACAGGACGTTGTAAAATGTGTGAGGTGGCTTTCTTCCCCTTTCACGCACAGCTGCCGAGATCAGTCAAGATTAACTCCTGTTGATATTATTTTCAGCTGTCTTGCATTTCTTGCTGTGTGTAATTTCTGCGCCATTAGCGGCAAAAGCAAGAATTGTTTCCAAGTAAGTTTCCCAAACACTTCCCCATCTGTCATTGTTTAGACAAAAATGCCCCAAACCATTGCCAATGGTGAAATGAACAGATTGCAAGTCTGGTTGGATGTGATAAAATGACCCTCTGCAGCTTTAAATTGAGATGTTCACAAAAACAGTTGTGAAGTTATTATGAAAATGAGGCTGGTCACTCACTAACTGCCTGGAAGAGTCTGCATACTGTTATGACACCTGCAGTTTGTTTTCTGGTTTAAAGCTGTAAATGATTCTGTGCTCTGCAACTGAAACCTCAAAAGAAACTCTGGGCCAGTGTGTGTATTAGATACTAGTGATGGATGGACCTCTCATGCTGAGGCGAAAGAGTGTGTGAGTAAATGTCCTGATAGGGTGTCGCTGAGCCGTTTGATTTAAAACAGACGCTGCGGCAGAAATTCTTTTGTGTTTTGTGCAAACGAAGACCACACAGAAACACACAACGTAAAAACTGTGACTTACAGCAAAGACTTAAACAGAATTCCCTAACGTAAAAATACCAAAAAGCACTGTGGTATTATCATGTTATATCTCAAAGTACCACCTGTGTCCATGTTACTGCTACAAAACTATTTAATAGGGGTTGTCCGGTTACAAATGTATGATTTTTAATGATCATCATACTATACTGTGCAGAATAAATAATTATCAGAGACAATAAATAGTAGGGCTGGGTAAAAAAATATCGATTTCTCGATTTTAATCGATTCTTATTTTTACGAACCGATATCGATGCTTAAATCCCAAGAATCGATTAGTCGTCCTGTTTTCAGTTGATGAATGAATGTAAGAGCGCGCATCCCATCCAATAAATCGCAATAATCTTTGTGCTTTGTTACTATTGATATGAAACAAAGTCTCATATTTCAAATTACGTCCATTTTCTTACGAAATTCAAAACATAATACCATTTTGGCGCTGTGGCGTGAGATCGCTCTGGCGCAGCTCAGCTCCAGAGAAGCAGCAGCGCGCACATGATCTTCTCTCCCGCCTTAATAACACCAGTTACAGCGCGAAATAAACATGAATGAGCATCCGAAAGTATGTTAAAAGGTAGAGTAGAACTTATCGAATTCCGTATCATGTGACATGGAATCGCTCAATCAGTGTTTCAACCGTGGAAAGACTTCAGTAAATCAGCTTGTAATCAATGTCATGTAACGTCACATTTACCTCAGAAAAACCATATCCAGTGACCATAAACTTGTTTATGAACAAGTTTAACTTGTTAACAAGTTAAACATAAACTTGTCAGCTAGAAAAATGTACTCCAGAGAGGAGCATTCTGCTAAATATATGCACCATATTACATATTCATTATAATTTTTAATGTTCTTCAATTTTTAATGCATGTTTGAATAAATCTGGCAGGTTTTTATGACAGCCACCATTTAAATGTTATAAAAATAAATAAAAGTGTAATCTAAGTGTTTGTATACAAATCAGTTAATTTTTACCTTAAATATTATAGTAGGCTAATGAAGCTTAGTAGGCTACCACTGACTCCCATAGTTTACAGCATTAGTTAAGAGATTTGTTTTCCTTGAGAAAATTTGCCATGTATTGTACCAGATATCCAAAATAATCAATACTGAATCGAATCAGAATCAAATCGAATCGAATTGCAAGCTTGTGAATCGAAATCGAATCGAATTGTGAAATTTGTGTCAATACCCTGCCCTAATAAATAGCTGTTCACTTTGTAGGTGCCACCCCTCGACCCGACTCCCTATCTTTGCCCGCTAAGGGCACAGAGTTCTGGACCACATGCAGGGATGGAGAAGTGAAACTCAGAATGGGTGAGTCCGGCCCTGAGGCTGAACCCGCCATGACTGTGAACCAGTTGTTCACCTCTACTGTCCAGCGCTTCGGCAACTACAACGCTCTGGGCTGGAAAGAGGGAGAGCAGTGGAAAACCATAACCTACAGCGAGTACTACAAGTCTTGCCGCACTGCTGCCAAGAGCTTCCTCAAGGTGAGGGCCGTTAACTCATTTAAACTGTTGAGAATTGTTGAGGGTTTAATATCTTTATTTGTGACCCACTGAGGCTTTGCAAAGATGGGCATACAGTTTGCATTTTTACTTTTCCAACATTTTCATTGGCTTAATTTTTTAGCAATATATTAGTTTGCCCTGAGTTTGCCATTGTTTGAGTCAAGCACCTAATTAGCATAACAGATTTAACCCATGACTGTTTATTGCTTAACAATTTAGTAACTCTAGTCATTTTTATTGTCTTCTTGTTGCTGTTGAGATCACGACCGTTCAGCATTACAGTGTTATCTGAAATGACACGGTAATATTTCTGATAAGAGGAACATTTTTATGTAAGAGATGACTGATAACAAACACTTAAGAACGTATAAATGCATATAAACAGGTGTAACTTATTAAGATCACAGAAAGTCCTCATGTAATCATTGTTTTGTCCTCGAGTAAAGCATTTGACCTCAGGTTACCTCAGGGTGAAAGTGCCTGCAATTAGTGCACTGTATGATAAGGCATCTGGGTAATGACAAAATCCTTGTCCTATTTCACTACCATTTAAAGCCAATTTTTACCATTTTTAATGAGAATCAAGCACATTTTCATGCTCCGTTCTCATTAACATAATGTGTCTGGGCAGTTTTCATACTTTAAGTCTCATTCTTTTTATTCTCATTTCTGTAATATATACATAATACAGTGGAAATTCAAGTCAGCTCAAATTAAAGGAGAACTCCGGTGAATTTTTAAGTTAATCTTGATCGTTTTACCTTTGTGAGTACTGTCTATAGAAAAAAAACCGAACCGGATCGGTGCTTGCAACGCGGAGCTTTTACAGTTAATGCCCAGAGCTCCCATTCAGCTAAAACGGCAGTTTTGGGGGCATAAACCTAAAGAGTGTCTTTGTGCCTCTTAACAGACACAAAATGCAATTAAAATGTCTGTCCAACATGAACAGGGCCCTTACATGACAACAAGATGCGTTTAGCAACTTAGCCATTGTTTAAACTCACCTAAATAGTGTTTTAGACGGCTAGCTGTAGTCTCGCGCTGAAGTCCCGTGGGAACTTTAGGTTTATGCCCCCAAAACTGCCGTTTTAGCTGAATGGGAGCTCTGGGCATTAACTGTAAAAGCTCCGCGTTGCAAGCACCGATCCGGTTCGTTTTTTTTTTCTATAGACAGTACTCACAAAGGTAAAACGATCAAGATTAACTTAAAAATTCACCGGAGTTCTCCTTTAATGGCAGTACAACTAATACTATCATGATAAAAACTTGTCTAAATATAATTACAATTAAATAATATAAATATTCTTTCCATTACGGTAATGAGAATTCTATTTATTTATTTTCCCATCAGAGTAATAAGGATTAGGATGAGTTCTAAAATGGGCTTTATTTCCTTTATTCAAAATATATAATTTTGTATTTTTGTCTTTCTCTTTTGGGGTGTAAATATGACATCGACATGTTCTTGAATTCTGCACAACCCAGTCAGAGCTGGATTTTAGTTGTTGTGCAGCTTGAGGATAATTGGCCGCAGTACCTGAGAGTAGTTTCTCTCTGCAGCAGGAGGCTTTTGTTTATCGTCTTCGGTTTTTCCAGGCCCTTATCTTGGGATGAGGTTCATCTCCCAACTGGTCACGTTCTCCCTGTGGGGAACAGGACGTCATGCTTGGCGGCCGATGTGGGCAGATTTCCATGGTTTTGTTTATTGTGCTACTCAAGTGTAATTTGTCCAATTCAAACCCTGTGGGAGAGATTCAGATTGAGTTGTGTGTACGCAGCATAAACACAAAAGAAAGACTTCACAAAAGAGGTGTTAAATGTCATGACATGCGTGCAATATTTTGGCTGGTGCGACTTTTGTATTTTAAATACGATGCAGCTTGGTATGTTCATCCATATAAATCGATGACGAAGTCTGACTCATGAAAAATTCATTATTTTGAATCTTCTTAATGATTTTGTTAAACTGGTTCGCAAATTGTTTATCTCTAACGTCCTGTTGCAAGAACTTTGTTTAAGAGTTGGATGACATTTTGGAGTTACTGAACTAGTGAAGATCTTAAACAGAGATAAACGGCAGTATTTAACTAAATATTTATTTAACCACAAAAAAAGAACATGTCAAATGCCATGTGGGACTTCTGGGAATTCTTATGAGCAATGACTCATGGCATCTTCAACTTTTATGTACAAACAATATGATTTTGCTTTGAAATGTGTTTATGTACATGTGCTAACTGTGCGTATATGTTCACAGCTCGGTCTGGAGCGGTACCACGGCGTCGGTATCCTCGGGTTCAACTCAGCCGAATGGTTTATTGCTGATGTCGGGGCTATTTTAGCTGGGTAAGTATTTATTGTGAAGATGTTTTACACTTCGTCCTATGAGTCTTCAAATCAACCATAACCATATACGAATGCTGCTGTCATGCTAACTCCAGGGTCATACAGGTCATTCTCGATTACACATCATCAGCACACAACCAGTGTTTGTCCCAAACAAAGCTTTAAGTCAAATAGTGGCCCTGCTGTGCCTTAAACTGCCCAGCTGCCTTTATGACTTTAGTGAAGACAGATGGTTAAAGGCACAACCTGCACATGTTAAACGGCATCACTTGAATCTTGTCTGGGTCTGTAAACATATAGGTGGAGTCAGAATAGAAGTAACTTTGAATGTTGTTAATGTTTGAAGGTGTTTCCTGTTGCTGAACTGCTCTCCATTTGGTTACATTAGTTACAGAGTTCAGGATGTTTATTGAGGGATTCTGTATGTCATTGGCAGGGGTTTTGCTGTGGGCATCTACACCACCAACTCCCCTGAGGCGTGCCAGTATGTGGCGGAGAATTGCCAGGCCAACATCCTTGTGGTGGAAAACCACAAACAGCTGCAGAAGATCTTACAGGTAATGAGAGTACAGAACCCATTTCCTTTTCTAAATTAACTCAGATAAGACCTTTCACCTACACTACTATTCAAAAGGTTAGGGTTGCTCAGATTTTTTATGTCTTATGCTTACCAAGGCTGCATTTATTTCATAAAAGATACAGTAAAAAAAACGTAATATTGTGAAATTTTATTACAATGCAACTATAATTTTAAATAATGTTTTATATATATTTATATTTATGATATGATGATGATATTATTGTATTGTTTATATATTGCGAAAAAATACTACTCATTTACCTGTTTATTTTTGGTCCCAGTTCTCAGATCCTGAGACTGATCAGGGGCCAGATCAGTCACACTCAGTTCATTAAAATCACACTTAGTTCCGCCATCTGCTGTATGCTTTTTCCTGATGATCTCTTATGGTCTGTGTGTGTGTGTGTTTCATTTCAGGTCCAGGACAAATTACCGCACCTGAAAGCCATTATCCAGTACAAAGATGAGCTGAAAGAGAAAAAGCCCAATCTCTACACGGTACATTTGATTAGTCAAATATTTTCAATTCAGTTCTCAGAACATAATCTTTCTTTCTAATCCCACTCCTTTACTAATTGAATTCTGACATTTGCTATGTAAATATCTGACACACATAGTGGGCGGAGTTTATGGAGCTGGGCCGCGACGAGCCTGATGCTCAACTCGATGATATCATCAGCTCCCAGAAACCCAATCAGTGCTGCACACTGATCTACACATCTGGAACCACAGGCCAGCCAAAGGGAGTAATGCTTAGTCACGACAACGTGAGTTAAAGCCGAAACATTCACAATATAACATTTGAGACTTTTGAGCAAATTGTAACAAAAAGAAACTTTTAAATGAGGGTTTACTTGTGATATATAGTACGATGAGTCACCAGTCATTCTTAATACTGAAATGTTCTCTCTCTCCTCCTGCAGCTGACATGGACAGCATTTGCAACAGGCCGAGATGTGAGTCTTACAGATGCAGATAAGTCACAGGAAGTGGTCGTGAGCTACCTTCCACTCAGCCATATTGCTGCACAGATGATTGACATCTGGCTTCCCATGAAAGCAGGAGGAGTTACGTACTTTGCACAGCCTGATGCGCTAAAGGTTAGTGTGCATATTACACATCCTTTGCTATTCATTTGCCAAGCTAGTGCAAAAAAAAAAAAAAAAACGTCTTTTACTTTTATTTAGCAAGGATGCATTAATTTCATCAAAAGTGACCAAGACATTTATGTTACAAAAGATTTGTATTCATTTTTTCATGTATTCATTTTTTTTTATTCTGTTGCAATTCCTCAAAGAATCCTGAAAAAAAATGTCATGATTTCCACAAAAATATTAAGAAGCATAACTGTCTTCAACACTGGCTACGTTTACATGCAACCAAATAATCCGTTAGTAATCGGATTGACGGCTCAATCGGACTGAAAAGCCTTCATGTAAACTCCTGAATCGATCCAATAGAGCTCGATCCGAATGAAATTTTGATCGGATTGAAAGGGATGGTTTATTCCTTTTCTAATCCGATCGAGAGGACATATTAACACCATAGACAGTATAACACTTGATCGGATTGAACACCGAAACTGAAAGGACTGCGCATGTGCAATGACGTTGAAATAGCGTAATGACATATGCCGCGCAGAACGAGCTGTTCTTCCTGTTGAATAGTGTCATATAAATGAGTGTCCCGTCATCCTATAATTCTCCTTTCACTCAGCGTCTGTGAAGTGGAGCAGGACAACATCCCACCAGTATTTGTTTCGGATTCTCATCCACAGAAGACGTGGGAGGGGCATTTTTACTGCGTGATAAATATAAGCAGCACGGCACAGCGGTTCATTTGCTCACTGTCTCCAAATTATAACCAGAAATGGATAAATATTAAGTCTGCTGTTTAAAACAATTAAAGAACCAATGGTTATTATGTGCAAACAGCAGGAAACTGTATATTTGTGCATTTTGCACATGTCAAAAAATCTATCCCGATTTGAAGCTTGTGGCGTATAACCACATAAACCCGATCACGATTAGCGTTCATGTAAACACTACGTTCGATTCATCAATCGGAATGAATTTAGTCTGATTGAAACAAAAGTTTTGCATGTAAACGAAGCCATTGATAATAACAAGAAATACTTCTTGAGCAACAAATCAGCATATTAGAAGGATTTCTGAAGGATCATGTGACACTGAAGACTGGAGTAATGATGATGAAAATTCAGCTTTCCCATCATGGGAAAAAAATACATTTTAAAATATATTAAAGCAGAAAAAAGTTAAACGGTAATATTGTGAAATATGATTACAATTTAAATATATTTTTGATTAAATAAATGCACCCTTGGTGAGCATAAGAGACCTTCAAAAACGTTCTCAAACTTTTAAAAGGTAGTGTACATGTTAGGGAAGGCACTTCTTGTTTTCTTCCCCTAATCCCTCTGGAAGGATCTTCTCTTACGTACACAAAACGAAGACAATCTTGTTAGTTTCTTGTCCTTTTAAAGAGCTTTTTTAATTATCTTTTCGATGAAACGTAATTTATAAAGTCTTAGTCAGGCAGCTCTCATACACAGAAAGGCATTTGTGATGTTCAGAAGTGTTTAATTTTCAGAAAACAAGCCCCTGATCTGATCAGATATTTTATTAAAACAAATGCATGAAATGTTTCCCCATGTGATCTCTAGAAGCTGAGCATGTGATATCTGTAGTGCCTCAATGGGTCTCAATAGCGCCGCAGTACTGTTTTATAATAGGGTCATTGATTTAAGAACAGGGCCAGAAACTGGCATGACATACCTGCTCGTCACCTGACATAACCCTGGGTGTGTCAGCTGATGTTGGCATGCACATATGAACATGAACCATGCTTGCACGTGTAATAATAGAAGTCATTGCATGTCCCAGGGTACTCTGGCCGACACCCTACGTGAGATACGCCCTACTGCGTTCATGGGTGTCCCACGAGTGTGGGAGAAGATGCAGGAAAAGATGAAGTCGATCGGAGCCAAATCGTCCACTGTGCGCCGGAAGGTGGCGTCTTGGGCCAAAGATGTGGGCCTGCAGACAAACCTCAACAAAATGGAGCAGTATGTACATACACACGTACATACACACTTAAACACACAAAAAGAAGGTAGAAACATACGTTCACACATGACACTCGTTTTGAAATATCAGTAATTTACATTGGGATCCAGAAGTCTGAGACCAAATTGAAAATCTGGGATTCAAAATCTATTTTAAACCTGGTTGTAGGAATTTGAAACATTTAAAATAAAGAAACATTGAGCAATTAATGCTTTTTAATAATAGTAATATTCAAATAAAATATTTATTTATAATAAGAATAACATTTGTGATGTCAGATTTCCTTGAATAAAAAACAAATACTAATAAATAAAAAAATTCAAGTCATCTTTTCACTCAAACTCTTATTCTGCTAATATCATTTGAATCCCAATTAATGCCAAAAGAGTAAAATATGGCCTCTTTCTGGAAAATCTGGGAATAATACCGGTAGTCTGTTTTAAACAGTTTTAGGAATTTGAAACATTTAAAATAAAGACATTATAGAGCACTTAATAGTTCTTAATAATATTAATAAAATTACTTTTTACTCAAACTGTTATTCTGCTAATATAATTTGTATTGAAATAAATTTGATTAAATTAGAAAAAGGTAATGTGAGAAGTGGTCTCAGATTTTTGGACCCCAAGTTAGTGGACTTGAGCAGAAAAAAAGGGCACTTTAACCAGTTTTGTTAGAAAGATTTACACATCAATCGGTGACTTTTTTAAGACTGAAACAATTAGGCTCTGTATTAATGGAGAGGAATTGTCTTGTGTCTTCAGTAATGGCAACCTGTCCACAATGCCACTGAACTATCGGTTGGCGAAGCGTCTGGTGTTCCGGAAGGTTCGGAAGGCACTGGGTCTGGATCGCTGTACGAGGTGTTACACCGGAGCGGCTCCCATAACCAAAGACACGCTGGAGTTTTTCCTCAGTCTGGACATTCCTCTCTTTGAACTCTACGGCATGAGTGAGAGCTCTGGACCGCACACCATCTCACTGCCTGACGCCTTCAGACTCACCAGGTACTGACACCTGGATTTTTTTTTTCAGCTGAAGTGAGTCATTTTTAGTCACCTAAGCTTTAAGTTTTAGTATATTTCTCATTTGCATTTCCTTCTCAGCTGTGGAAAGGTGATTCCAGGCTGTAAGACAAAGATCTTCAGCCCTGATGCCGATGGGAATGGAGAGATTTGTTTCTGGGGTCGTCATGTGTTCATGGGATACCTGAACATGCCTGATAAAACAGAAGAGGCTCTAGATACTAGTGGCTGGCTGCACTCGGGTGACCTCGGCAAACACGACCAGAACGACTTCCTGTTCATCACCGGCCGCATTAAAGGTAATGAGTTTGACGGTCGTTTTCAACCGAAAACAGATTCTGTGCTTCCTCTTCGAACCACACCAGAGTTCATTTGGAAGTGGACTGAGACCCCCTGAAAAGGTGGGGTCCGCTTGTTTGGTGCGCACCAGGATTCAGACGGCAGCGTTCACACTTGTAGATCAGTTCTCATGGTTCTTTTGCTCCAGGCCAAAAAAGAAAGATGCATTTAGTCCTGGTTTGCTTGGCTTTCACACTGTTATTTTTTGACACCGAACCTAAAAATACAAACAAACTTACCGCTTACCGATGGAATTTACCGCGGCGTACATCCAAAACATGTACACGGCAAAACATTCTGTGTGCTAAATGCGCTTGTTGTATGTGCGTACATAAAATGGTATTTTTACCGGCTGCGAACTCACAAAGAGCTTATAGAATGCGTATAGAAGTCAAAACAGCACTAGGAATTCCTCTGTTGCACACAAAGAAAGATCTGTAATGGGCGACCGAATTCCTATGACGATATGTAACAGATATGCTTGAGCATTCTGTCCTTTTTAGGGTTGCATCTTGTGACATCACTTCCTGTTTTTGGTTAGTTTAGATGTCTTTGGTTCATATTTCATTAAACCGCACCAGAGTTAGCTTGAAAGTGGAAGGTGGGTCTCGGTCCACTTGTTCGGATGGCAGCGTTCACACTTATTCAAATGAACCGCACTAACAGAGCAAAGAGCAAACCTGCCAAGTGTGAACACACCCTCACTCGCTGGAACTAAAAAAGCTATGCAAATTCATTTCATAAGATGTTACAGAGTGGCCACATAAAGGATTTCACTGGGATTTAGTGTGGTGCATGTAATGAAGTTTCTGTTTTTATTCTAGAACTGATCATCACAGCTGGAGGTGAAAATATTCCCCCGGTGCCCATTGAGGACGCAGTTAAAGAGGCCATTCCACTCATCAGCAATGCCATGCTTATTGGAGACAAGAGAAAATTCCTCTCCATGCTGCTCACCATTAAGGTATCATATTATTTATAGATATGTGGATATGTATGGATATGTGTGTGTTGATTCCAGTATAAACGTGTGTCAAGGTTATCCACCTTGCACTCTTTCACCAGACGAGATAAAGCGACAAGCTTTAACAAATCTTTTCCATCCATCAACCAACTGTGATGAGTGACATTTTGTCAAATGTTTAGTTTAGATTTTTGTGGCTTTGTGTTAAAATATTCAGATCAGCTGTGATTGTCTAGGAAACAGTTAATGACCAAAATAAAACGTTTTTATTTTTATTTTTTATTATTCAACATTATTGATTCATTTTTAATGCCTTCCTTGTATAATTTGACTGATATCATGTTCTTCACAAACTGAATGCTGTAAATCTAATCTGAACGTCTCACCCGAAAAGTTGATAAGAGATAATGCTGATTGTAAAGATACACGAATGATCATTCATTTTTACTATGCTGTAATCAGATCATATCAGTATGTTTAAGTGATAGATGCTCAAATGTTATCAAACGGCTTCCATAAACTTAAAAGCTACTGCCAACCAGTGGACATAATGTGTAATTACAAGTTCCACGCTTTTTTCTTGGAATCACTACGCCCCCTAGTGGCAATACTTTTTGAGTTGTAAATTGAAGTGTTACTAGCTAGTAATACTTGCCTTAGCAAACACCACTATTATCACATTATTAGTAGTATAATATATAAAGTATAATATTGTTATATTATTATTATTGCTCATATTTAAAACAAACCCTGAGTTAAAAACTCAAGCATGTAACTTGTCCCACTGTATGATGTCTCAAATCATGTAGTTTGTTAAGCACGGGTGTTGTATTACTTTTCTAATACATTAGATGTAGTATTTTTACCTGGTGGACAATTATAAGAGTGAACAAAATCCCACAGACTTGCATTTGAATAAGGGAATTGAATAAGAAACCCTGGCCACCACAAAGCAACATGATTAAAAAGCAGTCAGAACAACTTGGCAACCACATAGCATCCCCCTGAAAACCACGAAGAACACTTTAGCATCACTGGAGTGTGATCTAAATTGAAATGGGAAAACTATTGGATAAGATGCATTTAATCGAATATATAATTAGCTTACCATTGGAAAAAACATTGACCGCTCTTCTCTCTTGCTCTCAGTGTCAGGTAAACAGTGAAACAGGCGCTCCTGAAGATGAACTGACCCCTGAGGCGGTGGAGTTGTGTCATAAACTCGGCAGCAACGCCACTCGAGTCAGCGAGATCGCCGGCGGCCGTGACCGCGCCATAAACACAGCTATTCAAGACGCCATCACCCGCGTCAATGAGAAAGCCACCTCTAACGCCCAGCGCATCCAGAAATGGACCGTGTTGGATCAAGATTTCTCTATCTCTGGAGGAGAACTGGGTGAGTTTCTTTGTAATTAACTTTCTGTGAGTTATTTCTGGGTTTTGTTAGTAATTATATTGATTAAGATGTAAATATGCTGTTTGTTTAACTGTTTTAAACTCTCTCAATCTCAGGGCCCACGATGAAGCTCAAGAGGCCAGTGGTCATGAAGATGTACAAAGACCAGATTGAGAGCTTTTACAAAGAAGTTGTGACCCCAACCACCCCAGACAACCCTCTGCCTCCTAAATAGGTGTCCAACAAAAGCCCTTGTCACCCACTTCAGATCCGGAGACAAAGAGACTGACATGGTCTAACACACACATGCTTACATAGGAACACCACTCAGACCTTGTGTTTTGCTTCATTGTTGAGTTAATATGTGTTCAGGGTTTTTTAATTGTTAATTTCATACTGTTTACATTTTTCTGTGTTACTGAAAGAAGGAAAACATGTTTGTAACAAAAAAGCCATTTGTGAAAAACACTTTTTTTTTTGTTATTTACTATTTATTTTTCTTGCCTAATTATAATGAAGTGTCTTTTGAGTCATGTTGTTGATTTATATGGAAGTGCAGGTGATACAGATTAATTTATGGTTCGATTTATCAACAAAGTTTGATCAATCTTAATAGCTAACATGCGCATCAGACGTGACTGAATTCTCTGAGAATAGCTTTGGGCGGTAGTGCTCGTTTGTCAACGGCACTTCTGTGAACAAGTGCCACCAAAAACACTGGTTGTTTAACAGAAACTAGATGTTTGCGGAGGAACATCCTCAAGACTTCGCTCTGTGAAGATTATTTAGCAGGAATCCAATGCCATACAAGCCATAAATGTTTTTGTTTGCTCGTTTTTCAGAACCAAATGCATCATATTTGTTTGAATGTTTGTTTCAGTTATGCGGTTGGTTTATATTGTTGTTTAATTCTTTGTAAAAAAAATTAACCTGTTAAATAGTGTAAATACGTATTGCATTAATTTCCTCTTCTTCTGTGGTCTTACTTAATGCTTTGCTGTGTCATTGTGACAATCCTCAAAGTAGCAAACCCATTTTCCTGCCATTGATATCTGGACAGAGAGAAGCGGTGAATATTTATCTTATGAAATACGGGGCATGAAGGATCTGGTGTGAGAAATAGATCTGTTCAGAGGTGATCATTTGATTTGCTTTGACTTGCATTGTTCTTTGCTTTGCATGTGCAATAATGACATTTTGACCAAATATGTAATTGATTTTATTTATATTGTATGCATAGTAAAATGAGTATAATGCAATTTAGAAAACCAATATGGATTGATAAATAGGTTAAATGGACTAACATTCTATTTAATCAGTCAAGTGCTTGAATATACAGAAATGTAACTGCAAATTACTTAATGCAAATCCAAAGATTGATCTTCCCTCTGTAGTTTTATCACACTAGAGAGCTTTCCTCAAATACTGGACCTCTTACTCCAAAGTGTGTATTTTCTGACTGCATAGCATGACCACAGCGAGGCCTTTTTGTAAATGAGAAAGTGCAAGTAAATTGTGCATGAAATGAGACTTTCATGAGAAAAGTTGTGCGCTCAGTCAGAATAGGTGAGAATGAAGGTAGAGCTAGTGAGTGATATCCTTTCCTCTATCTGGGATTTCTATTATGGTTTAAACTTTCTTTCTTTTTCAAAAAAGTGAAAACATGAAGCCTCAGACTGTGAAAGACTTGACTAGTTTTACCTGACTCAAAATCTATTGAGCTGGGTGACATTTAGTTGTGTGTTGTGTCTGTTGAAATTGGATTAGTTTATCCTGGGAGATGGAACTCCAGGTTTCTACTTGTATGTGTGAAAAATCCTTTTACTGGAAAATAAATGTACTATAATAACCATGATCAAGTGTTAAAGTGCTCATCCTTCAACTTCAGATAAATAGTTTCATTGGTCACTAGGATCAGAAATGGCTCACAGCTGGCAAGACATGTGAGCAGTATTGGGAACGTTGCTTTGTTTGGAAATGTAATAGGTTACAGATTACAAGTTAGCCTACTCTATTTAAAATGTATTAAGGCGAGACTACAGGTGAATAGGGTACAATTTTAAAATAATCTATGAAAACTTCCTCAGTTGATTACTTACACAAGTATATTAAAAAATGTATTACAAGTTTTTGAAATGTGTAGCCTATGTTTAATTATTCAAATTAGGCTTTATCTCATTAAATATGCGCGATTTTGCATGTATTTTCGGTAGATAGATCTGAACATATGATAAAGCCAGGTGCAAAAAAACATTTTTTCATTTTGTTTACACACAAGATGAAAAAAAAATCAGAGGGATTTCAGGATATATGCTTTCATTACCTAGGAAATCAAAATATACTGCCATGGCCTTAAAAATCGATTTTCGCATTATTTTCTTGATTAAAATGTCACATAAAGCAGGCCAGAAATGATTTATCAACAAATCCCTCTGAAAATATCTTCAGAATACTGCTAAGTGTATAACTGGAAAGTTTGGTGTACATAGTGCTAACGTAACATAGGCTGAGATGTTTGTACTGGAGAATGACAAAAAATCATTTTGAGAAAACGGCATTTAAAGATTTAAATAGCTCTAAATGAGATTTCGTCATTAGCTTTAAATCCCCCTTTGGACATTCACGATTGGTTACTGATAGAAAGGAAATGGCCATATTTGGGTTACATAGCGTTGTGCAGGAGACTCGAGCTTTACAGCGATAGGCTTCAGTAAACAGACGGAACTCGGCATGTAGCTCTGGAATGTTAACTTCTTGGTAAATTCGGGAGAAACTTACTGTAGTTTTTTGTTCAAGTAAACAAAATGTCATAAACATCTTAATGTATATTTTCAACGTTTTCTTTATAGCAGCTTGAAAGAACACATATTGAAGGAGAGGAGTACGTTACGGCCTTTATGGCAGGAGGCTTCGTAGGCTACACATCAAAAACAGGCAAAGCAACATATTAATATTATTCAACATATCATAGCTATTTACAGAAATTATTCAGGTGTAACCACCTTTGTAATCGCTAACATTTCATAAGTAACTAGCACTAATTTAATTTAAAACAATTCTAAATAACAAACTTATTACAGTAAGTAACGCTGTAACTAACTCCCCAACGCTGAAGTGTAGTAGCCTACCTGTTCAGTGAAATACAGTAAATGCTCTTTGGGATGTTGCTGTGCTTCTCATAATGTTGTACGATTCTTTTAGCATCAGATTAAAAAGACAAGATCATACATTTTAGATCAACTTATGGGTTTGTATTGGAATTGTCATTTCACCCACAATATAGATCAGGGCTTCATAAACCTAGATTAAAAACAATGCAAACCACCTTTATATATAGGCTAGTCAACATTAGAAGTGGATCAAAACAAGTGAATCAAGGTTGTCCTAAGACAAGAACGACAAGAGGATACCCTACTGTTCAAAAGTTGGACAACAGAAATATATATATATATATATATTTTAATAAATGAATGAGGAAGTATTATACTGATCAAAAGGAGCAGCGTTTATAATGTTATAAAATATTTATTTTTCAAATCAATGCTGTTTTTGTATTTTTACTTTTCGATGGTTCCAACATTGATAATAAGAAGCAATGTTTCAACATATTAGAATGATTTCTGAAGGATCATGTGACACTGAAGACTGGATATAAGGTATAAATTACATTGAAAAATATATTAAAATAGAAAAGTTATTTTAAATTGTAATACTCAACAATATTACTGTTTTACTGTATTTTCATCAAATAAATGTACCTGTAAAACAGCTTAACCTGGAGTTTAAAAATATGGTAGGCTAGCCTATAAGTTAAAGGGATAGTTCACCCAAAAATCAGACCGTAGTTGACCGTAGCCATAGCCTTCCATGGTATATTTTTCCTACTATAGAAGTCAGTGACTACTGTCAGCTGTCTGGTTACCAACATTTTTCAAAATATCTTTAGTGTCATATAGACTGTAAAAAAAAGAAATTAAAAAAAAGTTGTGTTCAACAGAAAAAAAACTCTTTGGAACAACTTGAGGGTGAGTGATGACAAAATGTAAATTGTTGGGTGAACGGTCCCTTTAATCGGGCTCTTAACAATAAAACTAGCAATATAAGACGCTGTGAACAGTACTCAAATGACTTTATTCATAATATGACTTTGCAATAAAAACATAAAAAGTAACATCTTTTGCCCTTATTACAACTTGCATCATATGACCACATGGTGGCATTGTATGTCAAGTTTAACACGTCATACTAAAGGGTTACTCTTCTGTTCAGATCAAGGAAGGTTTTCTACCACGTTATCAAAACATATGTAAAAACCCAGACCTCCCCAAACCCCACGGATAAATACAGTAAGTCCTTCCGCGCTCACAAACACAAATAAAACCACCATTGACTGACAAGACAGCTCTCTGCAGCTGCAAGCGAACTATGTGAAGATGATGCAGTATTAACCGTCGATTAATGTTTCCTCCAGCTCCTGTAGATAAGATTCAGACTGTCTACTATACATGTGTGTCTACGCAAAATGGGTGAAATATATGCCCCTTCATTAGTGTTCTTTGCTGCATCCCATGTACAAAATACAGAGGTTCACTTTCCTTCTGGGAAAAAAAGAAGCTGCTTAAACTAGCTGGTCTTAGAGGGATGCATTGGCTAACAAGTACCCAAAAAACCCTCTAAGACCAGCAAACTAGCTTAAGACTTTTTTCAGCATGGTTTAAATCAAATACATTAACAAACTAACAAACACTTGTTCGTTTCGCAAATATGCAGTCCCCCCTTGTAGTGGATAATAATGAGGCTACAACAAAACAGATGCTAGTAGAAATTCATCTGATATGCAAACACACCCTGCCATGAACTTATATTGGCCTGAAGCAAGTTTCAAGTTCTCATGGTCACGTTTACAGTCTATCATGATATAATGGTGTTAATACAGAGAAAAAAAAAACCCAACTGAAAATTCCTTAAAAAACTGGCAATTCTTGACACAAAACAATTGACAAATTAATATCATATTGCATGTAAATATTGTATAAAATTCTTAAAAATACAGATTAGACAATTAAGTACTTGAGTCAACAAAGCCAAAAGTGCAGAGGTACATAAATAAAAAAATAACCCCCTCAAATAATATATATATAAAACAAAAAAAACCTGGGTGTACTCAGTGGGATGTCTTTTCAGAGCCGCCACTCAAGTTCACCTAACTCCACCCCTTTGCCTCTTGCCCCACCCCTTTATGACAGGCTGACCCGAACCAGTATCCGGTCAAAGGTTAAAGTTCACAAAACAAGAGCTGGGAGTTAAAAGTTCACGCACATAACACTCAATCATTCTCTTGCTGAAAAACGCGCAAACATCTCAAATCGTTTCAAAGTTATAAACGTTATTGTTCGCCAAGATTCAGACGAATCAGTTAAAGATTCAAAACCCATGCAAACGACACTCCCAGACTCTTGCAGGGTGAAGTTAAGGGCATGTGGTCTGCAGCTCAGGCCACGGAGCCTCTTAAAGCTATTAGCATAAGAATGGACACACAGAGGCGAAGTGAAGCCGAGATGTAGGTCGCTCTGAGAGAGAGAGAGAGAGAGAGAGAGAGAGAGAGAGAGACGGGGAGAGAGAGAGAGAGAGAGAGAGAGTCAGAAGCACAGTGAATCTACAGACTGCTGTTCTGGTAGGGGCCACTGAGAGAAAAACAGCTTGTCTTGTCCTTTTCTTTTGTCTCTCCCGCTTAGTCTAATGAATAAACCAGATATGATGACAGAAAACACAGAGACCAACACAGACTTCCAAATACTTTCACAAGCTGCACTAGCAATGCACAACATTTAAGTTCTAAGGCCCGTTTGGCGAACACCTAAATGAGGATTGATGCATATTGGCATACAAATCGGAATCTCCCCAGGACGATATCCAGGTATCCCACATACACCGAAGGATTGACTAAAGTCGGAGTGAAAGATAACACTGCTGTAATTGCTAAGAGCACAAATGAGATGGTGTGAAAAAGGCACTAAGACTAGCCCTAGAGGATAAAAAGCGATACATTCATGGCGTGTGGGGCTTCCTTTTCCGACCACAATCAAAAATACCTTGAAAAACATTGGTACAAAAATAAAATATAAAAGGTTGCAACCCTTGATGCATCAGTGCGTATGGCTACAGAGAGACTTTTTTTTTCTTTCCAGCCGATTTCAAATATGACCCTCTAGCAGTTCTGGCCCCGTTAAGAGATCTTCCTGTCCGACAGGATATTGAGGAGGAGAGTAGAAGTGTTGTAGTGTTGGTTTGCAGTCGAGACGCCACATAGCTGCACTTCCTCCTCAAAATACTGTGATTCACTCCTTTTCGTGATTTGTTTCCCCACTGTTTTCATTTCCTGTGAACAATTTTCACCTTTTTGCAGCCCTCTCTCAGGACAAAAGAAGTGAAAAAGGGCAGCCTCCCCCCCTCCCCCCAGCCATGATGGACTTCCTGTCATGTGGCGGTGGCCTCCAGGTAGCTCTGTAGTTTACGGACAGTTGACTCATCCAATGAGAAAAGGTCAAAGTCAAAAGTTGTGTTGGTGACATTAAAGTGGCCCGTCTCCTCGATGAGGTTCACGATCTGGAGGCAGGAAACAGATCAATGGTGTTTGTTCAAAGCTTTTACACAAACGCAAGCTATTTTAATCACGCAAACACCCACCTGCTGTAGGACGTTACGCTCTCGTAATGCCATTAGCTTGCGATGAAGGTCTACCAGCTCTTCAGTGTACGCCTGAAACAAGAGGAGAGGAACACGAGATCGGTTTCTACTGCGGCTCCAAAGACCTGTACAAGCTTGTATGGAAGGACTAAAAGTAACTATAAAAAGCAACATAATTTACTGAAATTAGATTAGCTACATTAAAAATAGCAGCTTTACAAACTAGTACTAGTAGCATGATGTCATGCTTTGTGCACTGACTGAATGGACCTTAACTCCAAAACTAGTGAGCTGCCTACCTAGGCAGCATTTCCTGAGACGGAGGCCGTTTCAAAAGATGGCTTATTATACTACTGATAATAATCATTTTAAATTGAAGAAGAAGAATTGTGTTATGTAAGAGTAGTTGTTGTATTTATATATTTTATTTATATAATATTATCGATATTTCATTAAATATTTTGGTAACACGTTTCAATAAGGTTTCATTAGCTAACTACATTAGTTAACATAAACGAACAATGAACAATATTTCTACAGAATTTATTAATTTAGTTTATGTTAAGCTCAACATTTACTGCTACATTTAAGATCAAAAGTTTAGGGTCCAATTCTCACTATTAACTAGTTGCTTATTAGCATGCGTATTGCTAGTATATATTGGTTGTTTATTAGTACTTATAAAGCACATATTAATGCCTTATTCTGCATAACCATTTTCTACATCCTACCCAATACCAAAACTCAACTACATTACTATTAATAAGCAGTAATTAGGAGTTTGAGTCAAAAGTCATAGTTAATAGTGAGAATTGGACTCTAAACTAAAGTGTGACCGTTTTATCTGTAAACATTAGTCACTGCACTGTCCACTAACATGAACATTTTTATTTACTAACATTAACAAAGGTTAATAAATACTACAAGAATATTTTTCTCATTGTTGGTTCATGATGGTTAAGGCATTAACTAATGTCAACAAATGAGACCTTATTGTAAAGGTACATATTTATAATAATAATAATAATAATAATAAGTTATTATTATTATTATTATTATTATTATATAATGTATATATATATATATATATATAATTATAATAAATTTAAACAAAAACAAATATAAATATTATATATATATATATATATATATATATATAATTAATATTTTAAAATTAACAATAATAATAATAATTAATTTGTTGTTATTCTATTTATTTATAATAATATTTTTTATTAGAATAATTTTTTTAAATTATATAAGAATTGTTGTTATATAATAAGAGTACTGGTGGTACAATAACATATATTGTAATGTATTTATAATTGTTTATTATTATTAATAATAATAATAGTTATTATATCATTGATTTAATAATAATAATGTATTGCTATTTTATATTTAATTAATTAAATAATAATGCTTTTTATTACTACTGAATATTAATCAAATATTTTCCCCACTATTTGTGTGTATATTTTTAGAGTATCACTATTAGCTTAGCAACATGTTAGTAGAAACTATTGAAATCAATTGCAAATGAGGTTCCATTTCAGTTAGCATCCCTTAGAAGGGAACCGAAGTGGACAGAAGACAGCAAGACAGCTCACAAGGTTTTGGAACAGAGGTCTAGTTGGGTCGAGTTGAACAGATAGAAATAACTTGAGGTGAAAAATTAAAAGGTTGATTTACCCTTCCTACCTTGTCGTATCCCTTCTTCAGGACCTTTTCTTGACGTAAACAAGGGTCTGGACTCTTTCTGCCCGTGACCTGTATGATAGACAGGCAAAAGCAAACAGAGAGGAAAGGAACAAAATGGAGAAAAAGAAAGAAAAATCATACAAATGGACTAAAGAAGAGGTTTAAAGAATGATTAATCGAGACAATGATCTATGGCAGTGTTTTTCCAGCAATAGTGGAGCAGTGCCTGGAGCGCTCCGAATCCTGGTGATCCGACTGGCAGCACCCAGTTAAGCAGCATTCCACAGTCAGTGGATCAAAAGCTGCGTGTCGCCACCTCATTTCAACACTGGGCGCAGCGTAATCCAAGAACTAATGCCAATCGTCCATCATCCGACAGTCGACAATCAAGTGTGCTAAGAGTGTGTGCTGTAAATTGAACGATCGGCTTGACTGAATGAATGAACACAAATTGGACAGCAGTCAAGGCTTAACAAGAAGCTGATACGGTCTTGAGTATCAGTTCACCTTGTTGTTGGTGGAGCTGTGTTTCTGTGGCTGAGGGGGTGGCTCTCGACTGGGACGCTGCGGCCCGTCACTGCAGTCACTCTCGCTGTCTAAACTCAGTCTGTGAGGGGCAAACAGCAAACAATTAAACCCTGTGAGGAAGTTAAAGGATTGCCCAAGAATTCCAGTAAAAATCTGTCATTACTCACCCTTGTGTTGTTCCAAACCAGTATAACTTACTTTCTTCTGCAGAACACAAAATAAGTTATTCTGAATTATGTTGGTAAAAAAAAAAAAAAAAAAAAAAAAACGGTTTCGGTTCCCATTGACTTCCATAGAATGGACAAAATATACCATGGAAGTCATTGGGAACCGAAACCGTTTTCACACCAACATTTTTCAAATATCTTTTTTGGGTTACACATGAGAAAGAAAGTCATACAGTTTTAGAACAACACAAGGGTGAGTAAATGATGATCAAATGTGCATTTTTGGGTGGACTGTCCCGTGAAATGTAGTCATTCGGATTTAATTGTATGCAGCATTTGATTTGAAAGAATAATTGTAATACACAATAAACACTGAAAAGAAAACCCTATTCTAGCATGCATCTCACACTTCCAGCCTCGCAAAAGTAAGTCTTTCAAAGCGGCTCAGCAACACTTGAGTGAGATGAAGAATAAAGAGAGGCGTATGAAGTGAAGTGTTTACTCTGAGCAAACAAATCCGTTCTCCGCCTCTGCTAACATTGATTACAGGGACTTAAAGCATCTGAAAGACCTGCTTAAACAAACATTGACAAGAAAAGAAGGAGAATGACCTGGAGTCTCGACTGGGCAGGTTGTTCTTGACTGGCGTCTCTTCGCCTGAGCTGCTATCGTCATCATCAGACTCCTCCGACTGGAGGTCCTCCACCATAGTGCGCAGCGGGCCTACAAACCAAAGACCAGAATGAGCGTTTGCAAAATATACGTGGTTTAACTTTCAAACTTTTCGTGTAATTTCGGTGCCACTAGCTTAACCAAACAGAATTTGAAAAATAGTGATAGTTTTCAAAGAGATTTCCTTAAAACTCTTCCCATCTGCCATTGGTTAGATTAAACAAATGTCTTACCCCAAACTCACACCATTAGTTAAGCCAATGTTTTGTGTCAGGCTGGCTGTTGCAAATTAAAATGGGAGCAAGCCAATGACAAATTACCCACATCACCGTTCTAAAAAAAAAACTCATTCCTTCATTTTAAGGAAGTGCCTGTGTCTGACACATCCTTAACCCTCTCCATGGTGATCGATCAAATCAGCAGTCTGTTAACCTTGAGTTAAAGTATAGTAGGGAAATCTATTTATGGATCTGACTGCTGCTTATCAGGACACTCCCTGCAGTAAAAGAGCAGATCCTACCTTGGCCTTGTTTCTGCTGTGGCTCAAAGTCTGAGTCGGAGCTAGACTCTGAGCTGGAGCTGGAATTAGACGGGCTGGAAGGTGCTGACTGCTGTGGGAAAGAGTGGACAGGATACAAATGAAAGATTATGTTTATCACAGGGGGTGGTGACCTTTTTAACATAGTGTTAAGTTTAATTTGTATTTTTTTCATAATACATTTATCTATCATTTTAAATAAATGAATAAACATTTTATTGTCTAAAAATACAATTTAACACCATGTTAAAAAGGTTGCCATTACCTGACTTATTTTAAATAGATACATTTTATTGTGGAAAAAAAATGCGAAATAAAATTTTACATTTTCTTAATTTTTCCAACCCCTGATTTATTTTATATAAAAGAATACCTACGTTTTATTGTGAAAAAAACAAATTTTTGCCATCCCCTGACTTATTTTAAACAAATGTTATAGTGAAAAATTCTTGATTTAAAATCCAAAACAAATCTTAAAAAAAAACTATTATCACATAAATCTAACCTCAGATTTAGACGAGGCCTCATCATCCGAGTTGGAGTCATCGGATTCCGGAGGCTTCTTGGACTCCTTGACCTCCTGGGTCTCTGACTTGCTCTTGGCCCAGCGTCCCTTCTCTTTAGAGGCCTTCTTATCCGCATATCCCGAGGAGACTGTGGTGGAAGACGCGGTCCGGGGGGAGGTGCCGGTGAATCCCCCACTGCTGGAGTCTTTTGACCCCTCTGAACCCCCCTTCTTTGGCTTCTTGACACTAGGTTTGGGCGACTCTGCATTGGAAGGTCGTTTGCTAGGGGCTTTTCCATCGGCCACTCCACCTCCCCCTCCACCACCCGCCGACCCTGCCCCCCCTCCTTTAGGAGACATGCCTTCCATTTTGGACTCCTTCAACGTGAGTTTGGGCTCCTTGAAAGCAGCTTTGGGCAAGACTTTGTTCTCGTCTTTCACTTTGATCTCTTTTTTCTTAGATGATGAGGATGAAGATGAGGAAGGGTCACGGCTACTTTTGCTGCCGCCATCTCGGTCACCATCCCCTTTGGATGTGGCCTTGCTTTCAGAGTCTTTTCGTGGCCGCTCTCGATGCTCCTTGGGCATTTTGTGGGATTTGGTCACTTTGCTTCCCTCTTTACTGGGCTCCTACAGGAAACAGTGTTTGCTTTTAGTCTTTACGGTCTCAAATTCTACCTTTGGTTAGCAAACCATAAAATTTTTTTTTTTTTTAAATCCCTGTTTACCAAGTTAGATAGGAATTGGCACATACAAGGCAGTGCAATATATAATCATTAGGGCTTTTCACAAGGCAATTAACATTGGTTTATTGTCGTTCTAAACCTCACTTTTAACCACTTGCAATTTAGAAAAGGGATTGGCACCGCTTTTTACCCAGGGTTATGAAACCCTGCTCCGGAGCAGAGTTAGCGCTGCTTTTGTGGCGTTAACCCCGCATTGTGGTGCAAAATGTGTGCAGTGGGAAACAATGTGCTGTTAGAATGTTAAAACTAGATGCTAAGCAACCGAAAACAATTCGTGTGCCACATAATCAGATGCTTTGGGTCAAGGAAACTGTGCGTTGTATATAAACAGTCAATTCAGCGTTTAATAGTAAAAGTGCCAAACGTCGACGGAAAACAAGTGAAGAATTGGAGTGAAGAATAGACCATTTCATTCATATTTTCATAGTCTCAAAAGTCCATTCAGAAAAAAAGAAAAAAACATTTTACAGTTGGCAATGTGTAAGGAAGAAACGCAATGCTAGAGCCTTTATGTAAACAGGTCGCATGCTGCACTCATCCAATCAATGACAAGTGACACAGCAAATATGTAAATGAGTATGTTAACCCAGTGTTTAGGAATGTGCAGTGTGAAACGTCAGCTTGTGAATATACAGTTTGAATTGTTAACCTCGGGTAAATGATGAGCAGTGTGAAACGTGCGAGATAACCCAGTATTCCATTTCCCTGGGGTTTAGAATGACCCAGGGTTAGCTATTTTAAGTGTGAAAAGCCCTATTATTAGAGGTCTACGTCACAAATAATGATCACAATACAGAAGTACAATTCTGAAGCAGACTTAAGCTTTGTCAGTCATCTAAGAAACATCAAGATTGCACTTAATATTACATTCTTGTTCATTCATCTGCAAACTGAATCATTTCAAATTTTATTAGTATATACATATTTTAAAGAAATTAATAAGTTTATTCGGCAAGGACTCATTAAAGTGATCAAATGTGACAGAATAGGACATTTTTACTAAACTTTCTATTCATCAAAGAATCCTGAAAAGGGTATGTTTATTTGTTGCTACAAAAATACTAAGTATTACAACTGTTTTCAACTTTGATAATAATAAGAAATGTTTCTTAAACACAAAATCAGCATATCTGAATGATGGCTGGAGGATCATGTGACACTGAAGACTGGAGTAATGATGCTGAAAATTCAGCTTTACCAGCACAGAAAGAAATAACATTCTTAGATATATTATTATAGAAAACAGTTATTTGGTAACAATTTATTGTTTTAGTAAATGTTCAAATTAACATTAATTAAAATTGATAAATGCTTTAGAAATATTTTTCATCGTTAGTTCATGTTAACTAATGTTAACAAATGAAACCCTATTGTAATGTGTTACCAGTAATTTTAAATTGTAATACTATTTAACAATAGTACTGTTTTTACTGTATTTTTTTTATTTAAAAATGCAGCTTTGGTGAGCATATTTAAAAATATATATATATTTTACAAAAAGTCTCTTTGACATTGAACAGTAGTGTACATTTACCATAGTTCTTTTTTGTACATTTACCATCATGTTCTTTATTTTTTTACATTTACGGATAATAAACATGTATAATAATTAACTGACAAGTCATTTAAACCTCCCTCATATTAATATCGTAATCATTCCGCAATATATTACTATCTGTCACAATTTACCATGGACACATTGTCAAATACAACCAAACAACTGATCCTAGGATAAAGCACAAAGTTTGACACCTTTAATAATAAAATAATCACAAAAGGCCATTAAAGCATGTCTTAACTGTGATACTATTACCCATGTGTGACCTTCCTTCACACAAAGGTCATCTGCTGTATTAATGAGGCTGTGCTGAGATTAGGACTGTTAAAGCTAATGGGGATGCTGGAAGACGTCCAACACTAGAGAATCACAGCAACTGACCCTCTTTACTGCACTAATGAAAGATGCCTCAAAGTGACCCATACAAAGCGCCAGTGCTTGCATATGATAAAGCAAAGCTCATTTAATAGAGATATGACACATGTCCTACACGATGGACCCTTAATTCGCACTGAAACGATCTAATCTGCTGCTTAGAAGTAAACAAAAGGAAGAATAGAGGAAAGCTGTGATCCCTTCATATCTTGACAGGTATCCGGTATTCACGCATGATAAAATATTTGAGAAGAAATACAGAGGGGGTAAAAAAGTCTATAATCAGAATTTGATTTGATTTAATTAGATTATATCTTAACATAATTTAAACTACTGTTCAAAAGTTAGGGGTCTGTTTTTTTATATTTTTGAAAGAAGACTCAAAAATACAGTAAAACAGTAATATTCTGCAACATTATTACAATTTAAAATAACTGTTTTCTATTATTTCTATAATTTATTCCTGTGATGGCAAAGCTGAGTCTTCAGTGTCACCTGATCCTTCAGAAATCACTCTAATGTCGATTTGGTGCTCAAGAAACATTTCTAATAATTATCAATGTTGAAAACTGTTCAAGGGAACAGCATTTATTTGAAATAGAAATCTTTTGTAACATTGTAAATGTCTTTCCTGTCACTTTTGATCAATTTAATGCATCCTTGCTGAATAAAAGTATTCATTTCTTTAAAAGAAATCTAAAAAAAATTCTAAATCCTTAAACATTTATTTCCAGGTTTAATACTGATTTTCTATTTGATCTCAGAATTGTGGACCCTCCCCCCAAAAAATTATTTTACAGACCTTTGATCCTTGTGAGGTCTTGCTCTTCTTAGGGTCAGAAAAGGCAGAAAGTGGGATGGTTGGAAGCATGGGGTAATCTGGGCTGGGTTTCGGGACTACTTCTGCTCCCTCTGGGACCACCATGATCTGAATGAAAAATTAGAGCACATACACCAAAAATGTACAGTTTTCCTTAATAAGCTGTGCTAGATATAATCAGGAGGAAAAAAAATCCCATAATGCACCACTCACCCCTCCAGCCTTGACCAGCTTGCGACGGAAGTCCCGGGTGGGGTTATTAAAGGTGAGTTTCTCACAGCGCAGGTGATTGACAGGCGGGTTACCCTCCAGGTTGAGGAAGAGGTCGTAATTGAAGCACACCTTCTTTGGCTCCTCCTGTGTGAATGGCAATATTCATAGATTCCATAAAATGATTTCATATTAAAAGCGCAGTAAGTGATTTCTGAGAAACACTGTTGATATCTGAAATCAACCCAAACAAACACAAACCCTTCCCTTCATTGCTCCGCCCCCAAAATGCACAAGCATGCATTGCAAGAGCGGATGTCTCCTCATCATATCTGAAGCAAAGCAAAATAATGCTTCACAAAAAATAAAGCGAAGATGACGAACGAATAAGGAAGAACAAAAAAACTGTACATACAGCTGTATATCTAGGCAAGAGTCGCCAGCAGCACACCAGCTCCAGACAAACAATGACACTCAAAACTGTCCTGTTACTATAGCTAACGTTACAACAACAGCAGATCTTGGTTTTATGAAACATAGCAAACCAATGATGAGCAAAAACACAACCTCTGCGTCGGTGTCAGGCCTTCCCACTTTGGTCTCTCCTGAGCTGGAAAGTTTTTCTAATATTAACAAGAGTCCTAAAGCTCTTGCCTGATCATAACCCTTCTTTTACCAGTGACATTCCTCTGAGCTTTTCTCTTTAGTAATCTCTCTCAGCCATCTCTCTTTCTTCAAGTCTTCCTCTAGCTCACTCTCTCTCCTGGATGAGAGGACACGCCCTCTACTGCTGATTGGCTACAATAGTGTTGTGGTGCTCCGTCCGATCCACTTTCAACAGCGTTTCTCAGAAATCGCTTACTGCACCTTTAATGAGCAACTCAAGCATTGAAGTGAGTCAACAGAGCAGCAACTGGAGTGATTCTCAGACTTCTTTCATGGGGGGCTCAGTCAGTGCTTCATTCACTATTCAAAAGCAAAACCTCAGCAAAGATCAGAATTACAAATCAAACACCCAGATGAACATACTCCAACTCAATCTTTTTATCTCTGTCCCTCAGCATGCAGAAATCTATGAGTTGCTGAAAAACAGCTCAGGAAAATAAGACTCTCTGAAGGCTGGGGATGTTTTTCAGACAAGATACGACAGATACGGTTGCTTATCACAAGCCTGTGAGTCAGCGGGTGGGCTTGGAAAAAAAGAGTGTAATTGTTTCGCATTATGCCAGTTAGCTCATAAGGAAAAATCACTCTATGGTGCCAGCTTAATGTCAGTGAGGGGAAGTTCACAAATGACAAGACAGAAAGAGAAGCTGATGCTCTGATGAGTCACAGAGTGAGAGAGGAATGTGTGCAGATTGAAAATGAAAAAATAAAAAACTATAGAACAAGAGACAATAGCAAAAGAGGACAGGAGAGATACAGGAAGAGACTCAGATACCTCACCTTGTTTTTGAAATAGACCTCTATGGGCATCAGAAATCCAGCATAACCAGACTCCTCAACCTTGTATGGGGGCTCCTTACACACTGACATTAAAATGAAAACATGAATTATTTAACTGATAATTGCTGCATATACAGTATAGTTATACATTAAAATAAAAGCTTTATAACAATGACATTTTTTATGTTTTTTCCTTAGTCTCTAATGCTCACCAAGGCTAAATTTATTCAATCAAAAATACAGTAAAAGAATCTGACTATGCCGAAAACACAGTTCATTCATTTTTATTAAAATGACCTAACTGGACACTCCAGGAATGTTACCAAGCAGCATCTGCATGACCCAATTAATATTCACACACTATAAAATTAATTTTGCAAACAAATCTTGGAATCTGTGTTTTGAACCAACTAGCAGAAATGCAGTCTGAAACAACTGGTTTTATATTATCAACAAAATAATATCAAATAAATGGTACATATTAAAAATATCCCTTATCAAGTAATGTGTATAAAACAAGGTTATCTTAGACCAGCACTGTTAGTCCAAGACATGTGACACCTGGAATGCATGAAGTGAAATGGGTTGATGTTTAATCCACTGGCAATAGTTTCACTTCACCAGTCATCCGAGGCTACTTATTTGTTGCCTAAAGTATTGATTTAGTATTAGCAACGGAATACTAGACGCTGCTATTGTACCAAGCCAAAATTGATACTGATCCAACCCTAACCTCAAATATTGAAAAAAGAAGCATGCTGCTCTTCAGGATGTGTAACATGTCATGTGGCTCTCACATGCTGTTTTTGAAGATTGAACTGAGAATTGTGGTGCAATATCTGATTTGTGAAATTTACCCCTCTTGGGTTTAGGAAAGCTCTCGTGCAGCCGGAAGACGACTTTATCCACAAAGTGCTGAATGTCACTGTTCTCTGGGCCTCGCACGAACACCATCCAGTCATGGGTGAAGCCCTCTGATGTCACCTTCTTCCTCAGCTGGGCCCGGTGACCCAACTCAAGCTTTACCTGAACCGTGCACTGCAAACACAGAAACACATATTAATGAAACGCTTCAATAAAGCTGAGGTCAGTTGAAGTGCAGTAGAGAAGACCAGCGGCATATGCACAGGTGCGCGCACACATATACATATAAGTGACAGTAAAGTCGTAGTATTGATAATAAGAAAAGTTTATTATAATAATGAGAAATGTTTCTTTCCAGTAATGGATGGTGAAAATTCAACATTGAATCACAGGAACAAATTACATTTTAAAACAAATTAAATTGAAAACAGTTATATATATATATATATATATATATATAAACATTAAATGTTATTTACATTTTATATATTTATTGTTTTTTCAACATCAAGCTGTAGGGAATTTTCTTTGTGGTTTTTTTTTGTTGAGTTTTTGAGTTTTTTTTAATTGAGTGAAATCATATAGCTGAAAACTGTTATTGATATAGCAGAGAAGAGTTACTAATAAAAGGCCTCTAGACACCAAAATCGGAGTAAGAATACCTTTCGTTCACATGCTCAAGCTAATCATCTGTATCATCGACTGGTTCTGCCAAATGGCCAGAAAAAGCCATCAAGGGAATTCCTTTTGAAAAGCAGCCAGGAAAAATGAACATTGCCCACATAAGGTGGAGACGAGCCAGACTGGGTTCAGGTGCCCATGATGCTCAGCAGCTGCTGTTGACTCAAGCCCCTGAACTCGTGGAGATTTAAGAACCGGGACAGACAATAAGATCAATTCCAGACACGCTTCTTTTTTTTTACTTTCCTGAAAAGTAAGCATAAAGCCCGGGACACACCAAGCCGGCGCCAAAGAACTAGCTGCGATTAAAGCTGACTGTGTTGTCGCTAGGGATGTAAATTTACCCAAATTCCCATGATCGATAGTCGATTAACTTTTAGCATCCCTAGTTGTCATCTCACGTCGGCTGCGTCTCGGCCAAAAAACTGTGCTTGAACACACCAAAAGGACTAAAGGCGACTGCGTTCTGCACCTGCGTGCAAGTTAATATCTGTCTATATCAGCAGGAATCAATAGTCTATTTTCATCATTCAAAAAGGGAAACCAAAGAGTTCTCGCTCTCACCGACGACATCCGACTAGAAGCAGACTGACTCTCAAAAACGGCCCGACAGTCGGCTTGATGTGTCCCGGGCCGGCCTTATGAGGAAAATCTTATTGGCTGCCGTCTGGCCTTTCACCATAAAGCCCTGCGTTGGCTGACACTTCCACTTCCTTCAGCCAAAACCTGCCAGCCAGTCCGAGACGCTGCCAAGCATCAGAATAACCCCTATGAGTCCATCTCTCATTCACTCACCCACAAGCCCCAGCCGTGTCACATATAGACAGACAGTGATACAAAAGCCTGGCTACCCTCAACGGCAAGAAACACTGCTCTTTTTCCAGAACTTGTCATGTGTAATTTCATCACAGCAACTTGCCTTGTAACGATTACAAACGCTACCTACATAAAAGCTGTTCCACTCCGCCTGAGAGGAACATGACCATCCGAATATGAACACAATATGGGACAGTACACAATAAGAGATTCAACACATGACCACACTAATCCCAAGGGGGGGAAAAAAGATCAAAAGGCCTTTTTGAAAAGAGTAGATTAAACAGGTAAACACCACTGGCTCCTGGTCTCACAAATCCCCAGCAGAGACACACTCACCCTCATCCCTTTTTGTTATAAGATACGAAATAGACACAAAAGTGACAGACTGGATTCATCTCAGGTCAGTGCTATGATACAGATTATCAGTCAAGCACAGAAAAAACAACAAGCAGGTCACGTGCCAAGCCGATAGGCAAACGACAAAACAACAAGTCTCAGAAGAGTTGCTGCAATGTTATTGTCAAAGGCTAGAGAACATGCATGAATGAAACAGTACATCAACTATTTTTCACAAAAATCATTACTTGAAAAGTGGAGGGACACAACAGAAGTTTACAACTTGCCTTTCTAAAAGCACACTGAATAAAAATAGGTTAGGCTTTTTGTTTTGAGATTTGCTTTCATGTGCAAGTATCAAGCTCATGTACCTGCAATAAGTAGTCTAAAGCAGTACAAACAATACATCCGACTGATAATGGATGTAATAGCTGGATAAACAGCTCATTAATATTAAGCAGTAATGCTTAATAAGCAAAAAAAAAAACATTCTACATTAAGAGTTTTATTATGACAGTACTAACATCATGCTAGTTCGTTTAAAAATAAAACAAAACAGTATAATGTAATAAGTCAAACTGCCAAATAAAAATACCACTACAATTACTGACACTGCTATTGCATTAAAAACAGCTCAAAAAGTAATATGATTTTTTTTCTGCACAGAGACAGCTTCATTATTTTGGAATGGGACAACGTTAATAATAATAATAAAAATAGAAAAAGTTGCAGCAAAAGCAATTAACCTACTGCAGATCCCAGACACAAGGCAGAACGTGTAAAAATAGCCAGGATGTTATGGCAATGATATTCATCTACTACAGCATATGATCACTCCTGGTGCTGCTCATAAATCATATTGCATAAAAGGGCAATTAATTAGCCTTGGAAAGAGACAGATTCCCGCTTCAGGGACCCCCACCCTCAGAGCAAACCTGTGCAATGCCCTCAGCCTTCAGTGTGCGTGCTCTGTCAGGAACACTAATACATGGAAATGCATGTTCCTCATTTCCTCTAATAAAAGCCGCAGACTGTAGTGACTCCCGGACTAGAGAAGCACAGGACAAAAACACTCTCCTTTGTGTTTCTGCTAGTACATGCACTGCAAAAGCTGGCGCACGCATCCAGCCCTTCAGGCTGAGCTGATGTCCCCAAATACCGATGTAGCTTTAATATGCGTGGCCAGCTCGAGTCAGATAGCTGAGAGGAGGGAGAGAGGAGGGAGGGGGGTTATATGGGTCCGATCCGCTGCTTTCACGAGCCCCAAGTGTCCACATTCAGTTGCAATGGTGGATTTCTCTAAGCGCGCGCTTACAAAAGTTGACTTCACTCCATGCAACAGCAAAAGCGTTTCATACTCTACCTGATTCTCCATAGTTCACCGGCCTGATAAAGGTCCTGTTTATTTACAGAAGGCTTTTGAGCGGCTGCTCCCGACTCCTCATTGTGTGTCAATTCCAGCCCAAAACCGGAAACTAGACGGTTCCCCTCCCCTCTCCGGACCTCTGGCATGCACCCAAAACAGAAAGCGTTTGTGACCAATCATATGCCGTCCAGGATGAGCCTGGCACCGCCCAGCCAATCGTGAAACGCGGTGGGCGGGACTTCCCACGGACTGCCTGTACGGGTAGGTAATAATTAGAGATTAGCCGAACCGATGGGATGTTTTTATTTTTGCAGTCTACAGCGCTACATAACGTGCTGATATTTTTTCCTGAATGATTTTTAATTTCGTATTTGAAAACAATGCATGGTACACACAGTTGTGTTGTGATTGGTTGTGTTTAATTATGGGATTACAATAAATACTTAATGCTTAGTGAATGATTTCACTTGCCTTTTGAAGGGATTCATTTAATATATGAGAGACTGGGTTGTCATACTTTTTACTATAGTAAATATTTTGCTGGTTTTCTCTTTTTCTGTATAAGCACTATTAAGGTCTAAGGCAGGCTACAATACCGGGGAAAATACAGTTCATTAAACACACGTTTTCACACTATATGGGGTAAGTTGTCACAATGGAATCTGGCTTTAAACAGCCTGTTATAGGCTTTTCAGCTAAATTTAAACAGTAAACAAACATAAAATGTTATGATAGGCTTATTAGAATTTTAGTTTGGAGGACATAATTCACGAAAAAGTATTATCATTCCTTTAATATCTTAAAAAGAACCACTTGTCAAACTTAAAATCATAACTGTCCAGATCTTTGTATTTGAGCAGAAGGTACAGTAGTGATGCAGTTCATAAAGCAGCTCAACTGCTCTACACCTATGATGTACACTTGATGGCGCTGTGTGAGGAAGAGAACATAGGCTGTGCTATTTGGGTGAAGTATCCATAACCTGGAGTTGACCCCATTTTCTTCTTTTTCTACGTGAGGCACGCAACAAGCAGCATCGTTGTAAGTTTTGTCTCTTGCAAGTTTTTGACTTTTATTTGAGTGTATCTCATGTTGCTTCTTTGAAATACTTTTAAATTACAACAACCCCTTAAATAAATGATCTCACATCATACGCATGTCCCAGCATTATCATTTATATAAAAAATATCCATATATCATTAGTTTAATGTCACATCAGCTTTTTCCACAGTGACAACGGTACATCATCAACATACACAGTATCATACACTAAGGTGGAGTTTAAGAGTTAGCACACAATATATATATATATATATATATATATATATATATATATATATATATACATTTTTTTAAGTTCTTTAACAAAAATACAGTATAATACATTGGATTTAAAAATCCCAACACCAAAATGCACATATTCCAGTTATTACATTAGTAAACATTTGTCTGCACCATTTGCTGTGAGAAAATTATTCAGATCTCACATAGAACAGGCGGCTTGACTTTTCCTCCTCTGATCAGACTAATAATATAACTTAATTACATTTTAATCATTCAAGTTTCACCCATGAATCAAGTAGTTGATTATGGCAAATTTTCTCAGTGACTACTTGTCTTAAAAATAGAAGCCTTTGTTTCATATTAAGTAAATCAAGTAAAATGCAGATTGTTTTGTACATACAAATCATTGACATTCAATCTTGTCAAAACAGTGCAAATACTCATTTTCACATAACAACAGCACATTGTTTGTAAAGATGAGAATACAAAGTCGCTTTCATTAGACATTTACACACAAATACTTCAGTTTCAAGTTCTGTGAGAAATGAGGAGAAAGTGCCTGAAACCTCAACCATTTCAACACAATATGCAACATGTGTTTCATATAACAAGTATCTCTTCAGTGTTATAACATATGGAGTCTCAGGGTATTGATCTAGGATCAGCTCCTTCCAGTCCTTATAAATGTATTCACCAAGATTTGAAGGGTAAAGGCTGGCGCTACACCAAGCAGCTTTAAAAATGAGATTGCATCTGTTCATCTTGTTGTGCCTGCTAGCATCTTTTCCGGGTCTTTGTGTTTCCTTTGAGGGCTATGTAAGGCAGTCCAATGGCCCACTTATTCTGTGGCCAGTACTTCAGGACAGGGAGGGAATAAGGGATCTCTAGACTAGCATCCATGTAAGCGACCAAAGTGGTACCGTAAGCCGTGGCCACCACAATCAGAATGTGCCTGAACAGAGAGGAGGAGGAAAATAAACTAGATTAGCATAACAGTCTGAAAGTCTAGACAATGTGGCTTAACCCTGTAAAGCCTGACATATGAAATAATAGTCAGAAGAATCTACTCTTTAAAAATGGAAGAGTTTATCGAACCGTTAGACAAAATGTTAAATATCAAAAATATTTTTTGTTGCGTATCATATTGATACATCAGGCTTGTATGGCTCATATAGTCTTATATATTATGAGAATGTGGAACTCACACTCAAAAATAAATAAAACACCTCAATTTTATTCAGAGGCACAATCTTTGCAAAAATTGCTGATCCTGTATTTAAATGACCAAAAATTAAGATAAAATTCTGATTGCTTGTAATGTAAATTAATTGAGATCTTTATAACACAGACTACAGTAGTGGCCTAAGGTGAATTTTATATATTTCATTTTTTTAATATTTTTAATATGGGGGAAGAACAAAACACTAAACTTGGTTAAGGACTTCACTATGCAATGAAAAAAATGAAGAAAAACCAACAACATAAAGCTCACAGGAAAAAAACATACATTGACTACAACGTAATCAGCTATTAATATTTTGTCGGTTCTCTCTTGTTTTTGCATGTGTTCATAATTTCTTTGACAGCCTGGCCAAATATTATGTCTGCACAATTTGGCACGTGTCATGTCAAATCTTTAACACATTTTTTATAATAATTGAGTAAAGGGTGAAGATGTAAATTTTCCTAGGCTGGACATCACTTTTGGCCACTACTGTTCTTATTTAAAATGCATATAAATATTTATTGTGGGTGGAAAAACATCTAAATCAATGCAATACAATGATAATTGAAAGACTGAGTACACAAAGCCTGTTGTACAGTATTTGATACTCACATTTGACCATGATATTTTTTAAAACATGGTATATGGATAATCATGTTGCTTCAGTACGGTAACTGTTCATCTTTAAATATTACTAACAATATAAAAGTTATTCTTACATCAGTAAAGATTTCACAGCAAAAAGACTCGTGTACAACAACCTGAAAGTGGACATTTTTACAATTGTACTAAAAGGCCTTTTACTTGCTAAAAAAGTATAGACGACATAAAGAACAGTTTTATCAGCAAAGTTTTGATCGTGTTCATAATCTAGAGGCCTTCAAGATTTGTGTATTTATAATGATTCAGTAGGATTTTATAGGGTTAAAATGTGCTCAACACAAGGCAGAATAGCATGGCTCACTCACCAGATACCGTGCAGATAACAGAAGTTCAGTTTCTGCCAGAAGCTGCATCCGAAGCGATCGCTAATCCAGCAGGAAATGGCCAGAACCCACAGGCCCATGGACGCCCAGGCCAAACGCAGCACTCGCTCATCTGTGCAACTGTTTGACAAAGAGATCAGTTGAAGACAAGCAAGATAGCAAAACAAGACATAAAAAACATCTAGCATTAGTAGCATTTATAGTCTCAATGTGGACAAATAGTGACTTGAAGTGATAAATGCACATCCTTTACCTCCTCAACTCCATAAACAGAGAGTAGAGGATATGGATGCCAAAGCAGTTGAGAGCGTAGGCATTGGCTGTAGGTTTGACAAAAGAGGACAGAGTGCTTATGACAGTGATGATCAGGACCATACGAGAGAACGTTCTCCTGAGGAACAACAAAACAGAGAAAGAGAGACCACACTTTAGACTGCACACTTTAAATATTAATATAAGGGTGGTTGGACCCTTACTGAGAAAGCTGTGGAAACCATCTCTCCCACAGTGAGATTAGAATATGATGCTGCAGGTTCAAACAGGGTTGCTGTTACACAAACTGAAGACTGTAAATGGATCCTTTAATTTATCCTATTTTTACAGAACTGCAGATCTTTTGTACCATGCCATTAGAAAGGTCTGTTTCTATGTAATGGCATGGTATGGAAAAAAATTAAATTGTTACCTGTCTTTAACAAAAGATGGGAAGTGTCTGCGTGGGAACCACAGGGAGTAGCCAATAGCCAAAACCCAAAGGATGGACAGTTCGTCCAGCATCTGGCCCATAAAACTCAGAGTCATGTGAAAATACATGGAGAAAATACCTGAAGATAGAGAGAGAGAAACAGACCATAGAGTTAGAAGGAAATCAAGGAAGGAGAAATACGCTTTATTCTGGAATCAACTCCCACACTTCATTTTTCTTGTCAAATGTCCATTTTCTCTTGGAAATGTGTCACGTAATGGAAGCAAAATGGGATGTGAATACAACCAATTTTAACATGAATTTCTATTAGCCATTTCTGGTGTATTAATTTGCATGTAAACATTTTGTTGTATTTCCAGTTCATATAAATCAGACTTGTTGGCTTATTTTTCCACAAACAAACAAACAAAATCAAAGTGACATTTCATTCATTCATTTATTTGAATGAAATATAACAAATCAGAATATATAATGAATCAAATTTGATTTAGCTATTGAACAATGCTGCCCCCTAAAGGATTGTTAATGTCACAATTCCAGCCCCCTTTAGATTCGACTTTCACACTTACCTACAAAGACCATCATGATCCAGACCAGATGCACAGCCAGGTTTCTTTCCTTGGCATAAGGGTGCAGCAGGTAGAGCATTATGGGTGAGATCACAAAGAAGATGAAACTGCTCATCTGAAGGAGGAACAAACACTGAATCAGACATACTCAAACTCAAATCCTATCCCAATGTGCTCCCAAACTGGTTTTGTAGCAGTCACATTTTGTATTAGTCTGATACTGAGGTAGAACCATAAATAAAACCTGAATGGGCTGAACTGAACAGCACTAGATTCTATCTCTGTTGTGCACATGAGAGGTGTAACATTGTGCCTGAGTCACTGGATGCAGATGTATCATTATTATGGGTGTAGTAATCAGTGTAGTTAGCAATGCCTCAAATAGGATTCCTCTAGTGTTAATGTCTGAATTGAGAATGATTCACATTCACTAATGTGTGAAAGGATTTGCAGCTCGTCTGTTATGCTCCTACCGTGTTGAAATACTCCACAACATTCTCTGAATGTTTATAGTTGTCTTCACACCAGTCCACTTCAGAGCTCTCGTAGGAAAACACACCTGCCATTGTGTCAAAGGACGGGAATGACGGGATTTCTGAGAGAAAGAGAAACTGTTTTATTATTCGCTCTAATAACGATACGTCAAAAATGCTATGGCTTACTCTGTGTTGAAGAACAAAACACTTGCCATGGTGCTAAAGCTTGTTGTCTTTACACAGAGTGTTCCAGATAGTGACAGAATGGAGACACTGAACAAAAGCAAATCTCTGCCTTTTTAGTGTCTCTAGTAAATATGATACAAAAGTTTTATTAAAGGATAAGGAGCTGTTCACACAAACACGCTCCACAGCTATGTTTTTTTCCACTGTTTTCAATGTAAACATATGGGGCCTCGTGTAGCCTAGATTTCTGTTAGATTCTGTGTATGCACAACATTTTTTAGATTTATAAAACCAGAACCTGCACAAAATGACTATGTAATTTGAGCAAACTCCATTAATGAGAGTGACATATTTAATCTAAATGTGTATATCAAAATTAAGCTTTTATTCATTCTGTGTATACTTAATTTGCTCACACTAGTAAAAGAGTGCGTATCCTACGCAAAATAGGCTATTTACGCTAAGTGTTTTTTTTTTTTTACAAATCCCGATATGCGTAGAACCTGGTGACCTTTTCTGAGCTGACAAAGTTTTCAGACAGCCAATGTCATAAACTAAAGTGGTCAGTTTCCATAGAATTTATCGCTTTGTTGATTTGAATTTTACTGCAGTCAGACAATGTTTAACCGCATAAACTGTGATGACGATCACATTGTTTTAAACCAATAACTTTTTTTAAATAGATCATAATGCACACGTATAGATCCAGCACTAAATGTGGTTATAATATGATTTCAGCCTGTTGTATTTGATATATTGATACAACTACATCCTCTCATTAGCCCGCAGAGCGCACGGACCATCGAGCTGGGAAAAGTGAATCCTCTGGATAATAAATTAATTGGTAGGGGAGCGCAGCACAGACTTGAGAAAGCACACAAACACTACAATAACCGAAACGGTGATGATGAAAATGCATCTTATCTAAACTCTGTCAAATCAATACCAAACGACCGTACTCTTAAATAAAAAGAAAGAAACTATCTTACCTCACAAAAACGCATCCACAGCCGCGCGCTCTGTGTGTCAGGTTTAAGTAGGGGAAAAATGTCCCCGATCCTGTTACGCGGGTCTCGCGCTGTGACATCACCTCGAGGGTTCAAGTGAAACCGAGCAAACCGAGCAAACAGTGGCAACGGCAGTCTTTCATTGTGCTATTGTATCGTGAACCTGTATCGTGAAAAGACCTGAAACGCGCCGTTTTACATGACAACGGCCGGCCTGGCACGCGCCCGCCTCCGGCACGAGCTGAGGTCAGTTGCACCTCGGTCAGGGTATATTCTGGCAAACCGTTTGCCAATCACGTCTAGCAATCGGCAAAGCAAACTGTGGTACACGCCATTTGCCAACAAGCGATGGGTAATTCGCAAAGCACAATGTTATTTTCTGTTTTCCCAGCACGGTACCATAGAACGGCATAAAGTAAGAGGTTTGAGAAGTAAGAGGCGGGGCACCAGTTAAAAAAATTCAAAGTTAAAGTTCACGCAAACAGGTATTAATAGACAAGGTTTAGTCAAATATTGATTGTTTATAGCTGAATTAGTTATATATACAATTATACACAACCGATTTTATTGGTTTATAGCCTACAGCAATCTTATTGGCGTAGACGGTTGAGGCATGAGCATAGCCTACGTACACGTCTGGTACTAGTTTATGAATGATCTATGACGCTGTTTGGCCGTACTACAGAATTATTAAGTGATAACCATGACGATTTCAGTAACAATCAATTGGATAATGTTTTGATGAACTTACGAATCAAGTTAGATGAAGTTACTGTAAAAATGTATTCGTATAGAGCTCAATTCACATCGTTTTCGTTTCAAAGTTTTACAAAAAGTCATATTGTAAGCTTATTGAGCAGGTTTATGGCTAGACGATATCACGAAATATGTTGCTGATAAATGATACACTGTTTGAGATTATACTATTAAATTAATTTACCCGATATATCAGTGCCACTTTTAGTGGGCAATGAGCATGACTGCATGAAATTACTGGCATGTCAAAGTCTGATATAGACAATATTTTTCCGCATGCTATGCATATGGCTCCGTAATTTTACTTCATGCTTCTTCGGTTTTGTGCGTACAATGGGAATAAAAACCGCGCAGTGCTAAAATGTGAAAATAAATAAAAAACATTTTTTTTTTTTTTTTTTTTTTACTAAAACAGATGTTATTAGGCTATGTCGATCTTTAGCAAATATTATTATGTATACACGTGCTCAAGAGCGTATTTAAGCAATAGGCCTACATGTTCATATCACTTCTCTGCTGGGTATTTTATTATTTTATTATATTATAATTGCACAGATTTACAGCAGTGGTTTTTATGGTTATGCAGCTATAGCTATATGTGAGTGTTAATATTTGAAACCATTTTTACATACATTACATACGCAGATTAAAACATGAACACACAATGCGGGGGTGGATAAATAAATAATTGGATTTTTAATATGATGTCACAGACTCGTAGTCGTAGGGCCTATGTTAACGTTGACACTTATTAGAAAACATGAATCTTTAAAAAACAGGGCTTTACAGAACCAAAACCAATATATAGGCCCTCATATTTTATTAACAGGTAAACAACAAGGAAACATGAGTTCGCCATTAAACATTGTAAATTTGCACTTTGTACCAAATAATTGGACAACAAATCTCGTTAAAAAATGACAACAAAAAACGGTCGTGCTTTAGAATTTATAATCAGCAGCTTACATTCTTACAGTGAATTATCATCAATTTGCGTAAAATCATCCCGAGTTTGTGCTGATCAACGGATCCTGATAGAAATATGAATAAGCCAAGTGAATGACGCGCTAATGTAAAACATCTCCCAGGTGCCGTTACCAAGCGTTTGTTTTTAAACAATAACTTCATCTATTCTGTGTCTTAAGTACAATAAAACAATAGTCAATAGATCTTGACTAAAATTACCAACTTAATTAGGCCAAATCATTCACAAAATCGAAAAACTCTGCAGGACAGCAGCCCTCCAGAACCGAGTTTGGTGACCCCTGGTCTACAAGATTGCGGTATTATAAACCAATTAAATTGGGGGTGGGCGGAGCGACACGTGTTGACCCGCCCAAATGTGTCGCCCTGCCCCATCGTCCAGACTGCACTCTGGGGTACTTGGTTTATTATGACCATACAGCCCTTTGACTGGATTATTTCTTAAATAATTATATAATGTATTTGACCTACACATTTAGTTACGTTTGCATATGTTTGAAAGTGTATATTCGCTTATTTATCCGATTTAAAGAACTTTAAAATTTTATTTTATGTCATTTTACATGGACAATATAAAAGGTTACTAATGTAACGAGCAGACATTCTGCACCAGGAACGATATACACACTGTATGCCTACTGCAATTTTTATGTGATTTTTGTTATAACTTTATGTCTGATAACTTTCAGTAGGCTGGACCAGAAAAGCACGAACACATGTGGATTAAACAAATCACAGTTATTAAAACTATATTGACAGTCAAAACGTTTTGCTTATAAATGTATGTAAAATAAAGTAATAAAGAACTTGCGATTATTGTAGGCTTCTGTGCGCGGTGCGGGCTGCAAACGCAGCCGGTGTGAAAGCACAATGGGCACGCACGCGCAGCAAACGCTCTTCCGACGCGCCACTCAGGCGTGCTGTATGAAACCGGCCTTAGAATAATTGTAATGTGGCGATCGGGTGCGGATATCTATAAATCAGAGCATTATGTTGCGGGTGGGTGGCGGTGCATTATTAATTAGAAGCAGCCGATTCGGTGACGTTTAATATGATCCGCGCATCTTGCCTCAGTATTAAACGATCAAGCTTTAGATGATTTTTTCCACAGAAAATGAATGACACAAAACCATTTAAAACTTAAAAAACATACATATGAAATAATAGCCTACAATAAATTCTGTTGGTTGGAAGTCTTATTTCTCTGATGATTGGCTACACTGAATTTCTGAAAAAATATATAGCCTAGTTCATAAAATGTCTTAAGTGTGGCTTAGGCTACCCTGTACCATCTGGAAGCCTTACAGCATGGCCACCAGTTTGAGAACCACTATTAGGCTAAAATCTGTGTTAACGGACTTTACAATTATATTACAAAATGGAGGTGTGAACTTAAAGATATTAATTAAGATATTACATAAGAATGGGGTTACTCATGCCAATTTCTTATATCGTTAGATTCTTTATTGGATTATAGGCTATATTCTATGTTCCAAATATAATTGCGTTCTACTAATTCAGCTATAAACAATCAATATTTGACTAAACCTTGTCTATTAATACCTGTTTGCGTGAACTTTAACTTTGAAATTTTTAACTGGTGCCCCGCCTCTTACTTCTCAAACCTCTTACTTTATGCCGTTCTATGGTACCGTGCTGGGAAAACAGAAAATAACATTGTGCTTTGCGAATTACCCATCGCTTGTTGGCAAATGGCGTGTACCACAGTTTGCTTTGCCGATTGCTAGACGTGATTGGCAAACGGTTTGCCAGAATATACCCTGACCCACCTCACCTGTCAAATCTTTGACGCCCTTCAACTTCTCATAAACCGCAAAATATGTCAAATATTCACAAACATACAAATTCGATAAAAGGAATGTCGTGGAAGTTTACATATAGTTGCTCTCCGGTTACTTTTTTTTTGGGAGACAATGATTTATTGCAAATTTATAGTACAAGTATTTTAGCTACATTAGTTTGTTTATTTAACTTATTTAGAGTAATGATCCTTAAGCTTAATTTATTATTATTTTTAGAATTGTACCATTTTTTCTCCAGTTCCTGTAAGTGGCAATTATACATTCTATGGGGTTGGATTATTAGGCTATACATAGTCTATTGATAATTGTGTGTTAATAAATATGACCATATTTTTTGTAAATATTAGTTAAATGTGTGCCAGCCAGAGACAGTGTACTGTCTGTTGGGCCTAGTTTTCCCCATGGTTTCTACCTCATCCTATCTTCGGGAGTTTTTCCATGATGCCACTGTCCCCATTGGCTCGTTCACTGGGGGTTTGTGAGGCTTCTCAAAGCTGCATTAGAACAATATGTATTGTATATTGTGCAAAGGGCTATACAAATAAATTGAATGTAATTAAATTGAACATACACAATCACCAGGAAGAACACTAAACGTGATTAAAAACAAGCAAAGATCATTTACTGTCATTGAATGTAAAAAAACAAAAAAACACCACTGAAAGCTTATCAAGCTGTTCAATGAGATTCGCTATTAATCATTTTAAAGCAGTTACAATAACTGGCATGTATTTAGGTAACTACGGTAAATTTATGTTGAACTGTACATTATATAAAATCTCAGATTACCCCAAAAAGTACAAAAATATTAAAAGAAACACCAGCCTTTAACCCATGGGCTACATACATATTTGAAGGCATACTAAGACAGCTGCAGTTACCCTGCATCAACATTAAGATCTCATGCAAATATCCAGGCTTAGTACTGTATTTGTTTTGTTTTTACACTCAGCAACATGCTGGATTTTGCATACATAATTAGCAAAATAAGGACTGACTCTCATATTTTCTCTTGTTGTAGTGTCTCCATGCACCTGAGAGAACTTTCAGGCTGAACTCACCTGCTCAACCAGTCCTCCCCACCCACCTGCATAACAGAAATATGTTTTTTATGTCATCCACTTGCCTGTCAAAGACACCTCTTTGTGCCAACCTCTATTCTACTACAAATGCAATCCAAATATCATATCAAACACGTGTGACGCAGAAATTAGGTGAGGGGGAAAGAAAGACGGAAAAAACTTGTTTCCATGGTATAGCTCTTTAGGCTTTTTCCAACTTTCAGGAACAACAATTTACTGGCCAAGAGGCAAAAAAAAATAAAAAAAAAAAAAATATTGTCATTGCCTCGAGAGATACTGTATAACGACACACTTCCTGGTGCAAACTTGATTAGATTTTCAGTTTGAAAAAAGAGTGAACCGGACACATTGTAATTGACATATTCCATAACTATGATATATATATATATATATATATGTGTGTGTGTGTGTGTGTGTGTGTGTGTGTGTAGTACAGCATTGAAATCTTTTTAAACAAAGCTCTCTTTAAAATGTTAGTACCACAGACATCAATTTATTTTTTTGAGATTGAAGATTTTACACAGAAGAGAAAATAAAATTACAAAAAAGGATCAAACATCATTCAATACATTGAAAATATTTTCTTTCTTTTTTTTACATATACAGTTTTCAGAAAATGACACAAAAAATAAGGAAAAGGCTGTGATTGTTGTTCTTCCATTAAAAAAAACTGTTCTTGAAAAACTGCACAACAGCGCAGTCAAGTGGTCATTTGTGGGCAGTGCAGAGTCTTTGTAAACGGTGTATGTGCTCTCTTAGCCTGAAAACTGTACCAACAAAATGTTCTATTTTGTAAAAAAATATTACTTACAAAAATCATCATAAAAAAATTGTTACAACAAACCCTAAAAGAACTCGTCACTGGCTTGAGTGCAAATTCCAAGAGCCTAGGGGATTCCGTGACTTAGGAGGTTAAAGGTCAAAAGTCAGGTGCTGGTTTCATCAGTGCGGTCTACCTTGCTGGCATGCAGACGTCAGATCTTCTCCACATAGTTCCCAGGAAAGAGACCCTCCTTCCCATTAATCCGCCCTCTCCACCACCCTGATGGATCTACAGGAAAGCCAGAGGAATATTAGAAACAATTCAAGTCTAAATCTAAACCACAACATTCTTTCTTATTTCCAGGCCTCACCATCATTGATTAGGTCTATGATATCATTGACATCAAAGCTAATTTCATCCACATCCTGGCCAAAATACTGATAAAGTGCTCTGCATCGAGGGCCCTGCGGTCGGGGCTGAGGTTTGGGGCGGCTAGAGGGGGCCGGTGGAGGCCGTTGACTGATGCTCCTTTTCCGCTGCATTCTGGGGAGATTTTAGACTCTTTAGTATTTACAAAAATTGGATTCGAGATGTTTTTTGTATTTGCAAGTCTATCCTTTCTCTTACCCTGACATGCCCTGATCAGGCACATTGAGGAAGTCAAGGTTCGTGGACTGATTCTGGGCTGGCCTGGAGCCTCTTTGATTCTTCTGTGATCCCAGTTTAGGTAGAGCGTTGCTCGGTGGAGGGTTCTGCTTCATTGGCATGGAGTACGTCACTTCCCTCTGCTGCTGCTGCTGCTGCGGAGCACCAGCCCGGTTAAACTGTGCAGCCCCGTTCTGATGGCCCCCTGTTAGAAATACACATTATATAGAGGGTTACTGGTGTGTATCATACCGATTAGAGTGTCAGCTCAAGTTTTTTTCCGATCTGCATTTTTATAATATTGTTAAAAATTGTAAAGCCGGAGACTACAAATGGGAATAATGTTTAATGCTAAGGTACTGTTGCCCAAGACTTATTCCTTAAGGCCAACCAGAGTAGAATGAGTTTTGAGCTTTGGTTCCTCCTAAGGTTTATTTACTCTCAGGGAGTTTTCTCTTGTAAAAAAGAAGTGTGCTTAATTTGTATTGAATGTGCACTTGTTGTACTTTAAATCTTAAAGTTTTTTTTTTTTTTTTTTAAACTGTACTGGCAGATAATATAATATAAAGGCCACTTAAGTGTACTTCAAGAAAGTACACTTTCATGACTTTCTTAACAGACTTAAAAAGTTCACCTTGTAATAATGTCAACTTAAAAGTTACATTTTAAATCATGTTTTATTAATCTTTTGTTGTGTTTTACTTGTGATGTGTTGAAATCCCTATAACACTGTAGATGTTCTCTGTCAAAAATGACCGGCCTGCAAAAAATTGCTTATAAATCTGTCGTTATGCTACCTTATCACCAAATATTGGATTCAATCTTTTTGTCAGCTTGTTTTCTTTCAATTAGGGCAGGTTTTGTATTTATTTTTGAAACTGAGGCCCACGATCCATCAGTTTCAAAAATAAAACAAAACCAAAAATTGGCACCTCTGAGTCCAGACCTTAAATTCCTTGAAAGTCTTTGGGATGTGCTGGAGTAGACTTTACAGAGTGCTGGACTCTTGCATTGTCAAAACAAGATCTTGACCAAAAATGAATGCACCTCTTGATGGAAGTTGCATATATTTCCATCAAGAGGGTTTTTCTTTTCAATGAATCTGAGGTATGGTGCCAATTCATGTGTGAAAATGATTCTTCATTCTCCTTCTTTCTACATTTTTCCCCCACAAGTGTTGCCTTGCCACGGTTGCCTTGTTTTCTTCATTAGAGATATGGGGCTCTGTAATGCTCCGTAAACCACAGATCACTACATAAATTAAACTAAATTTAACTAAACCGTTTTTTGGGTCAAAATTTGGATTCATTTTGCATATAAAACAAGGATTATAGCTACAGCAACTGGAGAATATAAAGCGCAGAATTTCAACTTGATCCATAAGTTAGGAGTTTTTATACCTCTGTGCGGTTGCTGGCTTCTTCTTCCTCCACCACCACTCTGTGGCATTCCCTTCCTCGTTGGCTCTGGAGAAAAACAAAAATTTAAGCTCAGTGAAGAGTTTTTGTGCAACCGTTGACACTTCATCCACTAAACCATCTCACGTACTGGATGTCTTTGGCAGTCCATCTCCTACAGAGACAGTAAGGGTCTTTCCTGCAGGTTTGATCACAGTTGTCTCAGTCTGTCCCCTCTGGAATACCACTATACGGGTGCCGCCTCCTCCCCAGCCCTCCTTTTTCACATGGAACTCCAGCCTGCACAAAACATTACCATTCATTCATGTTCTGCACTGGAATGAGATAAGTGAGAAATGAGAGGGAGAGTAATCGGCACCTATCGCTGAAGTTCAGTGAGAGTTTGCTTCGGGTTTGCTCCTCATAGCGCTTGCACAGCAGACTGATGAACTCGGTCTTAAACATGGACTCCAGCAGACTGTCGTACTCAGTTTCATGAAGGATGAAGAAGTCATCTTGCCTTGTGCTGGAGGGAAATGAACAAAGACACATTTTAGATTTTTCCTGAAGAAAATATGAAGGTTCACATTCAATATAATTCCAATAATAAGCATTTGCCCAGTGTTTTTAGGGCATTTCTAGGGTGATCTTGGTCACTGATGCCTTAAATACACTACTGTCAAATGTTTGGGGTCAGTAAAATGAACGCTTTCACTCAAGGATGCATTAAATTGATCAAAAGAGACAGTAAAGACATTTATAATGTTCCAAAAGATTTGTGTTTCAAATAAACACTGTTTCTTTGAACTTTCTATTCATCAAACAATCCTAAAAAATGTATGACGATTTCAACAGAAATATTAAGCAGCACAACTGTTTTCAACACTGATAATAATAATAATAATAATAATAATAATAATTAAAGCTGCAAGCAGAATTTATCGGGGTTCAAGCAGTTAAGGCCTTTAAGCACAAAGTTATTAAATTTTATTTAGCAAGCATGTACCCACTGACATAGTAGATGGAAAAGACCATTTACAGCCAATACAGGCAGTTTACCATGGGAAATATATGGTTTAAACCTTTTTAACAGTTATAGTGCCACCTATGGTCTGATCTCCATAAAATTGTTTACTGTGACCTCAAATTGAACCCATACTCATGTGTACTGAGTTTGGTGAAGATATCTCATTTACTTCTTGAGTTAAAGCCATTTTAGTAAAATAGGCTCCTCCCACAACAATTTACCACATTCTAGTATTATTTACAATGATTCTAGCATGATTTACATAGTTTACCATGATTTTATCTTAGTTTACCTTGATTTACCATATTCTAGCATGATTTACCATGATATACTACATTCTAGTATGATTTACCATTGTTTACATTTACATTTACATTTATTCATTTAGCTGACGCTTTTTATCCAAAGCGACTTACAATTGCTATATATGTCAGAGGTCGCACGCCTCTGGAGCAACTAGGGGTTAAGTGTCTTGCTCAGGGACACATTGGTGTCTCACAGTGGATTCGAACCCGGGTCTCTCACACCAAAGGCATGTGTCTTATCCACTGCGCCACTACCACCCCTGGTTTACTGTGATTCTAGCATGGTTTACCATAGTTTATCATGATTTATCATAGTTTACCATGATTTACCTTGTTCTAGCATGATTTACCATGATATAATAATAATAATAATAATGCATTTTATTTATAGGCGCCTTTCTCAACACTCAAGGTCACCTTACAAAATCAACTATAAAACACTCAATCCATTTAACATTGAATCAGCGAAAGCAGGCAATATAATAACATAATAATACTACTAAAAAGAACAGGAGAAAGGGTGGGGTCCTTACAGTCAAAACAAATGTAAAAGTTAAAGAGAGTATGCCTGTCTAAAAAGATACGTTTTTAAGTGAGTTTTGAAAGTAGTTATGGACGTGGAGTGTTGAATGTAGTGAATTAATTAATATACCACATTCTAACATGATTTACCATAGTTTATCGTGGTTTACCATGATTTACCCTGTTCTAGCATAGTTTACCATGATATACCACGTTCTAGCATGATTTACCCTGTTCTAGCATAGTTTACCATGATTTACCATGTTCTAGCATGATTTACCAGGATTCTAGCATGATTTACCTTGATACACCACATTCTAGTATTATTTAGTATGATTTACCATGTTTCTAGTGTGATTTACCATGAATTACCACATTACTAGCAATTATGTGAAGTGTCAATGCAAATTAAGTGATAAACACTGACAAAATCTGATTGTGTTCAGTGGCGGTTCTACATTGAATTACACCCTGGGCGAGACCCCCTTCGAGCGCCCCCCCCCCCCCCCCCCCCCCCCATAAGAAATTTTTCTTACCCCATTGGCAGATCATGTTTTGCTTGTTTTAAGCAAAAACAAAAATTTTATTTATTTCCCCAGAAAACAAGACTTAATATCTTATGTAATTTTACAACTTTAGTAAAATAACGCTATGCATCTTTATTTAAGAAATGTTTGATATTTGGACTGGAAACAAGACAAAAATATAAGTAAGAAAAGCATTTTTTTGCAGTGTAATAACTGAACTTGTAACAGTTTTGCTGCAAAGCACAATATTATGGTGAAATTAGATCTCGTGTTTGAGTTAAAACCTAATTATTGTTAAGCATAGCAAGAATCATAGCAAAAAGGTTAACAAATAAGAGTTAGCCTATACCCACCAATTAATATTGCCCCTTCATTCATGACATGGATAACGTTACCGTAATCATACAGAGAAAACATAGTTGCATACCTTTATCTTTCGCTCGTTTCTAAATTGGGCACCTGATGGCTTTGACCTTTCTTATCCATCTCTTATTTGGCACTCGACATCGACAATCAACAGATTTCCCCTGATCCCCCCCATACCAACTGTCACTCACGACATTTTTTACAGTCTATGGTCACGACCAGAAGTCAAGACTAAACCAATTCACCTTGGTGGTGGTGACCAGAAGTAATCGTTTTGTATTACCTATTTTTATTAGCCATTCAGAAAATTCAGAAAAACAAAAATGTGCAGGAAATATAGAGGCCTGTATTTAATAATAATAATAATAATAATTCGTTACATTTATATAGCGCTTTTTCTGAGACCTCAAAGCGCTTTACATAGAAGGGGGAATCTCCTCAACCCAAATGGAACGGGAACGGGAATATTTATAATATTATGAATGAAATGTGCGTTATTTGGAAGAAAGTCGAGGTGTGACTGACTAACTATATGGATCCCCCCCCCTTGTCCGTTCCATTTGGGAGAGACCCAGAGGTGAACTGTCATCCGCGCCCGCGCCTCCTCCCCTTTCCCCTTATCAAACAAACAGCTTCTGTGCACGGCATCTTCTCAGCAAGCAGGGGCGCCTGCAGCTACAGGGGGCGCAAATTTGCCAATTCCCCACACAGTGAAATGATAGATAATAGAAAACCGCTTTGCGGCGCAGATTATTATTATTTATTTATTTTTCTGCTCGTGCCGGCGCCGCCCCCCCAAAAATAGCGCCCCGGGCGATTGCCCGGTTCGCCCGTGCCAAAAACCGCTACTGATTGTGTTATAATAGTTATTGTTATATAAGTGATTTTTAGAGTCTAAATATGAATGTGAGCACATGTGAAAAGCACATGTGAAAAGACTTCATTAATAAGTAGAATGGCCAGCAGAGGGCAGTAGAAGACCACTTATTGGCTCACTTTCACTTTAAACCTCATGATTTTCACCAGTTTTCGGCACTAAAGCAAACCAGTTTGTCCAGGTTAACTCAATAATGCATGCTTACACACACCCACCCACCCACCCACCCACCCACCCACACACACACACACACACACACACACACACACACACACACACAAATAAACATACACACACAAGTACAATTTTTTTAATGTTTTGGGATATGTTATTGAGAAAATATATTTATTGGTCTACTCTAAAGGAATTCCTTTGTGATCTAATAATATAAAAAAGAAAAGAAAAAAAAGAAAAAAGATTGCTTTTTAAAGCATTTGTTTGTTTCCCAATACTGAAAACCAATGAAAAGGTAATATGTAATATGACGACACGTTTCGACCAAGAGCGTGGAGAGGACCTTACCATCAAAATTTGAGTGCGCAGCGACTTTCCGTTTTCGAGTTATGAGTGAATTTGTACCGGGGGGCGTGGCCTAAATGGCAGTCACCGTTTTACTTTGTTTCTAGAATTTAAATTTCTCCATTTGATACTATTGTCAATAGTAATACTCTCCAATAGATGAATTTTGACTAAATGTGATTGTAAATGTTAAAAGAATGAATTTATAAAGTCTAAATATGAATTATAGAACAATATTAGGGAGTAGTATGATGAAATGACAGCAGGGGGCAGTAAAATACCACTTATTGGCTTAATATGCCATGTTATTCATTTTAAGGCTACATATTGAAGTGACCCTATTATAGCCATCCAAATAAAGAAGTTATACTTTTTCTGATAATTATTGATCTAGAGAGTCCAGAGAATTGCACAGCACTGGTTTTGAACATTATTATATGAACATTATATGATCATAGATGGAAAACACCATTTACAGCCAATACAAGTATTTTAACAGTTATAGCACCACCTATGATCCGATTCCATTCTTCTTTAGCATGTTATGTCACATATGCTCATCAATTTTTGTGAAGTTCCGAGTTTTCATTTGGGATTTATAGGCTTTTTAGTGTATTTTGCCACGCTCCTTTTCTAAATGACCCTGTTACAGCCACCCAAATGCAAAAGTTCAACTTTTTTTCGATAATTATTGATCTAGAGAGTCCAGAGAATTGTCCTAGACTGGTTTGGTTCCGATCGGGCCTAGTTCGCAAAAGTAGGTTTTGGACAAAATGCCACATAGCAGAAATTTTTTGCACTTGAGTCTAGGTCAAACAGTCTAAGAGTTATGAGCGATTTAGTACTTTTGGTTGCTGTAGCGCCACCTATGGGCCAACTGGGGTCATACTCTGATAGGTTGTCCCCAAATTGAGGCCTACCATCTGGCCAGGTTTCACGTCTCTAGGCCTTACGGTTTGGCCTGCACGATGCGCTTTACGAATCCTTACAATTACAATAGGGTTTCAGCATTCCATGCTTGAACCCCTAATAATACACGTTTCTTGCACCAAATCAGCATATCAGAATAATTTCTGAAGGATCCTATGACACTGAAGACTGGAGAAATGGCTGCTGAAAATTCAGCTTTGAAAATATCACAAAGCACAGAAAATGTTATTATTTACACATTATCTTCATGCGTCTTTGATAAATTATCATTAATTATCATCATCATGAGCAGACAAACAACATCCGTGACCATTCAACCCCCTCTACTTTCATTATCTCTCAGACTTGACATATATGGCAGAAAAAAAAGAACTGAGCCGCCATAAATATGAACTCATTTCCTGTTTGTTAATTTCCTTTTTGCACTTTTGCAAATAGTTGGACCCCGCAGAACTTCCGTATGAGCTCTTCTGGTCTGGAGGCTCGTTTGTGTCTCACAGTAATAAATCTGCATGTAAAGCACGACTGTGTATAAAGTACACACAGCATAAACGAGCAGCTTTACCACATTTGCTAAGGCCCAAACAGCAGAATACAGAACTGAAATAACACAGGTTTTTAAAACAGCTGTATATCTAGCTGATTGTAGATAAATGTGCAATGCCTTTGACATATGTAGTTGAGACTATTATACAGAAAAACCTTTTTACAAGTGGGATATTTCCACATTAACAAATTTTCTTCACAGCTGATCTCTCTTAAATGAGCAATTGCTACAAAAAGCATTGAAATGGCAATGTCACTATGTTCTGACTTATATGGGATTCATGTGGTTCCAGCACAATTACATGTACAGTTTATACCTTTAAAACGGGCAGTATGAGGCAGCAACTTACCTCAAAGAGATCGAACGGACACTAGAAATGTCCAGTTTTCTTTTCAGAACTTCCTTTATCTGGCCCTTCTCTGGTCCTTTCTTTATCTTTTCCCGACCGATTAGGTAGATGGATTTCGGTGACAGTATTAGATCTCTCTTTATAGACTAAAAAAATCAGCAAAAAAATAATTACAGCTTATTTTTGCCCTTATTTAATCTATTTTAAATAATAAATAACAAATATTAAGCAGCATAACCGTTTTTAGGATTTATTATTAGAAATGTTTATTGAGCAGCAAATCAGCATATTGAAGAATCAAGTGACACTGAAGACTAAAATAATGATGCTGAAAATTCAGCTTTACCATTCACAGGAATACATTGCACTTTTAAATATAATAAATAGAAAACGGGTATTTTAAATATTTCACATTATTGCTGTTTTTAATACTTTTGATCAAATAAATACTTCCTTAATGAACATAAGAGACTTCTTTTAGAAACATAAAAAAACAAAAAACATATTTTTTAAGAGTAAATATAATGTTTACTAATTAGTTTCTCACCTTGAACCTACGGTCAAACTTGTTGACCGAGTCTGCAAAGTCAACCCGCTCCCTCTTGGCCATGAACTGCCGGAGTTCAGGCTTCTCTTCCATGCCCAAGTAATCGCCAACAAAGTTCCTGTTTATACTATTCCTACGTCGTTCTTTAAAGTTATACAGTATATCAGAGGCTAAAAAATGTGAAAGACAAAGAGAGAGAGAAAAATAAGTGTGCAACCTCACATACAATTTGCTATTACAGGGTATACCATATGTTATGTAAACATTAAAAAACAGAAATGTAGTTAATAAATACATTTAATTTCAATACTGAAAAGTATCACTTAAAATAGTTAGGTATAATTAAAAATGTATTATTGTACCCAATTTTTGTGTGCTGTGTATTTTTATTCTTATTAAACAACCTTGCCGTTAGCTTAGCAACATGCTAACAGCAAACTCTTTTGAAATCAATGGGAATCATTTACAAGGTTCTATGACCTTGTAAGGACCTTTTAGGATGCTGCTTGTGTGGGCTAGGTTTTATAGACTTATATTCACCTTCCTCCCGCATCTGTTCATATTTCCTCCGGGCGATGTATTTCCTCCATGCCTTCTGGATGGTTCTGGCAAATGTGTCAAACTTCCTCTCTCGCATCTCCTCCAGCAAAAATAGCTACAATTAGAAGAAATGGGAGTTGAAATAAGAAATGTTTAAGGTTATGTCAGGATTTGTGAAATTATGGGGTTTTTTTAGGCCTTGATTGTATGGTTGGAGTTGACTTTTTAGGTGATTTCTGAGCCTCACCGACTCTGGATTCTTGATGAAGACTTTGGTGCGGCCCATTTGGTACTGATCCGTGTCCATGTTTACACAACGCAAGAGGTGCAAAACGCCCTGCTGTTCCGCACCACGCCAATGTGGCCACGTCTCCGCTGTTAGGATGGCATACCTAGCAAAACACAAGTGTGAATCAGTTACCTGAGATGCTAGCCCTGAGATCAACACACTTCGTCCGCCCTATGATTAACACCCCAGCGATATTTCCACTGAGATTAACACCTGAGGCTAATTTATTTGAGCTCCCTCACTTGAGGTTAATTCACTTAACTGGAAAACCCCAGAGCTAAATCAAGTATTGGACTGCAGTACTACTAAAATGTCCATATAAAAACACATTTGCAATGATATTTTACGACCAAACATTATTTCAAGCTTACTCTTACCTCTGTAAAAACTTCTGGAAGACTCTACGATAGGCAAAGCCTGCACGTCGTACCCTAATATTTTCCCTTAAGCCAAGATATTCCACCTGATGTTTCGCTCTGGGAACATAAAAAGGAAATTTATGAATAGCACATGAGTTCGTTCGCACCATCTTTGCATAATATCTGGAGTCTGAGCATGATGTTATATTGAACGAGTCAGAACGACTCACCTGCTCTCCTCCCAGTCCTTGGGCCTCTTGGTCTCGTTGGGTTTGATGCAGCGGATATAGTGCGGTGTGCACTTCATCAGTGTGCTAACCAACTCATTGGCTTGCCTCTGTGGGCCAGACAGTCAATGAGTGACTAAAGAAAGCATGACAGGTATGCTGATCCTCACAGTTTATTAAGGACATCGGTCTTACTTTGATCTTCGAGCTAGCAGTGGATGGTCTACCTTTCTTTTCCGTGTTGAGGTTTTCTGGGAAGAGGCTTTGGATGAAGTCGCTGCAATGCCAGATAAATACATATTTTTGGATGTTTGTAACATGTTGATTAAGGTTACGGGAAAAGTGAATATGTCAATTGGCTGGTGTTTTCCAAGAGGAGAAAAACAGTTCTTTCAGCGAAAATTGATTATGCTCATCTTTCTTTGACTTTCCATTACATTACATTCTCAAACCTTTACCAGACCCAAACACAGCCTAACAATATGGACAGTGCTTCCAAGGAGAGAGAAATAGAGAAATAGCACTTACTACTGGCTGCTCTGCATCAGTTCTATGAGATCAGGGAAAAGGACGTCTCTGTTTCTCTCGCAGAAACCGTTGATATCGTATGACACCTGATTTAAAGAAGTACTTAGTAAGAAGAAATTTAGTAGTGCTACAGCACTGTAATATTTTTTAATGTATTTGAAAGTCTCTTGTGCTCACCAAAGCTGCATTTATTTGATCAAAAATACAATAAAAAAAGAAATTACAATTTAAAATCACTGTTTTCTATTTTAATATATTTAAAAATTTAATTTATTCCAGTGATGGCAAAGCTTAATTTTAGCCACCAGTAATTACTTCAGTGTCACATGATCCTTCGGAAATCATTTTAATATGCTGCTCAAGAAACATTTCTTATTATTATCAATGTTGAAAACAGATGTGCTGCTTAATATTTTTGAGGAAACCATGTTTTTTTATTTTTATTTTCAGGATTCTTTGATGAATATTTATTTGAAATAGAAATCTTTTGTGACATTATAAATGCATTTACTGTCACTTTTGATCATTTAATGCATCATTGCTGAATAAAAGTATACATTTCTTGGAACAAAAGTCATAACACACACCTTGCCAGCGTAGTGGTGAATGACAAAACCCGAGTTCCAGTTGTTGAAGTGTTCGTGCGTCCCCACAGCAGCCTGTAGCTTCTGAAGCAGAGTTATATCAACACCCTCTTTGGTGGCGTGCATGGTGGCACACACATCATCCAGCACACTCATAATGCCAGGAGGATTCTGGGATTGAGGGGGAATAGAGTTACAGCTTACAAAGCAAATAAAACAATTATATCATTATGAATTACTATCAATATTAAATATAGCACAGCCCCTTTGCAGGCTTACCAGTTTATTTTCTATTAAGTCACACACAACTTTGTTGTTAAAGTATTCTATGGGTGTCCATTTGATGCCCTCCTGTACATACTCTTCCTGTGGGAGGTAAAAACAGTCTGTCAGATCGTTCAGGACAGAAACTAGTGAAAAGTGTAATGAATGATTTGTTGTTGTGTTTTTTTGGTACCTGTTCTGCTTTCAGTGTCAATTCAATAAAGATCTGCTGCAACTTTTCATTCACAAAGTTGATACAGAACTGTTCAAAACCATTCCTCTAAAATAAATAGATAATTATTATTATTAATAATATGAATTTAATATAATTAATAGTTGTAATTTGATGAAAAATGCAATAACATTTTAGCAGAAAAAACACACAAAATACACTAATGTTAAAAAGTTTGGGGACCAATGGTCTGTTCACATCAGAATGATAACTATAAAGATAACTATTAGCGTCCACACCAGCCGACAATATCGTTCTGTTTATTATAAGCACGTTGCAGATCTGCCGCTTTAAATGCTCGAGTTCGTTACAGCAGGATGGATTCTGATTGGCTGTTAATGTTTTTATTGTTCATCAGCTGGACAAAATAGTTCTGAAAGTGATTCCAACTATATCGTTTCTCTGTGCCTTTTCGTTATAGCTGTGGTGTGAACTCTGCTATTCTTTTATATTGAGTAAGATTTTTAGAACTAGATCTTTATCATTATCTTTATAGTTATTGTCCTTGGTGTGAACGAGGCCTTAAGACTTAAAAAAAAATTTTTTTGAAAGAAGTCTCTTATGCTTAAGTTTGAAATTATTTGATCAAAAAATAACCCCTTACTGAGATTTACAGTCAGTTAAAATGACAAATATTCCTTATTGACTGATTAATTATCTGAAGGTAAAAATTCACTTAATAAAATATGCAATCACAATCAATGAAAGGGAAGAATACTTACTTGGAAAATCTCAAATCCATAAATATCCAGAACGCCAACACTGAGCTCTTCAGTGGGTTTCTGTATGGCTTTATTTATTGCCTGCTCAGACAGAGAAAGACAAAAAAATTACCCTTTTTCCCCAACTAATGGTTACTGTGTGTTCATATGTCATTCACTAACCTCAACTAGGTAGTCAAACAGACGGGCATAGAGGGCTTTGGAGAGAGCGTCACGCGTGTGGCACGCTTGTTCCCTGTTCAGTGTCACGTCGATCGATTCAGATTTACCACCCCATTTGGAGTCCATTTTCCTGCTGGTGATTTTCTCTTGTAGACGGTTCTGGTCGATGCCCAGCAGGTAGGCAGGGAAAGCCAATACTGGGTTGAAAGCAGGGTAAAAGATGTCAATGCAAAGTCTGACAAAAATTTTTTGAATATAGAAATTAGGACTGTGATCAGTGGTGATCTCAAAACAGCAAACAAGGAAGCATTTACTTCATCTGCATATCACTTACGGTCCGTGCTTTCTACTTGCCCGTAGTTTCCCACCTCAATGAAACTGATGGCGCCCAGATGTAAGATGCCAGCTACAATCTGCAGTACCTGCCTCTGAACTATATCTGGTATGCCTATCACCTGCATGGCTTCCTGTAGACCAAGTCATCAAAACTCAAGGTCAAAAAAAGTCTAGGTGGCTGGAACTGACTAACTTTGCTACTTTTAATGTATTTGGTTCATGGAGGTGACACATTTAATCTGGCATGATAATACTGATGAAATGATGTACCATGGTTTCCTGAAAGTCCTTGCTGTCATTAGTTCCATCCACCTTGTATGTTCCAGACTGGTTCAGGTAGTAGTAGTAATCTGGGGTCATAATTCCCAATTCTTCCCTTTGCTGAGGCGTGCATCCATCTATTAGCTAAAAACAGAGTGGTGGTTTATTCAATATCTATTCATATGACCAATTAGTATTACGTGAAAATTGTGTGTTCAACATGAATGTTGTTGTATTTTATTCTATGAATTCTTTCTAGATGCAGTTCTGGGAAAAAATATTACATAATTGTATTAAATATTTAATATATTTAAATGATAAATATATTAAATATTACACATTTCATTTATTTTTGATTGTGACAGTGGGATTTTTTTGTTTTGTTTTTTTGTTCTTTGTTGTTCTGTAGTTATTTTATTTTCTGTTATTTTTAAACCCTGTTCAACAAAAAAAAAAAAAAAAAAAAAATTACAAAAAAAAAGCTATTTTTTGAGACCGTGGTAACTTATTTTGAAAAATTAATATTTAATACTTTAAAAAAAACATTATTTCAGAAATGTAATATTTGAGACACAATGTATTTCTATTATTTTTCCAATAATAAATATTTATATATTAAATAATTATTTAAATATGACATAGGCTATTTAATGATTTTTGATGTGACTGATGTGTGTTTTTTGTGTGTGTGTGTGTGTGTGTTTTATTCCCTTTTTCTTATCTGTAGTTTTTCTAAACACTGTTAAACAAACAAATTACAAAGCTTTTTTTGAGACCTCTGTGGCTCACTTTGAAAAAACATTAAAAAAAATTATATTTAAGACACAGTCTAAACTAAGACATGTTCCTATAATTAGAAAAAGGTAATAGAATAACACAACTTTTCTCTTTCCTACCTGGTAGAAGATGTGAAAGCTCCTTTCATTTTCATTCTGGCTCACGACTCTTGATTTTTCCAGCAGGAAGTTGGAGATCTTCCCTCCGTCTGGCTCTCCTCCTCGACTAAACTGGATCTCAAAGTATTTGCCCTGTCAATCGAGCTAGCGTTACTCACAGTAATGGAACACAGGTTTGCGTGTTGTAAATTCATAAGACTGAGCTGGATATATGTGAGTGTGAAACGCACAAAACGGCTTGAATTGTTGTTGCGGACTGTCTTCGCATTGCCAAACGCTTCCAGCAGAGGGTTTGACTGCAGGATAATATCCTTCACATGCTGAACAACAAAAACGACACAGGAAAGGTTTGAGAACTAAGACTTGCTTATCTTTTTACAAGGTAAAAAGATATTCTAAACACAGTTGTTACCTGTACTTTAGCTCCTCCACCTGATACTTTTGATATGTAGCCCATAATGTACTTAGCAGCAACTGTTTTTCCTGCCCCGCTTTCTCCGCTGAAGGAGGTGAACATAACACACGTGTCTTATTCAACACCTTTACATCAGTGCTGTTTGAATTCATATTCTCACATGTCATATTCTTACACACACACATAGATGCTTTTTAATATTAGGGCGTCACTGTCACAGGATGTTGTGGTTAGCGGCTTTTAAACCTTTTTAATTCTTTAAATACTGTTTAACAGAATTGACAGCACTGGTAAACTGAATAAAATGGCATGTCTACATTTGGCTATCCTCATCCTCATTGGCCGAGACTAAAAAATGGAAGTAGGCAAGGCCTCAGGGCACATCTTGCGAAATGAAGATGTTCCTATTTGGTCAGTCACATACATATTTCGGTGCCTATAATATCCCATAATCATGTTCAGTGGTTGGTTGAAATAATAAAAATGGCATAGTTGAAGGAATTCAATTTAGAAATGTCCTTATTTTAGTTATTAAATATTTGTTTGGTTATGTCTAAAGCTCGCTTGATTTGTTCTAGTTCATTAGATGTGATAGTTTGGTGCTTTGGAAGATACCTCGCAAGGAACCTTTATACAAACTTTGACTGGGTAGTGAGGTAGCAAGGGAGCCATTAAAAAACAACATTTGTGAGGTCTTCTTTACTGTCAGTGTAAATCAGGAAGGAAACTATACTAAGAATGGTGACCACTGCTGCAAAGCCTTTTTGTGGGTGTGACAAAACGAGGAAGGAACTGCCAACAGTGAGAACAGGACTAAGTATAAAAAGTGATATCAGCGAATGACACTAATACTGAAATGTGGATCTCTGCAGACATTCTTGTGAAAATGGGCTTGAGTTTGAATGTGGCAAGTTACAGAAGAACATCAAATCTGTGTTGAAACAGACAACACATATCATGTAAGAACTACAAACCTGATAATAACACATTGATTTTCACTGTCAATCATCATGTTCCTGTACATGTTGTCTGTCAGAGCGTAAACGTGTGGTGGGTTCTCATACTGGGCCTAAAGAAAGAGAGAGAGATGGCTGTGAATCTGACAATCATGTTAAATGCATGATAAACGTGAGAATTATTGATATAATGACAGTAAGTGTTCATTGAATTTGACCTACAGCTCCCTGGTAGAGCTCAATCTCACGGTCAGTGAAGTACGGCATCTGTTTGAAAGGATTCACCGATATCAAGACAGGCCCTATATAGGTCTTCAAATCACAGTTAAGGACATACGAACAATCCAGTTTAATTCAATCCAATTCGGTTTGCTTCAGTTCAATTCAGTAGAATGCATAGTAGATTATATACTGTATAAAAATGTGGGTGTGGTATTAGTCTCTACTGCTCACCAAGGCTGCAAATATTAAATCAAAAATAGTTAAAACAGTAATATTGTGAAATATTATTACAATTTAAACATCTCTTTTCTATTTTATTTTATTTTAAAATCTTATTTATTCCTGTGATGGCAAAGCTGAATTTTTCAGCATCATTACTCCAGTCTTCAGTGTCACATGATCCTTCAGAAATCATTTGGTGAGATATATATATATATATATATATATATATATATATATATATATAGTGAGAGAGAGAGAGAGAGAGAGAGAGAGAGAGAGAGAGAGAGAGAGAGAGAGAGAGAGAGAGAGATTAATGTTAAGTGTATTATAGTAGTTATAATCAGTTATTAAGCTCCATAACTGACATTTGAACTGCTAGTACATGTCATAGATGTCAGACAATCAGTCAGCATTTTCTGCGAATGTAATGGACCAAAATAAAGTTTTCAAGTAACACAACAAAGAGTGGCTACTAAGCGTCCTGTAAAATCAGGAAGTGAGTGTGTGCTAACTGTTGAGACACACGTAAACAAAAGAGGAAGACAAAACTTCTAATCAACCTTCTGTGAGTGACCATACAGTCTTTACAACACATGCAGTGCTAACTGATCAGTTGAGAGGAGTGTAACAATCCAGACTAGAGTGATTTGATCCCTTGGAGATCAAGGATACAAAGATGTAGTCGTCCATGTATCTCTTTTTGAGATTTTCCACGATGGCATCTTCGGTGATTTTGGAGAGAAGCACCATGTCATCAACACCACTCTGCTTGACATTCTGGCTCTGCCAGTGATACTTACTGGCCTGAAGGAGAGATGATACAAGGAGAGAGAAAATAAGAGTCACAACTTCCATTTATCAGCCAACTTGAATGGGCTAAATTTACGACAAAGATGTGAGTTTACGTCCTTGTCGAAATAGACAGCGGTTGTAGTCCTTTTATAGCAACTGATGTGTTTTTTTTTTAAAGCAAACAACTGTTTAACTACAAACATTATACTTTCTAAATCCTAAACTACTATTTCTAAATACCCATTCAAAATTCTTGAGGGACTCCTTTATGACTACAAACTGAACCGGTCTACAGGAAGGAGTTTATAAGTCAGAAGAGCTTGGTTGAGATCAACTTGTTAGAGTGTAAATCTAACATGAAATGATATCCACAGGCCATTTTACTTACATGAAGCACATTTACTTCTTTTTCAAACCCATCGTTGATATTATTAACGTTTTTTTTTACCATCCAATTGGTTGCATTAGTGACATTAAATTACTGTGTAAACCCAACAGGAAACACCAAACAGCTGATTTTTTCCCTCATAACTAAGGCATTATGTCACCCCTTTACTTCTTACTAAGGAACAAGATTCTTAACTAGCATACTGCACTGATATTCAAGTGAGGAAAAGACGCTGCTATGGGAAAACTGAAGGTCATGGCCAACTTGCAGCATCCAGTTCCTCTTTCAGTTTTCCCTGTTGCTGAAGTATTTACCACCATATCTAACCGCTCGTGATTGCAGATAGAGAAGGAGAGAAACTAAAAGTTGAACCGAGAAGATGTGCATCTGTACACATGAATGTAGCCTACTTGTTTTAACAGGAGACACGATCTTCATAAATACAAAGTCAAAAACATGTTGTTTCTAAAAATGACGGACGCAAAAAAGAATGTTTTAAACTTCGGATTTTAAATTATATAAAAGAAATACAATTGATAAAAATAAAATAAAATTCTCACTATACTGTTTTTTACACAGATTGACCAACCCAATAAAACAGTAATATAAAATAATAATAATAGGGCTCTGCTGAGCTACAGGTAAGGGTAAGCTAAAGTAGTCAATAAAAAATGTTTCAACGCATGTTTGGTTTAACAAACCCACAGTTGGTTAACATTTTTAAATGACATTTTAAAACCCAACGGTTGGGCTTGACTATATTTGACCCGAACATGGGTTGAAACAACACAGCATTTTTTAGAGAGTAGGTGCTGTCATTAACGCACATTGGAATTGGTCTAGTCTGATTCTGATTAACCCGATTTTTTTTAATTATGGGTGGTTGAAATTGGGTGGTTTTCTGTGGTTATAAGGACAGGAAACCACAGATAGTTTCCAAGCAACAAGCAACAGATGTAAGGAAGTTAAAAGATCAGCTGTGTGTCTGTGTCACATTTGGATGCATTACATACCACTAAAGGTTATGGCTTACTTAGCATAATCAACTAACATAACATCTCTCAACATAATTTGAAAAAGAATACAACTGTATGCTTATATTCATATATAATATAACAAGCATGAGATGCACAATTCAACAGTTTAATATAATAATACAATAGAGAAAGCGCTCTAAAGTTAGCATTGAAGAGGCTGAAGCTCTCATTACAGTGTTCACATTCATTTTTGCATTTAAATTTGAGGTTAACCAGATTTTTCTATGTATAAGTTTCTTAAAGCATATTTGTTTTTGATGTGTTGCACCATAAGGAAGCTGTGAAACATTTTCTGGGTTTGTGGTCTGAATTCCTAGCCTTTGTTTCGACCACAGCTCAAACATCACACATGGAGCGTGGTCTGTGTGATGGACGCGGGAGTTTCTGAAAATGCATCTCTCTTTTATTGAAGAGATAACAGGCTACATAATGTTCATAATGTCTTGTCTTAGGAGCATTAGGACCATGAAGATTAAAGCCACATTTTCTTACTCACTGTACTGCAATCACTATATAAAGGTTACCTATTTCTGAATGACATCACTAATGTTCAAAATTGGAAAATGCTCGATCAGTGGAAAACACCTTCATGATCTTTATATTCTAAAATTGGCGAATGAAAACCATTGTGAGTTATTCAGATAATAAACATACTGAAATAGCTGATACGCTATGAAGGGGAAAGGAAATGATAATTCACCCCCTGATGAGCAGAACAAAAATCAACCACACTGGTTTGCTGATGTCTGTGCTGAGGTAAAGAACTAATATAATGATAGAGCAGATGGAAACTGCATCCAAATATGCTTACTTCCCTAATTTAAAGTAAGTGAAAAATGAACAGTATTCACAGTACTCCTGAAATAGTAAGTGAAAAATACCCAGATGACCAACTTCTTCCAGCAAGATTTTAAAGTACACATCCAATGGAAACTTTATCATCCCATGAGGCCACAGGGAGAGGATTTGTGAAAGGCAGTGAAGCAACACAACTGACGTTGGTAGGTCACATGATAATTACAATGATGAATGTAGGACATTCTGATTACATTCATATTATATAGAACACAAAAAAGGATATATTGAAAAATTGTCTCAGAGGTTGTTTTGGAGCCCAATGAATTTCATTTTATGGTCAAAAACTGTTAACAATATCACCAATGTTACTCTTTTCTATTAGAAGATGGTAATAGCCAAAATAAGTGGGAAATGCTTGACCAGTGGAAAATACCTTCTTCACATTCCAAAATTTTATAATACAAATCACTTTGAGTCATTTAGAAATGTAAGATGTTGAAATTGCTGATATGCTCTATTGGTATAAGGGAAGAGGAACTACATCAAATTCATAACTCAGAGACAGTTCACAAATCTGAACACATTTTTTTTTTTTTTTTTTTTGAGAAATGTTTCAGTTTGGTTTGTTTTTGTCCATACAATGAAAGTCAATGGGATTTGGGGTTGCTTTCATTTTATGCTCAAAAACAGCTGAAATATTTTTCATAATACCTTCTCTTTTGTGTTCCATGACAATCATGAGATGATATTCATTTTTACAATGTGGATCAACTTTGCATCCATCATCTGACCAGTGGTGGAAGTTGTAGGCCAATTCTGGTGGATCTATTAAGTACAGTTTATGAAAGACACAAACTTCAGAAAGCTGTAGAAGTGGTGAGGAAGTTCCGAGACAGGAACCGCAAGTCCCCTCTGACATACTTCCCCTCACTTCCCCTCATCCACCCACCTCTGGGTGCTGTTGCGAAAAAATCCTCTGTAAACCTCTCGCCACATAGTCAAACGCTCACTTCCTTCAGAAGCACCACCCCTTTCCCAATCTGATTTCAGCTACCTAACTGCATTAACCCTGACATCATAAAAGCCCTCAGTATCACCTTACCAAACGAAACGTGAACATCTCACCAGTTTGAAAGCATCAGGCTTTGATGAACAACAAAATGAAAGCGACATGTGAAGGCAAAGTATTGTAATCCATGCTCAGGGTTAGTGCAAGTTAGTGCACACACATTAGGAGTAGTGAGTAGAGAACACACACACACACTGCAAACCGTGGACACACACACAAAAGCAGCCATTTTTGGGAGCGAATGGGGGTTAGGTGCTCATTTCCTGCCGGTATTGAGAATCGAACCTGCAACCTTCAGGTTACCAGTCTGACTCTCTAACCATTAGGCCACGACTGCCCCAAAGTGCATTCTGGTAATAAATATACAGAATAAAAGCTACAAATACTTATGGTAAATTAAACCTTGACTGATAACTGAGGTTAATCGGCTTCCATTTAAGGAGTGGTTTGAGTTCACATTTGTGTGATGCTGTTCTTAGAACTTCCTTTTCAGTTAGTTTCACTCATCCTAAACGAGTCGTCTCAAGCTTTTGACTTTACAGAGGAAACTTTTCAAATTAGCACCAACAGTTGTGTTATGAGTACAATGAGGAACGTATATTTCTATAAACTCTTATTTACAGGCATATCCCAGAATAGCTCAAAAAAGACAAGGGGTTGTTTAATCAACAAGGGGTCTTTTTTAGGAGCAACAAATAGGTTTATATTTTACAGTCAGATGTGCTGTGAATCCAAATGAGCCATAAGTAAAAGTCAAAAGAGAACTTATTAAACATCTAATTGCAATGATAAACCTCAAGAAAACACATTACCATTATGCCGGTGCTGTTCGTTTCTCCTCCTTTGTGGTTCTTCCTTTGATGAGTGTGACAATCCAAAGGTTTCTCAGCAACCTGCCATGACCAGCAGACTCTACAGCACAAGAGCAGAAAGTTTAGCGAAGGGAAGCAGACTGTGACAAGCACTGAGCATAGATCACTTCCTCAAACTCCCACAACCCTTAGGTGAGACAAGAAGTTGCATGCTTTCTCACCATAGGCAGTACACACGCATATACGCCTACAGAGAGGACCCATAATTGGACAAACTCATGTCCCTCATGATCATGCGAAACCAATAATGTGTCGCAGGTTCCAGGTCAGCCGTTACCCTGAGGTGTGTGACAGGATGCAGCCCCTCCTGTTGAATGGATGACAAACTACAAAAGATACAGAAACAATAAAGTCATCCTGCAAAAAACCACAACTGAACACACCCTCTCTCACGTTTAATCTTTATACAGTTCTAAAAACAAAACAGATCTGGTTTGAGCCTCAAGTCACATGGCCTAAAAATGCAAAACAAAGCTGAACTTTAGGGCCCTGGGCCCATAGGACCATGGGAACATAATCTGGCCCTGCAACCGAAATCGTTTTTTTGAGGTTTATTTTTATATTCAACACAGAAAAGAAGTATATTGCAGATATATACTGTATGTGACAACCCGCATATGACAAAGAAACGATGTGACAAGTCTGAGGTTTGTATGTGACAGACATAAAAGTCTGTGAAAACCAAATCTCAATGAAAATGTAAGAAATGGATTTAATACAGATGAAATGAAACATTGCATATTATTTGTACACAATGCATGTTTTTATTCAGCATTTCAAATCCATTTCAACTGGTCTACATACAATTCGGAGGGCAAAAACTACATCACAGGCACATGACGGTACAGCATGTTACTGAGTAGCATGTGAAAATCAACATTAAAAAAAGTCCCAAAAAAAAGTGTGACTGCATTTCCAAAGTGAATCTACAGTTATTGCAAATGTAGCAACACAGCAAAATTTGAACATTAAAAAAAGTAAAAAGCTTACCATCAAAAGCAAAACAGCATTTTCATCTTTCACATAATATTGTACCAAATATATGATTACAAAGTTAGTGTCTCTGCAGAGAGACTTTAAGAATAATTCTAGTTTTCATAGAATCTTGCTTATATATTTTTCCTTACCAAATGTATTACCTTTAACAAAACAATTCCTAAAATAAAAAAATAACATGAATCTTGAGATTATGACAAATAAAGATATAGCACCATACTGTAGCACCACAGATTAGCCACCAGTCCTTGAATGGATGCCATCTCCTCAAGATCTGCTCTTCAAATCAAACATTCGACATGCGCTGCCAGGACCCAGGACAGGGAGAAGGTCTGTTATGGCTCTCTAAAGGTGGTTGATACTAGTAAGTTTAGACAAAGTTGAAATGTTGATATTTGGAAGGGAATCCAATCAATCAACACATATTATGACAACACAAGTTAAAAAAATAACTTTGAATAGTTCACCTACAAATGAAAAATTCTGTCATTTAATCACCATTATGCTGTTCTAAACCTTTATGAAACAACATGTTTTATTTTTGTGAGGAACAGACCCAAATAGAAATTGCGAAAAAATATTACTTCCACCCTAATTCTTCCCCTTTACTCTCAAACCTCATTTGCATGTGCGCATACTCAAGCGCCAGACTGTCACTTCAAACAATGACTCATATTTTGGTATATTACTCACACAAACCTATTGTATGGCTATAGAGGAACTGGAATATAATTGTAGTACTTTTATAAAACTTTATAATGCTTTTTGTAAAACGTTTAACTGTGTGAATCACCCACCACTTTCACTGTATGGAATAAAGCAGCTTGGACATTCTGCTAAATATCTAATTTTGTGTCCCACAGAAAGAAAAAAAAAGGATTTGAACAACATAAGAGCAAGTAGATTATGGCAGAACCCAAACTACTGTTTAACAATCTCAAAGGTAAGAGTATGAACTTTTGGGAATGGTCCTGACCTGATAAAATGAAGCAGATGTCACCACAGTTAATGCACAGAGACTTGTGGTGCATTAAGAGTACAGTACATTATCTTGGGTAAAAAGTGTCTGAGAATAACTATGCGGTATGACCACCACATGGTTCAACAACAGCTTCCATTGGCCTCTTTAACTGCTATTACATGGAAGCTAAACTGACCTCTCGTTTCCCTCGGTTTGCTAAACAGTTCATTGTTCATCCAGGTTTGACTGACGCACGGTATCTTATTAATAATTAGCGTAAACATTATGGGACCGGATGGCAAGAAAATGGCACAGCACCTGCAAATAGCCACAAGGCCGTCAGATTAAACGATACAGTATACAGCACCAACCACACCAAATGAGAGCTTATGTTATCTGAGTGATCTGAATTGTCTCTAAAGGGCCGTTCACACGGGCAGCTAAATTTAATTGTTGAATGTCAACAAGTCACTGCTAGTAAATGTTCCTACCTGCAGCATCCATCTGTATAATGAGGTGCTAAGGTGCTGCCATTTTAGTGAATTTTCGGCAAAACTTCACGGGCAGAAAAAGGTCATTCTATATTGTCAAGCACAGCTCACATTCAAGCCAAGCAGCGTTCTGTTGGTCAACGCAGAAAATTTTCTGTTAGTCAATTTGAACCCGAGATCTGCATGGGGAAATCTTTCGTCCTCACGCAAAATTCCTGATCACAGGGATATCTATTGAAATGACTGGAATATTGGAATATGTCTCCGAATATTCGCAAAACAGCGGTTAATGTGAACGCACCTTTACTCATGTCGCTTTAAATCAACATGAGCGTTGGTTGCTCTGTAAATTGCTGTAAGTGTGAAGGCCCTTAAAGGGATAGTTCACCTAAAATTTTAAATACATCATTTACTCACCCTCATATTGTTCCAAACCAGCATGACTTTCTTTTTTTCTGTGATTTCTATTTTATTTTATAGATAATAGTTTTTTTTTTTTTTTTTTTTACTATTAATTGAAAGTCAATGGGGTCTTAACCTCCCCATACAGGTTTGGAGCAACATGAGGGTGAGTAAATAATGACGGAATATTCCATTTTGGGTGAATTATGCCTTTAAAGATGCACTCAATATTTTGTTTTCCTAATTTTTTTTAACACAAGCAAAATAAAAAGTTTTTTAAAAAAATATGTTTAACATCCCACCTAATAAAAGGCGTTTTATTTTACATGGAGTGGGTCTCTCATGGGGGCAGCCATGTTGAGATCACATGACAAGCTGAATACTACTCATTTTAACTTTTGCTTGTGGTAATAATACTACTGAAATAATACTGATAACTATTGTGCATGATGATTCACCCACAACACTAGGTGTCAGTATAAGTCCAAGACTATCAGCACTACACAAACAAACAAAAAAATACTGAGTGCACCTTTGAGACTATGATAAAGACGATTGGTCTATAAATGCTTATTTTATCACATTACAATAATAGACGACTATTATTCACTGAGAACTAGCAGTACAAGTGTTACAGTCCACACAAACACTTCTCTGTATGATAAGTAATGGCCGAAAGCACCACGTGGAAGAGCAAAAGAAACACTGACAGATGTCTTCTGGGCAGACTGGTATTCACAGCAGCAGTGCCAAAGCATCTGGTCGGAGGGAGAGAAAGAGAGCAGCACAGACATTCTCTCTCTCTCTCTTTCTTTACACGTCTCTCTCTCGCTCTCATTTCTTCCAGGCTTTCTCCCACAATGATGTCAGTTTGCCAGTGGTTAACAGCACTCCTCCAGTGGAATGCTGAGCATGGGCGGTTTTGGCCATGCAAGAAGATGAGGGAGGAGAAAATGAGGGCGAGAGAGAAAGAGAGAGACATAGAGAGTGAGAGAGAGAGAGGGAGGTCAGTGTCCTTGGCAGGTTTTGCAGCACATCTGTCTGAAGTATGCACGGCTGCAAAACTTGAACCTGAGCACCAGGGGGCAGTATGCCACTGTGTTCACATCTTTACACTCTGCAGGACAGAAAAAGTACAGTCAGTCACATGCACATTAAAAAGAAATGCAATATGCATCCCAGTTTCTTCCAGCATGTAACAAATTTCCACAAGTACTTCGTGGTGTATAGTTTTAGGGACCATGTCTCAATTTGCATTTAACTGTGTTAAAGTATGTAGAGTTCTGCAGGAATGGGTTTTGAGTTAGCATTTTAGCACTTCCATTTCCAAATGAGGTCTCTAGTGGTAACACAAGCTCAAGATATTTTCACATTTTAGTCTTTGACATTAAATACACCAGTAATACCTGTGTAGCCAACCTAAAGACTTTGTCGCAAGACTAGAGACTTTTTAGACCCCTTTAGCGACTTTTTTTCAAAAAACATTTAGCAACAAATCTAGATACTTTTTTTGGATTGCTGGTTAACATGTTGTCGCATGACGTCAACTAGTTACATTTAGTGACTTTTCGGGCAGGTTTTAGCTTCTTATCATTAAAATAGATTTTTTTTTAAGCTTTTACTTGTCCTAAAAATGACAGTTGCTAACAAGTGGCTAAAATGGACTAGAGGTTGCCTGGGAAATTAAACGCACCGCGCTTGAACAGGTAAGCTCATCTAGTCACTAGTCAGCTTTTATTGTGTTTATAATTGTACTCTTGGAAACTATTCAAACTCAAACTTTCAGAGAAAATGTTTTTGAATAAAGACTGAAGGTTAATGGTAGTAATTCGTTTGTAGTCTACGTTTATATTTTTCCCTCTGGCCATTGTATTTGGGCTTCGAAAATCAGACGTTGTGTTCATTTGTGAAGATCGTGATTAACAAAATGTTTAAGAATCATAAACTTTTGTTGGTCACAGAGCTTATTTTCTGCAATAATCCAAAAATCTGTGGAAAATTCCTTGGGTTTTTGTTGAGGGAACCAGGGTGATGCTAACTTCTGGGTTGGCCTACGAAAATATGTCATCACTGCAGCACTGCAGTAAGACAGTATATCAGTTTTGGGACATACTACTATCCTAATATTGCGTCAGCATAGTTGTTAAGGCTAAAAGAGCAGTAGATTGTGGGACATTTTTGCCCAAAAAACTTCAGCATACTTTGATTTGTAACATGCTATTATTACATTTATACATAGACCAGATGGTATGCAAATTGAGTCCTCTAACCTTCAGGGTTATCTGTAGGGCCACTGTGGTCACACTTGCTCTTGCACTGCTGCATGAAGGCGGGACGATGTGTCTCAGGGCACTCGTTGGATGGCTGGCCAGTGTGTGTCAGACACTGCACTAAACGAATCTCCTGACCCATACCGCACCTAGCTGAGCACTAGAACACACACAGACACACACATCAAAAAGGACATGGAACATGTATAAGAAAAAAAAATTGGAAAGTTTACATGGATTTTCACATATATGTCTTTTAACATTTTTAAACTCGATTCAGTGCATGTTTTCACCTGCTGGGAAGACAAAAAAATAAATGATATAACAAAATTAAGAATCATGTATAAGGTTGGAAGTCTTCGTTTTTGTAACATTTCTATTTATTTGAATGAATGAATGAATGAATGAAATATATATAAAATGTAAATGTTAAATATTTTTTCCCTTGTGCACTAAACATTAGATTGATGTTTTTATTTGCTGGGTCTCACTATTATATTTTTGTCATTCACAGCTATTCAAGACATAATCTAATTTAGCTTAAACATTAACACTTATGTCAGATGTTTTAAGTGTTTGTGATAAATGTGTTTGTGTCACAAAGTGACAATCTCACTGTTTTGAATTAAAGAGGTGATGAACTGAGAAATCAAAATTTCCTTGAGCTTTTGACATATAAGAGATCATCATACTATAATAATATCCTGTAAGTTTCAGAACTGAAAACTACCTTGTTAGTCCAATAAAAGCTTTTATAGACATCAGGCTCAGCAAACGACTCGTTTTTCAAAGTGGGGAACTATGACGTCAAAGAGGATAAAACACCGCCTCCACAAAAGAAGATCAACGCCTACTTCAACATGGTCTGTTTAGTCCCGCCCACCGATTCGCCCAAACATGCTAAATAACATAGGACGACATGATAATTGCTAAACCGGATCGAGCTACTTCCAAGCAATAAACATGCTGTTTACTAAATATTGTGCAGTGCCTGTTTGTGGAAGAAGACAGTCTGCATAAGCTTCCTTCGGATTCCAGCATGGTTAAACTTTATTAAATCAGTCAATCACAATTTCCCGACACGGATCTGCCAGCAACATGTAAGTAACCATGTGTATTCTAATGCCTGATCTGTGATCAGTGATTTCTGTGTAATTATTCAAGTTCAGATATTTCTCTTAAAATCGTTCAATACTGTTTATGCATCAGTGACTAAACGATCAACTTCACATAATTTCTCGTAGAAATAATATTTTTTAAACTGAATGCGATCAAAGAACGATCCCTTTCCAATCGCCCAAGCTGTCAATCAAACAGCACAGCGCGAGCCGCGAGAGCTTATCTGGACACTTACCAAACTCGTGATGAAATAATGACACTGTCACACTACACAACGAAGCGTAAGATGTGTATTCACATCGTGTTTGCATTGTGATTTGGTGTAAGCATTTGTGAGAGTGCAAAACTTGCGTTGCAATGATAAGATCTTTATTCACGCGATCAACAGACTGTCTGTCATCTGCTCAGTCAGTGCTCATCATGCTGCAACCTTTCATGTGATGGAATAGATTTAAATATAATGCTTTAAACGATACTTTTCACGATTTGTTAATCTCGATAGCTGTAATAGTAAAAACGTAGTAAAAGTTTTCGAGAGAGTTCATGTAATACTAGCTATTTCATATGCAAGCATGTCAGCCAATCACAGCAGTGGGCGTTTGCACTGCAGTCTCACAGCAGACACGCCCCTTAAAACAGAGCGTTCAAATCTGAGGCTGAAATCAGGCTTGGAAAAATGCCTTTTATTTATAAATTATGACAATTTTTGATGTAAAAATCATACTAACATTATAAGGGCACCCCAGGCAACATTATAAAATAATAAAACAATCCAGTTCATGACCCCTTTAAATCTCACCTCTGCCCAGGGTCCCGTAACCCACTGAGGTGGTGGGCAACGTTGTATGTTGCAGCGCACCCTGGTGGTCGGACGGCTTTGTTTCGTGCACTCTGACTCGGCCAATGTTTCACCATTCTCTCCACTTCTACATAAAATCACCCTGTACCTATAACCAGGACCACAGCTAGGAGTACACTGTAAAAGAAAAATCACAACAGATTAAGAGAGACCTTCCCAAATAACAGTTAACCAAAAATAGATGTTCTTCTACTGTACCTCAGACCAGTCCAGGGCATGCCATTCTGGTGGGCAGCTGTGGTTGTTGCAAGGCTCGGTGATGGAAGGCCGAGGTGGGGTGCATGCCACGTCATCCAGGACTTTCTCCTCTGTAGCCGAGATCTTCCTCTTACACAGCACTTCCCGTGTGCGCACACCTCTGTTACAGCTCCGACTGCATTCTGACCAGTCTCCTGCCCACCACCTGACAGAAACACAAATACCAACAGATATCAGGGAATGATGGCACCACATTGATCAGGCATACCGAAGATGTTATGTGAAGTCTTGTGCATGTACAGTGGAGTTTAGAAATCTAAAATAAAGATAAAAAAGTTATAATTTTTTATAATATATATTTTTCAATGTTGTACATTTGCTAATTAGTATAATTTTTATGATTTTTTTCATTTATAAAAAAATTTATAAAAAAATGTCCAATTCAAAATAATGATACATTACAAATTACAAACTTTCTGATTGATATATATATGAAGAGTTCAGATGCAAAAACCTCTAAATGCCATCTGAAATTTTCTTATAGAATGATCATTTTTATCAAGCTCGTATATTTAAATTCAATAATTTCACTTAAATGGCAATGAAGATTACCTATTAATTGTCATTTAAGTGAAATTACTGAACTTAAATAACAAGCTTGATAAAAAAATTATCATTCTATAAGAGAATTTCAGATGGCATTTAGAGGCTTTTGCATCTGAACTCTTCATATATATATATATATACATCTTCGGTATGCCTGATCAATGTGGTGCCATCATTCCCTATATATATATATATATATATAAATCAAAAAGTTTGTAATTTGTAATGTATCATTATTTTGTATTGAAAAACATTAAAAAAAATACATTATAAATGAAAAAAAAAACATTAAAATTATACTAATTAGGTTGGTACAACAGTGACTGGCAAATTGGTGGTATTTTTATAATATCTGGAAAAAATAAGGACACATTAGGACTTACTACAAATCTGATGTGGCCATATGCATCCCTGACCATGTCTAAATGTGGTTTGCATGATTGAATTACCATATGTTCCCATAAGCATGCCATTTACACCTGTATTTAGCACAGTGCATATGTGTTTGGTTCACTCAGGATAGATGTTAATGCCACACACAAACACATACAGAACACCCACATTGGAGGGCAGGGCTCCAAGTTGCATGGTCTTTTCTTGTCTTTGGGCTTGTTCTTCTTGTCACAGAAATGGTTGTAAACCACAGAGAGGTCAGCTTGTTTCTTGCACACTACCTGCTGGACTTGAACCCCTGTGACACAGAGAAAAGTCTTTGCTGTGTAAATCACACTAGATTATCACAATCCCTAATCATACAAACATAAAGCTTTGATGTCAGTGCTGTTTCATTCTTGTCTTTGTGTAAACACAGTCCCTGTGAAGTTATTACGGTTTTGATCCGTTGTGGTTATGGCTCTGTTCCAAAATCTAGCGAGCTGCCTTGCTGCTTACCGCCTAAACAGACATCTGCCATCTAAGGCAGCATCCTAACTGAAATGGAACCATATACTGTAAGTGGCTGGTTTTATAAGGCCACTAAATTTGTGACAAACATTACAAATCTGGCATGATACCAAAAAGCTGATAATTAATTATATTTTTGGGGCAATAGCAGATAAAAGGCTAATTCTATATTCAGTAATTCTATACAAAAATATTAATTCTATACTTTCTTTGTATATACTACCATTCAGAAGTTCAGATCTTTTATTCAGCAAGGATTAATTTAAATTTATCAAAAACAAATCAGCATATTAGAATGATTTGTGAATGATTTGACATGAAGACTTATTGAAGACAGTATTGAAGCTGAAAATTCAGCTTTGCCATCACAGGAATAAATTACATTTTAAAGTGCCCCTATTATTCTATTTTAAAGTTTCCTAATGTTGTTTTGGAGACTCCTATGACAGGTTTACATGCATCAAAGGTCAAAAAACGGTTTAATTTTCTCATAATATACATTTGCATATCACCACATTTTCAATGATTCTCAAACAACTCGTCAGATGAATCAGTCTTTCTAAATCCCTCCTTTCCGCGAGCTACTTTGCTCTGATTGGCCAGACAGCTCAGTCTTTTGTGACTGGTTTACCGCATACAGCGCGCGCGAGGAAAACAAAAACGTCCATTGCCATAAAAACGTCAACTATGCGTGTCCTGAGGCTTCCTACACCGTAAACTAAACACAGTAACGAACAATGACGTTGATTTTTAACATATCAATGCGAGCGCGAGTCCGATGATGAAACATTGGAAGAATTAATTCAACCCGAACCTCCGTCGCAAGGACGACTCGAGCAGGACGTTTCTCAGTAATTCACTACTCAGTTTGAGGTACATTATGAGATGTTGCAACTGTAATTCCTCACCATCAGCATGAACAAGTGCATGTCCATCAACAAACTTATAGGCCTATAATAACAGTGCATACGTTAGCCAAGCTCTAGCGTGAATGACTGATGTAACATAAACGTGGGTAAAACAAATCTTGCTCCATGCTTCATCTTTTCTCAAAGTAGTGAGAACGACAGACGATCTGCATTAATAGACACAGTTTTAGGTAATAGTGGCCCACAACTGATCAGCAGAAGTATTTCAATAAGACAGTAATTATTACTGTCTTATTGAAATACTTCTGCTGATCAGTTGTGGGCCACTATTACTAATAATGTGAGTTAGACAGAAGCAGGAGACCTACACAATTTTGAACACCATCTTTCAAGAGCGAGCGGTTTGCGAATCCTGGATTGAACTACGAGATTTGAGAAGCTGAAGTCGGTGAAATAAAGGGAACACAGCAAAAGTTTAGGATTATACTGCTGTGGTATCGTGGGAAAGATTAATTTTAACCACTGATACTTCACATGCTCGTCCTTGGGCAGTGAAAAAAAACTGGCTTTACCTTCACATTGTAGAGCACAGCGTCTTCTCGACATGATGCTTTCCAGCATCCACAGGAATCAGCTACTGGTTTGAGGGCGTTCAAGTTTTCCCTGGTGTCTGCTCGCGCAATATGCTAATGTTTCGTCTTGACGTCACAACGAAACGGCTTATGCCTCGTTTGTAAAACGATTCATTTAATTGATTCAGAGTCGACTCGTACTTTTGAAAGACAGTAACTTTATATACGGTGCACTTTCAGATTTAAAACTTTGCAGGATGTTTTCATTTACTTGGAGCTATGTTACACACTACATAAAAGGTCATTTTCAAAAATCCATAATAGGGGCCCTTTAAACTATATTAAAATAGGAAATTGTAGAAATATTTCACAATATTACTGTTTTACTATATTTTGATCAAATAAATCAAAAAATCTCCCCCAACTTTTGAATGATGCATATAACCTGAAAAAAAGTAAATAAAGTTAATTTAGATATCACATTATAATGTACAGTACAGTATGAAAAATAGATATTCATTTTGAAATATGCTAAAGACTACTAACAGAGTTAAATATTAACTTTGAGTGTTACATGATGGCAAAGGTAATCTAGAAGTAAAAATAAGAGAAATGAGCATGCATAATATCTAATATCGCCAGACATATATTCAGTGTGTGGAGCAATTTCTATGCATTTCTAACACTGGCTGATAACTGATATAATACCGATATACTGTGCATCCATATTTTTTATCAAAACTTCACAGATGTATTGTGGGATTGCCTTTTCCATTACAGCTGTTAACGAACAACCATCATGATGCCTTAAAGCGATTCTGGAACAGATTCCATGTTTTCGACAGCAAATTAGTTCTGAGCCACAGCTAATAGTTTCTTATCAGCAAGATAAATACGGGTCATTAACTGTGCATGAATACAAGAATAAAATTGGAAAGAGCTTGAGCATAGGAAGTGACATCAAAGCTGTTGTTTTTGGTGTATACAGTCCATGTAAGTGTTTTTTCCCAGGCTTTCAAACTGTTCACACACATCCTAACAGGCAGACATGGGAAATTTGCATTGTTTATGTGAACTGTGTTGGACAGCTTGATTTTCTTGTGCATTTAGCAATCATTGTGAATGCGTACACCATTTAAATTCAGTTTCTTTGAGGAAAACCTTTAAATGCCACTTTCATGTGTGAATAATTTTCTTATGTGTGTAAGTTAAGAGACAATTCAACCATAACAGACAGAAAACTGTTACCTCCTGCACACAACGCAGAGCAGCGGGACCAGGATGTATAATGCCAGGCATAAACGCTCAGTGGATCTCTGTTGACAGGTGGGTTAAAACGGTAATGGATCCCAGGATTCTCCTCACGGACCAAAACCTGCAACATACCACACAAGTGGCCTTCAACTCTTTGATTTCAAACGTTCAGCATTTTAATGAAGCTGGATAGTTCGTAATGAAATTAAATAAATAATAATTGTTTTATAACAGGTTTCGCAAAAAACTCCCCATCTTCCATTGCTAGAATAAACAGATATTCCTGAGCCAAACCCACGTTATGGTTTCTGTATCGGGCTGATCTGAATGCTAAAAAAAAACAAGCAATGTTTTGACAGCACATTGTTTAAATTTCTCAGGGCAATAAATCTACAAATGGCTTACTTATTGTTCTCTCAGCATATTAAACCGGGACAGGAGTAAGTACTTATGAAAAAAATTACACATTTCAGCTTGAAATAACATTTACACCGAAAATTACACTTAGCAAATACATTGCAGCTGTCTAAATTCTGAGGCATCTGTACCAACACAAGCAGTGCACAAATATCCTGCTTGAACAGACCACCCAGCATCTCTGCATTACCATGACGATCAGGGTCATGTTGGTGGGTCCAAGTGCTTCCAGGGTCTCCGGTTCATTGGTGGGTCGGCGATAGTGGAAGGTGGTTCCTGCGATGTCAAAGCGTCGTGGAGTGTCGATGGTCAGCTTGCCGTTGATGAAGTACTGATCCCCCTTGCTCTTCAACACTGTGGTAATCATGGAAAGGGTTAATAATTAACAGGCCTCAATACAGAGCAGACTCTTCAACGTGGAAAAAAAGACAAATTAACTGTTAATTTACAGGCTTTTCATGCTCTGACTAACCCCAGGGTTTACTTTGAACCCTTGGTTAAATAAAGTTTGACACTTATAAAAAGGAAGTTGGAACTGTTAAGTCTGGCACCACAATTTGGTGATAATGCCACAAAGCTTCACTAACCAAAGTATAAAATACTTTGTTGTTTTAGCAACAGGCATCTAATTAAACTCATGAAGCCTCTAAGGGTTATGGGAAAAATATGAAACGGAAGGGAAAGTAGGAAAGAAACTTTGAGTTTGCTCACAAAAGCATTTAAATATGATGGAAGATTGTTTCTGACATGGAATAAAAAAATAAATAACTTTTTTTCTAAGAATAGTGTGATATAAAGTCACAAAAGTCAGAATTGTGAGATATAAACTTGCAATTGTGAGGAAAAAAAGTATTTTTTCCCTCAGAATTGGACTTTAAAACTAGCAATTGCGAGATTATCTCACAATTCTGAGAGAAGTAGACAGAATTGCGAGGTATAAACTCAATTCTGACATAACTTGCAATTGCGACTACATATAACGCAATTGAAAAAAAGTCTGAATTGTGAGATAAAAAGTCGCAATTCTCTTTAAAAAATGTTTTTATTCCGTGGCGGAAAACAAGCTTCCATAGCTTTTCCTCCCAATTAATACTATTACATCACCAGTTTTGCGTTCCACTTTGTGAGCAAACTCAAAACTGATTGAAATAATATGAGATGGGAGGAAAAACTATATTTCTATGCTTTTGCAAAGCAAATGTTTTGTGAGCGAATGCAATAATCTCATAAATACACAAATATTAACCAAAGGTTCACAAAAGCACATTTGTAAAATCTGGAAACCTGACTACTCAAGATTAATTACTAGCCCAGGGTGAAGTATGAATGAACAGTGGAAAACATTGAACAAGATAACACTGGGTAAATGACCATGGGTTAACAATTAAAAAATTTGAAAAGGCACAAGTAATCTTAGCTGAGCCATGAGGCACAATAAAGCCCTCTCAGATCTATGCTTGCAATTCAGCGGGGAAGCTCTTTACAGAATCTACTAACTCCAACAGTTTATTAGCTCCTCTGAGAGGCTCATATTTGAGTAAAACCATGAAAAATATTGTCTCACCCAAGTAATTGTTAGAGACGTTGAGCTCTTGGATGTGTATGAATACAGATCCTTTGGGGATTCTGACCACCTCCTCATAACCTAAGAGAAAGTGGACACATATACGCACGGACACACACACACACACACACAAACACAAACTTATTCATAGCAAGAGAACAATACAGTTAGTGGTGCTTCACTGAGAGTGACTGTGATGGGATATGCAGAGGTTTGAGATTCCGAATGAATTCCTGGGCAACGTCTCTCAGTTCTGCTGCCCAACACACGTGTTTAAGGCCAGATTCCACCACAAGCTTGCAAACAACTTCAGCCTCTGACAAATGAGTAAAAAAAGAAAAGAGCCAAACAAATTTTTCCATACAGTCCTGCCACCGACATAGATTTTGTTGTCAAGAGTCAGGAGGCAATGTGGTGAAGACTGTGCAACAACATAATAAATCATCAACTAAGAATGGAATTCCTAACGAATTTATAGATTCTGGTTCTGATTCATATAAATGATTTTGTTTCCCTAAATATTTAATTAGAGATTCTTATACTACTTTTGAGGAAGAAATATAAATAAGAAAAGCAATTCTTCTTGCATTTATTGCTCTCAATATTCAGTTGCCAAATGATGAAATATATATATATATATATTTTTATAATTTTTTATATTAATACATAAAATAATATATATTATACTGTATATTTTAATGAGGCGGCTAAAATACATTTTTTTGATTTTTTTTTTACTATATGTCTTGGAGTATCACAATAATATCGTATCGTGAGTTCAGTATCTTTATATGTATTGAATCGTGACATGAGGGTATCGTCACACCCCTAATATATATGCATGCATATTCAAGAACTGCTTTACAGAATCAAAAGTTCTGAAAACCTTTTAAATAAATGGAACTGGTTCTGAATAATAATATACTAGAGTACTCATATCCACACACACATATACAATAGAGAGAGAGAAGCAGGCAGACAAGAGCCACTAGTAATCATTTGTGTGGTTTTGGTCACACAATGACTGGAAGCTTCTCTTTTATTGACCACATTTTAAATAAACTGTTTCTTTGTGTCTAAATTGTGTTTGTACCCTCAAGAACCCTGAACTCACAAATGCAGCCAGAGCCAAGAATAGCCCATCATCTCAGCCTCGGCTAGCCACTGCGGTCAATGTTTTCCCGCTGCCCGCCCAGGGAGTGGCCCACTACAGTTCCTGCAGCTGAGAATAACCTTCAGTCCAGCACAGAGCCAGCAGCCTGCCATTCAACACACCACCCACACCAAACCGGCTCACATTCAAACCTCTGCTATCTTCTAAAACAGCATCGCAACCCATCCACAGAATTTCAGTGTTATATACCTGTTCATTAGACCAGTTTTGATGGCTGGTTGTGACATCATGTTATGGTAATGATTTAGGTCATGAATAGTAATAAGGTTGAGCAGATGTGGCTAGATAACCCATTGTACCATGTATTAATATTCAAGTATTTTCATATTTTAAAATGTAATTTATACCTGTAACGACAAAGCTGAATTTTCAGCATTCTTACTCCAGTCTTCAGTGTCACATGATACTTCAGATATCATCCTAATATACTTATTTGGTGTTCACATTTGTTATTTCTACAGTATACCAATTTTGAAAATGCTGCTTAATATTTTTGTGGAAACCAAGATACAGTTTTTTTCAGATCACTCCCGTTTCTCACTAAACCCTCATCCTGACTGAAGAGTGTCTGTTTCAGAACAGACTATAGGAAGGAATTTTGCATGGCTCAGATCCTGTATCCCAGTGTTTATGACTTGGGCCTTGCATGTGAACAGGTAATTATGAAACGCCTTTTCAGAACGGCTGGAGTCCCTGAGCACCCCTCAACATCAAGGCAGCTGTCCAACACATATCTGACGTTAAGCACGATGTTCACTTACACACATTGTTTGAGTTTCCATAAAGGGATTTTAAAACACATTCTCTAAACACATCTAAAGTCTGAAGAGGGCCATCGACAGAAATTTAGTGCCCCTTTACTGTTTATCACTCTTTGTTCCTTAACTTTTTTAAGAATAAAATGTCAAAATGAATATGGCCTGGTGGAGAATGTACACTGATATATGTTGATATTGCGTTATGTTGATATGTGTGTGGACAGAAAACAGTACCAGTAATGACTTTTACATTGTTACAAAATAATTATATTTCAACTTTCTATTTATCATAGAATGCTGAATACAATGCATCACGGTTTCCACAAAAATATTAAGCAGCACGAGTGTTTTCAACATTGATAATAATAAGAAATGTTTCTTAAGCACCAAATCAGCATCTATAGAATAATTTCTACAGAATGACACTGTAGACTGGAGTAATGATGCTGAAAATTCAGCTTTGCCATCACAGAAATTATATTTATATTTATATATTTATATAATTATATTTATATTTCACAAACTTACTGTTCTTAATGCAGCCTTAGTGAGCATAAGAGACTTCTTTCAAAAACATTTTTTTTAATGTTTCCAAACTTTTGACAGGTACAGTGGTTATCTTATTTCTTGCATTTTGTTTTCATATTCTCTTATTTCTATGTATTTTATCCTTAGCCTGCAGATTTCATTTCTCTCATGCCTACTGTACTTTGTAAACACTGTTTTAAAAGGTGCTATAAAAATAACATTTTACTTGTCGTTTACTGTAAACTCATTCAGTTTTGCACTCTACCATTAAACTGCTTTTGGCCTCCATCTCCATCCTTCCTTTTCTTTTATAGTGAGCTGATTTTCATTTAGTTCTTGACATGCTCAATGAATACTCGCGTCTGTTCAGTGTCAGAACATGGCGCAAAGCGATCAGATTATTTTTTAAAGAGAGGGTGGAGGGTGGTTTGAAACATTAAAACAACATGCAACACATTTGTGGATTTTTTTATAGTGAAATACATTAAATAAATTATACTAGAAGAACTGCAAAACCTTTCCCACTTTTTCACACCATTTACTATGATCCCATCTCAAAGTGCAAGTTCATTTTTAACATTTTCCAGCTCATGACATCAATAGCTAATTGAGAAGCGTGTTTACTGACAACTCTCTGGACGCAGGCTGAGAAAGTGCTAACTGGAGAACAGGAAAGAAGAATTATCAGGGGTTTTAAAGAGGTTGGTGTGGGCCACTGAAGGAAGGAGCAACAGTCTCCCTTATGTCCTGGACAATCCAGTTCAATTGGACTTCTGGGTTAGATCCAGGCCTCAAAATACTCCCCCAGACACCAGAGGAACTTGCCAAGGCTGCTCCCAGTACCTCAAAGCATGTCACACACACATTTCTGAGGTTTAGGGGGGGGGCTACTCAATTCAGGCACCAGGCTTGTGTTACTTCAGTTAATAAGACAAATAGCAGTCTCACATGTGCATTTGCAAGCTTCACTTAACCATTAACAGAAAAATATATATATTATCCATCTTCTAAAAGATACTAAGGGGAAATTTACTGACAATAAGTTTGTGCCTCTTTATCGCATTGTATATTTGCACATGATTTTCGCATTGCTTTAGACCCTGAAAATCAAGCAATGGCACGAATGCTGCTACAAAAATTAATGCTAATTAATTTCTGCTCTCATGATCACTAGAAAATGTACACAAACATCCCTTTTAGGGGCCGTTCACACGGCACCGCTTTCAACTAAAAACGGAAAACTTTTCATCCGTTTTGACCATTCATTTATAAGACAAGGGCGTTTTGAAGGCCTGAAAACTCAAACATTTGAAAACGATACCGTTATCAAGAATTTGTGAAAATGGTGACTGCATGCGTATTACATGTTCAGTCTATAGGTGCGTAGTGTTTCTTTAAAAAGTGAATACTAGTGGATTTGTGTGAATAGGGACTGTTTTGACAACGTTGTCACCTGTACACAAAAAACTAAAAAGAAACAACTTTGTGTAAACGTACCCTTAAATAACCCTTTCTATAGGCGGGAAATGTGATGTATTGAAATCAACATGAACTGCTGTTCACAACTCATTTAATTTCCATAACGTGACATATTTCTAAATGATGCAAAGAGAAAATGTGCTTAGAGTGTGCAGTTATAGTATTACCAACGTTTCGGCACAAAAAGTAGCCTTTGTCAAGGTATAACAGAAAAATGTATGAAAAAAAAAAATGTAGGGCGGAACTTGATTTTTATTCATCAGGAAATGATAATGAATGAGTTTACGAAGACAACGCCTAAATAGCTTTTGAATGTTGATTCATGTGATCTATAGTGACGTCAGCAGAAAAGCAAAGTTGTTTCAGAGTAAAGCAAGTTTTTATTTCTGTGGATTTACAGTTGGTGTTAAAATATGATTCCCTAATGTTAAACTAAATCATCAATGATGGAATTGAGCCCAGAAATAAATGATTTTAGCTCTATTCAAGGCTGAGGAACAATATTTTAGCACCCAACTCTGTGCTGAATTGAGCTTTAGTTTAACATAAGGTGATCATATTTTAACACCAGCTGTAAATCCACAGCAATAGATACTCTACCTCTGTCAATAGAAAAGCTGTTTTTACTGAATCTATCCCATCGAGGGCTTATATTTTAACACCTAAAACATTATTTCACAAGACTGTTTGTCTGAAACGAAATTGTCTGTGGAAACTTTTCAACAACCAGGTCCTCAGTGAGAGAAATGGTATTTCAGCAATGCTTCTTTTGCACATATTGTTACATATCGTTCCAGTTCAAACTGAAGTGCACACACTCTGTACCTCCTTCAGACAAGGAGTCATTGAAGACCCCCTCGATGACCTGGCAGCTGCTCCCATCTCCTCCACAAGTACGGCAGCGATCTTCCCGAACATCCGAGCCAAGAATCCGGTCACAGCCCACATGCTGCATACAGAAACATACACATATTTACAGATTAAGGCAAAAGTCACAATGAAGAAAAAGAATGTAAAATTTGAAGATATTATACTATATAATGTACTGTGCATTTGTGTCATTGTCTGTGCAAATTTAAATGAAGCAATATTAAAATGCATGCTGTGTATTAAGCTGATCCCATGTAAAGTAGTTCAGTTTGCTGATTTTCAACCCCGATATACTGTGATTGCAGTATCTAAATTGAATCTTTCCATTCAAAGTCTTCTAAAAATACTGTTAGTGCATTAATATTTTCAGTTTTACCATCCCCACAATGCATTGCTTTGCATTGATAGCAAGTTACCTGTCTCAGCTTCAATTTACTGTAAGTTATTAGTCATATCTTATTTGCAAAACTGCAAATGCAGAACAAAACATTCAAATAAGTATAAAACATTCTTTGTTATCAGAGTAATGAGGCATATCTCTATACAAATTAACACATTTGTAAAACTATTTTCCATGCTCTATTTAATAAATGATGCTTGGTATAAAAATGATCAACTTTACATTACTTACAGACAAACAGTGTATCAGGAAAAGGGTCAAATAAAACATTAGGGATAGCATTGACGAAGTCATGTGCTCTGCAAAAATATTTCTTGCTCGAACTGAAAATGGCAGAACAACCAGAAGCTGTGATATAACTGATAAAGAGTTAAAATTTCAAAATAAAAGTATTTTTTTCCCCCAAAGTTTTCCCTCATATTTTAGTAAACAGTAATTAGCACTATGACTCCAGACTAGGGATGTTAACGATTAATCGACGATCGATTAATTGTCGATAATACATTTAATCGATAAAACTTATCGATCATCGATTAAGCAGGTTCATGCACGTGCGTGCTGTTCAACCGCAAAACATGTATTGAATAGCGAGCAAGCCGGAGTTATGTTTGGGACCATTTTACACCTTCATCATGACTATAAGTTTGCGTGTGCATTCGCAGCCTTTTGTTTTGTGCAAATGTAAGTTGTAATGTTGTGTTTATTTTGTGTAGGCCTATCTATATCTGATTTATCTCGTATAGGATGCATTTGGTTAAGAATTAATGTATTAAAGCTTACGGTGATCCTCTTCAGTTTCAGCGCACGCAGCTCAAACGGCAATGCCCGACTAATAATGACTATTGGACTGTCATATTACATAACATTATAAAGAGAACAATATTGTAATAAAATATTGTGAATTATTTGGGTTTAGTTGCCATAGTCACGTTGCTCCAGAAATAGCGCGTCCACAACATGAGTCATTTTGAATGGCACGTAACTTAGTTCAAGTTCACTTGTGCATTCGCTTCATTTTGTGCAGATATCATTTGTAATATTGTTTATTTTGTTAATGCACGGTTAATAATAACTATGATTAGGACTGTCATATTAGGCTACATAACATGAGAACACTGTTTTATTAAATCGTTGCGAATTCATTGGGTTTAGTTGCCATTTTCAGCACGTTTTTCCAGGAAGAGCACGTCCACAACAGTCACATATTCCAAGCACGCATCTGAGGCGTTGGTGACACTTTTCATTAGTCGTTATATTTGATTATTAAATAATTAATTTAATTAAATAATCAACCACATTGAAACATTTTACAATCCTACTAGCCCTTTATTTAGATTAAAAACCATTCTCATTCATTTGGTGAGGAACATAGCGTTTTGTGCAGTATTTGCACACCCTGTCATGCTGTTGGCCATAAGCAGCAGACTCATAATGCAGTGTTACGGCTAACGATTAATCGATTAATTGATCGTTAATTTAAACGACGATCGATCATGGGAAATTGTTAAAATTGACATCCCTACTCCAGACCCCATGAAATCGCCAATGACAAGGGGCAGAAATTCAGCTTTTCACCGAGAACCAATTTTAGTCTTTTCCTACTTTTATGATTTTATTGTGCTTTTGTATTCTTTTTGAAATTTGAAAGCTTGAGTTTCCATTCACTGTAATTGCATAGAAAAAGACCAGTAAAAAGACCTTTAATATTTCTTCTTTTCTATAACACAGAAGAAATTAAGTCATAGGCTCGGATGATTGTAACAAATTTAACTAATCGCACGTGTTAACACGTTACTTTTGACAACCATAATACATTGATGTATAATCTTGAGAGCATTCCCAGAACTTGAGAGATCACAATCCATTTAAATTGACATTGTGCAAAGCCAAGCAAGTTTCTCCAGAGGGGCCAAATCTGCACAAAAACAGGCCATTGATGAAGAAACCGAAGAGTCTCTGCTGTCAGGATCTAAAAGGTAACACAAAATGAACTCAGTAACCAGCAGACCAGAAACTGCTTGATACTTTCCAAATCCAGGCCTGTGCAACTTCACAAAAATCCCACTAAAGCTCCAAAGACTTTTGTTGACCTGGCCTAGATTCCATAACCTGCAAATGTGTGACCTATTTTCTCAAACCAACAATGGTAAGTCAGTGGCCGCTCAGAGAAGGCAGGGCATGTCCTGTGCTGGACCCAACAGAGCCGAGCTTCGAGACACGTGGTTCCACGGGCTCTTTTAATGCCTTGTGCTTCAAAGCTCTTGCTTTCATAATCAAACCCTTATTGTTTGGAAGCTAAGCCACCATGAGGTTGCAAACACTACTTTGATTTCTCCCCCTGCCGTTCTCCGGTTTTTATATGCACCATAAATAAGAAAGCCGAGAGAATGAGTGAGGAAAGGAGATGGAGGAAGAGAGGAAAGAGAGGAGGAAAGGAAAGAAATGGAGAAATGGTGAGAGTTGATGAAGGGGAGGGTGGGAGAAGTCGCTGTGATCATGTTCAGCTGCGTGCGCTGAGGACAGATGGATCTGGGGGGGGGGGGGGGGGGGGGGTCACTGAGTTCTTGCAGCATTTAGGGCAGAGCAGAACAGGGCTGGACTGAACTGAACTGTTGATAAAAACAACCACAGGTCTGGACAACAGCGCAAAGATAAACCAGCCAAACTCAATCCAAAGTAGCGCATTCAGCCTGTCCTGTGCAGTACAACAAAATGAAACACTAAATAAAATACACTACAGTTGGATTTACGAAACATGCTAATAAACAGCATTTTAAGGCTGTTTTCACACTTTGTTTGATCCAAACCGGAATTCAATTTCACCTCTCTCATCCCGCTGGGCTATTTTCACATTCTACTTTTGAATAAGAAGGGTAATCATCAAAGTGAGTACCACCATGAGTACTAGCGGCATTTTTTTGTTTACCACAGTAACTAGCTAACAACTCCGAAGAGAATATGCCAACATTAATTGTTATATTCATGTTTTTGATGCTTTAAATTTTCTACCAAAACATTATAAGGAATGACACTAGCGTTTAGCTGTCACAGACGTATTACCAAAGGTCATGAAATCTGAGACAAGCTATGATAAATGCATTACACTACAATGTGAGTACTATACTAAGAGCATAAATGAGGCAATAGATGCAAATTCAGGGCACAAAAAGAAGCATTTTTCTTTCCTGCTGGGCAGTTGGGCCAGTCATTTTGGCAGGTGCTGCCACAAAAATAATGATTTATTTATTTATGAAAACTTAAAGGATTAGTCCCCCCAATTAAAATTATACCATTAATTACTCTATTACCCTCATGTCGTTCCAAACCCATAAGGCTTTTGTTCATCTTCAGAACACAAATGAAGATCTTTTTAATAAAATCGGAGAGATTTCTGTCCCTCCATTGACAGCCTACGCAACTATTACTTTCAAGCCCCAGAAAGGTAGTAAAGACATCATTAAAGTAATCCATGTGACCAGGCGCGTCGTTAGAAGCCCCGGATGTTTTTTTTATAGCCCCGGATCTCAAAAAATTTAATTTATTGATAATTATTATTAGGCAAAGTGGCAAGCAGCACGAGTCCACGAGCCGTGAGAGCAGGGCGTGGACAGTAGCGCGAGTGTTAATGAGTCACCTGAATTCAAGTTCAAGCACCGGTTTCAAGTTTCTCACGGATGAACTTCGGGGGCGCGCGCGCCGCACCGGTTTAAAAAAAATAACGCAGTCAGCACCGCCGCACAGTCTTCAGTCACACCAGATGTTGTCAGGCTATATGTCAGTAAAACTCAGAAAAACGAACTTACTTACGTCGTGCCAGCCGTTTGCTCGCAGCTCAATCACGCGCAAATGCGGCGCCCTGTATCACGCAAAATAAACTAGCTTGTAACGTCGTGTTCTGTCGTCAATTAAGTATTGAAATAACCAAAGGGGAGATTAAAGCTGCGTCAAAACTCTATGTCGGGGCTTTTGTATTCCTTTGTAGGCTACATAAATGTTACACATTTTGGCGTAGCCCTACTCAATTTTCATTATTAATATTCTAACATTTTATCAATATTGCAAAGTCATCAAAACTGACTAAATATTTTGTGACCAAAAATTTGAAAAATAGGCCTACATCTAGCCTAAATGATCGTTCGTGACATTCTTTTAACTATAAGCAACCCAATTTGTCTAGATCTGTATTATTTCCTTTGTATAATGTGCTTAAATATTGCTGCGCAGTTGTGTGATTTAGTCTGCTTGATTAACATTATTACAATGTATTCCTATTTAACTCTGATATGTAGCCTATATATAAGGTCCTCGAATGTGTTCGAATATTTCACCAGCATCAGCCTTTTCAGTTTCTATCACTCCGCTTGTCTGTGTTTGCACAACTTGCATCATTAGGCCAGTAATGGTGACAAGTGACTGTCTTTATGAGTGAACAATTGAAATTTAATTGAACTGATTTAATAGTGCCAAAAACATTGATTAACTCAAGAAAGAAACAAGTTGCTGAAACCAATCTTTAATGCTAAAAAGTTTACATCTATGCAAAATAATCCTTGAAAGATTTCTCATTTAAGGCCATTCCTGTTTGGAATATGTGGTTGTGTATTGTCAACAATAAGCAGAAACATTCTGCATTTCCATTTTATAGTGTGGATCATTCATTTCAACATTTATCCTCATTCTCATGTTTAAGAATCTGTTATCTGCTTGACAAATAATTTAAGCTACTGCCGACTGACATGCTTTTAAAGCTATTGTTATCAAAAAATGTTGGCCTTCAAACACCTTAAAATGCACATATGTAGGTCTGAGAAATCAAAATGTTCTCGGGGGAGCATGCCCCCGAACCCCCCTAACTACCTCACATTTAAATGTGTGTCTGTGTGGTAGTATGGCCTGGTGTGGCTACAGTGCCAGGACTGAATTTTTTAACCAGTCTGCCCCCCTGCATATAGGCCTAAAATATACATTATTCTCTGTATCGAATCATGTTATCTTGTTACCCACCCTAGCCCCTGACGTTTCGGGCTCAGCCCCTGATGTTTTTAAAACCTAGAAACGGCCCTGCATGTGACTCCAGTGATTTGTCCTCAGTTTTATGAAGTGATGCGAGTGCTTTGTTTGCGCAAAAAAAACAAACATTTACCACTTTATTAAAAAATATTAACCTCCAAAGTGCGTTCATTGTTGTGTGAATGCGCGTTGGAGATTATTATAGTAGTAGTAGTAGTAGTAATAGTAGTAGTAGTAAAGAACAATGAAAATATAAATAAATTGATCATTCTTTTGGTTATCTGTCAAAATTATTATTATTGTTAATAATTATTTTATAAAATATTTTTCCTTTATAATTTACAGGAAATTATACAGCTATAATGTGACTGGGAAACAATGGCATGAGGCAAAAAATTACTGATTGGTTTGTAGTTTTCAACACATTCTTACTGATACTTTTAAGACTGTTTAAGACTACTTTTAAGTCACTTTTGCAAATTTGACTAAATCATATCTATGTTAGTCAGCTAACTGGCTAAAATTCTCTCACATCAGCCTTAGGACAGCAGACTGTGCTTGTTGTTGAGCCTGGAGTTATATTCTGTAAAATCACTTTCCCTCCTACCAAACGATACTGAACTCTGCTGTCTAATAAGCTGTAGCGTTAAAGCATCCTTAATAGATAGAACAAAATGTGACGTGGCATCAATGGAGTCTTAGAGCTCTATGGATTCTCCATATCACTACAATAATGTGCTGATAGATTGGTGGATTTATGTGTCAATCACTAAAAGAGGGAGTTTTTCTCTTCTGTTGTCTCTCGCTTTGGCAGAAATTCAAAGCCATCCAAAAACGACAATTGTAAAAGCATATCATACGAACCCTGCCATCTGAAAACTCTGATATGTATGCTTGAAGAAGAGTGTGTGTTACTGTCTCACCTTACACTCGCCATTAACACAAACGTCCAGAGAGTCGTCCCTGCAGGGTGTGCCGTCCACCACAGCTGGAGCGCGCTCAGTGTAGAAGTTATAGCCCTCTGCCAGGCAGTTCAGCGAGCATGACTTCACCCCACCTGCAGCCAAAACGTGCAAAACATCACACCTCAATGATCATGAGCCATTTAACATGTTACATACTTATACACTAGACTACATCCCAAAGACTAGCTATGCTAATGATGCAGAAACCTCAGCTTAAACTGACCGATGTATCCTTCCTCATGAGCATCACAGGACGTCATAAATTCTACAAAGCTCTTATGTAAGAAAACATTGTTACATGCGGTACACAATGTGAGACAAACTAATGCTAACGCCATTACGCTCTTGTTGCTTGTATAGAACTGACTCCTCATGTGTTATGCATTGTTAACTTTACACAACGGCAAAACAAACCTAAAAACAAACTGCTGGCAAATTCGCTCCTCGGTTTAATGTGCTTCTAACAATGGGGACACATGAACGGCGTATTTCATGAAGCCAAACGGAGATTTATAACTATACTAACTCTGCGGGACGGCCGCCAGAACTCTGTAGAGTTCCATGGCTGCATGTGGTATTTTAATGAGCTTGTGGGGTTTATGTAAGTTAGTTTATTCTTCCACTGCTGTCACATCCTTGAGTAGCAGAAAGGGGGTCCGGGGCACATTTTAGATGATTTGCTTAAGATAAAGCAGCTGAAACGCACATACAACACACTGGCTTTATTCCCCAGTCTCCTCTGTAATGGCCCTACAAATTTGAGAAACAGTAAATAAAGCATTTTGGAGGGGAAAACAACCTCTCTCAGCACATTCCCTGAGAGACAAAGAAGAAATCACACAACTCATCTGACGGACAAGGAAGAAAGAGAGAGGAGACACAGGCTGTGTCTCAAAGCTGATGTTATAGTTCCATGGAAGCCTGTTTCCTTGGGAGGTACATGATCATTCAAAAGTTTGGGAAGTCTTTTAGGCTCCCCAAGGCTGCATTTATTTGATTAAAAATACAGTAAAAACAGTTATATTGTGAAATATTATTACAATTTAAAATAACTGTTCTCCACTTTAACAATTTAAAATGTTATTTATTTCTGTGATGGTAAAGCTGAATTTTCAGCAGCCATTACTTTCATCTTCAGTGTCACGTGATCCTTCAGAAATCATTCTAATATGCTGATTCGCTGCTCAAGAAACATTTCTTATCATTAATGTTTAAAATAGTTATGCTGCTTAATATTTTTGTGGAAACCAATTATTGAATAGAAAGTTCAAAATAACATTTATTTGAAACAGAAATCATTTGTCACATTATATATGTCTTTACTATAACTTTTAATCAATTAAAAAAACATACTGACCTCAAACTTTTTAACAGATGTGTACCCTCACTAGTTCACTAGTCAATTTCTTAGGTCAGCTGGTATATGTAGATTGTATTTATTTTGTTTATCTATTAGATTTTTCTTCCAGACATATATTTTTTTAATCTTGATATTTTGAGCATGCTAATAGCTAATCATTTTCACAGTAAAAAAAAACTTTCTAAAAAGCTGCATTTTTAGGACGCTACTTCCAGTCAACAATAATTATGTTAATTATATGTACGCTGCATTCTCTTCCATAACTCTATCCAGCTGTTTTTGGAAGCAAGGACGCATCTTATATAAACGCCCCCTAAGGGACTGTTCGTTTTTTATTTAAGGGGCCACCGGAGGAGTTTTGAGATCTGTTGTCAAAAAAGACATGACCCTCCCTTCGCCAGCAATACATTTTTCTATGACCCTCCAAAATGATTGTGAAAAAAGGCATGACCCTCCCCGATAATTTATTGATTAGCCTACTTCTGTACTGCGCTTGGCAAAGATGTTCAGATAGCCATTGTTTGTTTGTTTTTTAAAACCATAAACTCTTGCTTTCTCATCTTACTAGGGCTGTAACGATAGACCAAACCTATGATTCGGTTCGTATCACGATTTTTGATTTTAGATTTGAAAAAAATCATGTTTTTGGTGCTGATGCGGTGTGACTCGTTCAACATGTGGGTGGCGCTGCCAACAAAGCATCTAAAAGCTGTCACAAAGAACCGGCTAAAGTAATTATTATGAATATGTCAAATATAGCAAGGAGACATTTTAATTGTTTATTAATAAACACGTGTTTTCTGTGTCGACTGCAAAGATGAAGTTGACGATGCGTCGCGATCTTCTCAGAACGCGCCAGAGAGAAATGCATATTTCATAAGCAGAAAGCAGTCTGTTTTCCTTCATTTTGAATTGTTCTGTTTAAAAGTAGACATTTCAAGCTTTCTATATATTTCTCAGGTCTGTGAGGCAAGTAGCATACCTTACGCTGAGTTTCGGTTCATTTATGAGACAAGAGTCCAGTTCACTCGCCCGCGCCTCCGTGTCATGATTATCTATTTTCTACTATATTTACTTCTTAGGCTATTTAAATCCAGATAAAACATTGATTAAAATTAAGATACAATTAATAAAAAAACGAAATTCACTTTAAAGAAAGGCTTTGTGCTTTCTGTTTGCGGTCTCTGTGAAATTTTTAAAGTCGCTTTCAGAGCAGTCATGTCCGTAATGGAGAACTGTCACGCCCGTAACATTGTTTTGTTTTTTTCACATAAATGCGACCACGAAAAATAAAATAAAAATAATATGTTATGTTCTGTGGAGGCCGATCTTTATTCATCCGGTGGGTATATATCTTTTGGTTTGCACAGTGTAATTTATAGAATTTCTAAAAAATATTTTGCCACCTAAAAGTTAAAGATTTTTTGTGTCACGTCACATGTGTATTTCCCTCATATTAAATATAAAACGCATTGTGTAGACTGATATTTTTCTAATGTCTTGACTCCTTTCAGACGTTTCAAAATATTGGTATTAAATGCATTTTCTGAGAATTTATATTTCACGTATTGACTGCAAATGTCACGTCCATAACACTGGAATCGCCCAAGTTTAACGAATTTATCCTCAACTAGTTTTTGTGGTGTAGGTCTACGTATTTATGTTAACTTAAATAAATCTAATAGTAATTTAAAGATGTGGTAGCCCTACATCTTACACATCGTGGAAACAAAATAAGAATGGAAACTAAAATATGGTAGTATGCGCCTCAGTCCCAATACTGTAAAACTCGACGTAGGCCTACGTTCACAACATGTTAATGCAGCGGTAGAGTTACACTCACAGGACACTGTGCACTTATTCGCAATCACAAAAGTTCATTATTTGCTCGTGCTTTAAAGCTTTGCCGGGTAAACATTTCATAGGCATTCTGTTCTGACATGATGCACTTTTTCTAAGCGCGAACTGAAGTGCGCGCGCACTGTCAAACAGCGCCAAACTGGATTTTTGTTGGGTCAGACCCATCTGATATCGAAGGAGGGCTGATAACGCGAGATCAACATCGATCTAAATGGAAAAAAATAGCACCAAACAAGCCACTTTGAAATGTTGCTGTTTTCATGAATATAAAAGTTGGGTGACCCTCCCCCTAGACTAAAAAAAATTGGATGACCCTCCCCTCAACAAAGAATAAAAAGACATGACCCTCCCCTATTTTCCTCCGGTGGCCCCTTCCATAAATACCGAACGGTCCCTAAGAAATGGGGTGAGGTGAACCTGAATCAGCCTAACTATCCAGTCATTCTATTATTCGATTAGTTGACTAGCAACACAGGGACTAGTTGATTTGAAAAAAATCTGTATGTAGTTTTGTACAACTCTTAACGGGTAAAAAAATATGGAAGGTGGTTAAGAGAGAGAGGAAACATACTGTACATTGATGTATTGTTTAAAAGTGCAAAGCATACTACCCACACTACTCGCTGTATAGGTTATGTAACAAAGAACAAAGAGTTAATTGACTCATAATCTCACTCATACTGGTACCAGTGTGTGGTTTTGTCCTTGCTCTGGGCCTCTTTTATATTACTCTTGAAAGGCTGGAAGGTCTGAACTCATTCCCCTTGCCTGTACCTGGCAGCAGTGGTGCTAAAACTCTGTGTAATCTTTCTTTGGCTGCCTAAGACCCGCTTGCCTTATCAGTTGAATCACATCTACCACAGTCTTTATGTTAAATAATAACTCTTCCTCTGTTTTATAAACCTAAAGAGGGCAGTTTTTGAGCTGCTGGCCAATTTTCTGTTAGTGTTGGACTAATTTGATAAGGTCCTGGGTGCCTGTGAAAACATATACTGAAGCAGGCTTACGATGGAAACTGCGCATCCCATGAGGCTTTGCTCTGGCAGGCCATAGGTGTATTTTTGAGGTGGCTAGAAGAGGGCTTCACTGGAGTGTATGGGTTTCAGGAGGTTCTGGTGAGAGTGCATACAGCCGGAGCACAATGCATTGAACAGTGTATCTCACAATGCAATGTGCTCAACCTGAACTTCGGCAAAAGTGATAAAGCGTGATTTTAATCTTTTTCTAGACTCATTACTTCAACAGACTGCCAAAAGTTAAGACACTGGCTACATTTACAAGCACCCTTATAATGTGATTAAGGCAGTACTGCAATGAAGTTGGAGCTCATGCAAACAGAACGCTGCGATTTTGAAAATGTGATTATGATTATAATTATAATTAGAGTAACTATAAAATCACGGTAAAATGTCTTCCTCTCATTATTACTGTGTACACTACCAAAATGTAAGGGTCAGTCCAAATTTTTTGTTTTCACAAGCATATTAGAATGATTTCTGAAGGATCATGTGACATTGAAAACTAAAGTAATGACTGCTCAAAATTCAACTTTACTATCACTGGAATAAATTACAATGTAAAATACACTGCCCGGCCCCCCCAAAAAGTCACTGTTTGGAAATATGCAAATGCTTAAGAGTCTACGACTGGATAATTATTGCAGTGATTATTATGTTTCAAGCATGCTATATGTTTGGCAACTGTTCTTCTAACCCTAATTGAACCCTAACCCAAATTGTTTTTTCATTTCTTAAACAACCATGTAGGAAGACACATCATGACCATATTCCATGATGACAATGTCAAGATTCATCAGGCTCAAATTGTGAAAGAATGGTGAATTGGCACCTCTGAGTCTAGAACTTTAATTCATTGAAAGTCTTTGGAATGTGCTGGAGTAGACTTTATGGATTGCTTGACTCTTGCATTTTCAATACAAGATCTTGACCAAAAATGTATGCACCTCTTAATGGAAATATCATTACAACATTTATTTCCATCAAAAGAACATAAAAAAAAAGAAGTTTCAAACAGAGAGAGAGTGCAGTCCTAAGGTCTATATGCCACCTGACCCTAAAGCAGGGTAAAACAGCAGTCTGGCACTTATTTTAACAGCTGCAAGGGATTTCCATTGTAAAATCAGCTGACTTGATGAAAGCAACGCTTGTAGCCTGCAGTGGGCTTCTCTCTGTAAGCCATTATGTTATTGGAGGGGCAGATTAAAGGCAGTTATGTCCTTGACAGCCAGCTTCACATTCATCAAAAGCAGAAACTTAAACTGGAGATTCTGGGAGCTGGCAGTCCGTAGCCCGGCATATGGATGCCAGACTGTTATCTGCACCCTCTCTCTCCCTCCCTCTCTCCCTCTCTCCCTCTCTCTCTCTCTCTCTCACACACACATCTGTCCTGGACCTGAGCCAGTGTAGAGATTGGTTCTTTGGAGCATGGTGGTCCAGTCCTAATATTGAAACCACCTTCAAAAGCCCTAAACAGTCTTAAACAACAACAATCGAGCACTTAAACATTCTCATAATCATGAAAGATGTAGGTAGGGAACTAAGATATCACATGTTTCTGTTCAGTTCTGAGCACAAACATTTGGATTAGTTCAAGGGATGCACCAATGTGATACAATTACTATTTATATTTTGAAGCCAATATTAGATATCAAGCTACATTATATGAGATTGATCACAAAAAGCACTCCTTAATAGTCCGCTACATGCTTTTAATAACACCAAAAATCATGTACAGTAGAAAAAGGCTTTTAATTTTAAAACAGGCACAACTGTAGAAATCTTTCTTATCCTACAATCATTTAAGAAACACATTTAGGCCCTATTAGTAACCACTGTAATAAAAAAAAAATATATGCATGTCTATGGCCAACTCTCTTTATTTAAGGATGAAAGAAGCAAAATGTAAATGTGCATATGCTTTTCAAAGATTTCAAATCTTACAGGCTCTGTGAAAAAATGTACTTTTTGTGTTTGACAATAGGTATGCCATCTAGAAATGATAGTCATTTGACTATAATTTTGCCTATTTAACTTATCGGGCCGATGCAATAACATTAAAAAGTCACATTTATCGGCTGATATCAATATGGCTGTCGATATATTTGGCATCCTTAATTTGTTCAATTGGCAGGCGCTATTATTCAAAGCAACTTAAAGTGCATTTAAGACAGAAACGTAGCAGTTCAGAGTAAAAACAGGCCAATCAAAGTGACACAAATCAAAGGAAAAAGGCCAGAATGTCTCAGAACAGGTGCTTTAAGGGTTTTATACTTACCACCCCTGTACGGCTTCCAGGTGTAGAATTTCCCCCGGAAAGGAACGCTGTCGAAGTCCGAGCACTGAATCTCCCGAAAATCCTGAGATCCGACTGGGCATTCCTAACCCACACACAAATCAGTCAGTCTGAGGATCTTATGGAGCATGGCAACAGTGAACCATTTTCTTCAATTTGCGTACGTTTACATCATTTAGAGCAGGGGTGTCCAATCCTGTTCATGGAGGTCCAACGTCCAGCAGACTTTAGCTCCAACACACTTGCCTAGAAGTTTCTGGTCAGTCTCAAGACCTTGATTAGCTGGTTTCAGGTGTGTTTCATAAGGGTTGGAGCTAAACTCTGAAGGACAGTGGCCCTCCAGGAGCAGGATTGGACACCCATGATTTAGCGGTTGTCCAATGCACCCCAAAATTTGTCAGAGCTTCAGTCTTACCAACGTATTTAGATGATACAGGAACAGAATCCATTCACAAACAAGCCAAAGATCTTTACAAGTGGGATAGGAGTAAATTTGTAAGAAATGTTCCTTTCTAACAGACACACAAAAATGGAGTCACAGTGACATGTGGCTTTCAAACTCACATCAATGTTGCATGATCTGAAGCGCTTCCTCTCTCCCAGACAATATTTCCCTCCAACCGTTGGCCTGCATCCACACAAGGACAAGCATCAGACACATCTGAGTACAATTTCAATGTAACTCCCAATTACACAATATATTCTGCTCAAGTTCATTTCAGCCAGACATCTTCTGTCTTTCTGTCAATCTGTTAGTTTTTACGATTTTTCCTGGCATGTCGTCAGACTAGGTTCATTGAGTACAACGGGCTGAGAGTAAGAACATTATGAATCATCGAATCACTCGTAAACACTATCGTTCCAAAGTTTGAGGTTGGTAAGATTACTTAATGTTTCTGAAAGAAGCTCTTATGCCCACCAAGGCTGCATTTATTTGATTAAATATACAGTTTTAAAACAGTAATATTAAGAAATATTATTACAATAAAAAATAACAGTTTGAAATATTATTATAATTCAAAATAACTGCTTTGGTATGTTTTAAAATGTAATTTATTTTTGTGATAGCTAATATGAATTTTCAGCAGCCATTACTCCAGTCTTCAGTTTCACATGTTACTTCAGAAATCATTCTAATATGCTGATTTGGTGCTCAAGAAACATTTCTTGCTTACATTTTTTAAGGATTCTTTGATAAACAAAGTAAAAAAAAAACAGCATTTATTTGGAATAGAAATCTTTTGTAACATTATAAATGTTTTCACTGTCACTTTAGATCAATTTATTGCATCCTTGCTGAATAAAAGTTATAGTACTCACCTTGGGCTGTCACAATGGCGAATAGAGGAAGAGACTCCGCCCCCACAGGTGCGACTACACTCCTCCCATGGCGACCAGTGGCCCCACCCACCATCGACACCCTCTGGACGCGTTCCATATGGCACACACACTCTTTTGTAGCACCACTAATGAGAAAATATCATTAATCAACATTAAATATGCAATATGTGACGACCCAAAACAATTGCCAATATATGGTGTACATTTATATTATATAATATCATATAAAATCATTTCATTATCAAACATGATCTATCCATCAAGCCAAAAAAGGTTCCTGAGCCTTGATATATCTGTGCTCTGATATTCCTCCCAGAATTCCCTGTCCTTACCCCTTTTTCGATGGTGCTGGTCTGGCAGATGGTGCCCTCAGCTGCTGGGATACTACTGGTGATGCAGCGATTCCCTTTACTCATGCACCAAAGCTCACTGCACACTTCCTGAACACACACACAAGCCACTAAACAAAATTTCAGACAATGTGGGAAAAACAGACATTAAGAAAGACTCAAGAGGCTGAAGAACTGTGTGGAAAGAGTAGAAGTAGGACATTCCTGCACCAAACAACGTCCTACAACGTGGCTATTTGGTTGCTAAGGTGCTCTGAGTGTTGCTAGGGTAATTGCCCTTATATACTATGGTACTGAATGTTTATTACTGTACATGATACTTGAAATAATATTACAGTTCTGCCATGGTATATGTCCAATAAAACAGTTTTTTTTTTGTTTCAGCTAAATCTCATAATGTAGATCAGTTGTAAGCCGCACACTGCATTTTAGATCTAGTCAATAACTTCCTGCTTTACATAGTTACAGTGAGAGCTAACTAGTGTGTGTACTCCTCCTCCAGATGTTCAGTTTCCTGCACTGGCATCCCATAAAGCAGTCAATACCTAAAGCTGGACTCAACATGAGCAGCTATAGCTCACTTTACAGACTGAGCTCCACTGTGTGTCTGTGGAGGTGTAAAGGTCAACCGTGGCTGGCAGAGAATAGAGCCACAAACCAAAAAATAGCAAATTTTTGACCAACATGTGGTTTTGGACAAAAGTGGCAGAATGCCAGCGGTCTGAAGTCTTGGGGGGAGCAAAAAGATGGAATGTTACAGCCAGCGAAAGGTAGAACTGCCATCTGGTGCAGATTTACAGAGAGAAAGAGAGAAAGAGGGAGGGATGGAGAGAGTGTGCTAAATGATTTACTGTGGGGATGTAAAGGCAAGACAATTTATGTGTCCAAAGACGACACTTCAGCATAGATGTCTTACTGTAAGATAGTTATATACTTCTAAATTAGATCTTTTTCAATATGCAATATATATATATATATATATATATATATATATATATATATATATATATATATATATATATAATATAATATAATATAATGTAAACAACTACTGAACAAGTTCACCCAAAAATGAAAAGAAATATTTTAGGGAAAAATTGCCTAAATTTTGTCTGTTCCTCAAAAAAAACAAAAAAAAACGATCAAATACCTTTAGAATACATTAAATATTGCACATGGGTCATATCAACCATATACATTTTAATGGTTACTCTGACATTCCAAGGTACTCTAAAGAATAGCATGGTGGTGCTTTCATGGTATATGTCCAAAAAACATAACACTACCATGATATTTTTTGTTACTGACACAATAAACGTCTCTAATGTCTATGGCACAATGCTGTTCTTGTATGGTGATATACACTATTGTTCAATAGTTTTAGAAGCAGTTAGATTTTTTTTTACGTTTTTGAAATAAGTCTCTTATGCTCACCAAAGCTATATCTATTTGATAAAAATACATTACAAACTGTAAATGTGAAATTTATAACAATTAAAAAAATTGTTTTAAATCGTTTTGATCAATAGAAAGTTCAATCTTACTGAACCCAAACTTTTGAATGATAGTGTAGATCAGAAAAAAACATGGTATTACCATGGTCCCATAGTCAAAAATCATGCTGATCTGCATTTTTAATAGATGATGATGATGATGTTGATGATGATGATGGAATTTTCTTTCTTGGGTGAAGAGCTGTTGTCAATTACACTGAGTGATGCAAGTACCCCGTATTTACACTGACGAGACTTCACTCCGTACTGGAAGCGGCACTGCTCGTCTGCATCATATGCTTGGCCAGGGGCTGTGGTGGGGTAAACAAATTCCTGTTTGGGGGGAACATTGTTCAGGCAGGAACCCATGCCAGAGCTAAGAAACAATCAGAAAGAAAACAGAACGGGTGGGTCAGAAGTGATGGAAGTCTAAAGGCTAGTTCATACTGCCCTGATGCCAACAAACACTGATCCAACAAAACTCAAAACTGTTGGAATTCAGGGCCAGATCTACTAAATGGCAAATTAGCACGAGAGCGCAATTCCAAAAAAGCGCAGATGGGATTGGAAAGTTCTGCATGTGATCTCCTTACAACACGCAAATGAAAGAATACAGATGTAGCCGGATCATTTCCATAATGACCAACGCAATCTACCAAGAGCAGCGCAAAGTAGTGTTTGGTTTAAGACATGCTTTTTTTGCCATTAAATAATGGTGCAAATACCAGTACATTGACAAGTGCAAACCTTATATTAAATCACCTTGCATGATAAAAGGGAAAATCCTACAAATGCTTATGCAATAATATCAGCCGCAAAAGTAATTGTGTCCACGCTTTTTCAGCGCAAATTTTTCACTGCGTGTCTTTAGTAAATCCTGACAGTAGTTTTTTTTTGCGCCAAAAGGGGGTTTGCGCTGGCGCAATCTAGCCTTTAGTGTGTCAACTGTTAACATTTGTTGTGGCAGAGTGAATCAGCTTTAATGGTTAAGGAACCTGTTTTAATCACTATTGTAAGGCATTTACCCAATGTGACACTAATTCTTTTCCATTTTAATATATTTTAAAGATTTATTCATTCATGTGATGGCAAAGCCATTTCTCCATCTTTTTTAGTGTCAAATTGTCAAATATACTGATTTGATGCTCAAGTAACATTTCTTCTTATCAATGTTGAAAACAGTTGCTTCTTAATATTGCTTTGGAAACTGTAATATATTTGTATTCAGGATTCTTTGATGAATAGAAAGCTCAAAAGAAAAATTTTAAAATAAATCTTTTTTAACATATCAAAAGTTTTTACTGTCACTTTTCTAATCAATTTAATGCATCTTTGTAGAATAAAAGTATTAATTTATTAAAGAAAAAACATCTGGGTGAGATGCATGATTGTGTCTGAAGCATGTGTGAAATCACTCCAATCTCGCTGGTGAAATGTCATCCCGTGACGCATGACGGCATACTACGGAAGCAATAAAGGATACACGGACCAAACATTGTCAGCTTCTGATTGGCTGAAGTAACTCACTCTCAGGCATGCAGGAATTATGGCAAAGTGACGCAGCGTTTCGTCCCCTTCTCAGGGAACCAGGCTTATAGTCGTGACAGAGACATTACCTTTCGATTGGTCAGCAATTGGTCAGTGTTATGCCACTAGGCAGAGTAGTGGATGTAACAATCAAACGCCCTAAATGGGCAAAGCAAGTTAAGCTTCTCTTGGTCAGCCATCTGGAAAGGAGGAGGGCAAAAGACCTGCAGAACAATAGAGCGTGCTACATTGGTAGGCTTTTAAGAAAAGCTTTTACCATGCCGGGAGCAAACTCTAGGCAGGAGGCGACAGACAGGGCCTGCAGATCTCCTACCCTCTTCAGAGATGTAATAGCTAGTAAGAAAGCTGTCTTGAGAGTAAGGAATTTCTCGGAGATTGACTCAGGCTCAAAGGGTGCCAAAGACAACCCTTCGGATGAATGAATCTCCCACGGAGAGCCGTTCAGGAGACATCAGGTCCTAGAACCATACTCATGCCAGCCAAAACTGGCTACTAGTAGTAGACAAACCCAGTCCTGGTGAACCCTCTCTAGTACTCCCAAGAGCAAAGCAATCGGGGGAAACGCGTACAGATGTAGCCTCAGCCCTGTCCAAACCATGGCATCCAACCCCAACAGAGCTGGATGCGTGAGGGAGAACCAGAGTGGACAGTGCATCATCTCCTCTGATGCGAAAAAGTCCACATTCGCCTAGCCGAACCTCCTCCAAATCAAGGAGGACCACCCCAGCCCCGTGGGGGAAGTGTCTGTTGTACATTTTTCAACGACAAGGCACCCCCAGCACGGGACCCTGGGCCAAGAACCAAGGCTTCTTCCACATCACTAGGGTACGAAGGCATCTGTGTGTAACCCTGATGATGTGAAATGGGTTGCCCCTCAGGGAGAACCCCTTGGTCTTGAGCCACCACTGCAATGCACAGAAGGCCAAAAGGAATCACATTGGAATCAGCTGCCATGAGTCCAAACAGTCTTTTATGCTGTTTTACAGTGACGGTTTGGTCTACCCTGATCTTGCCTACAGCTGAGAGAATCGACTCGATACGTGCACGGGACAGACGTGCCTGCATCGTAGTCGAGTCCCATACCACCCCTAGAAGTGTAGTTCTCTGTAGTGGAGAAAGCACACTCTCGATACCGAACTGCCATTTCCTAGGATTGAGCTAGAATCAACCAGGCGTCCAACAGAAAATTCTTGTCCTTTTCCCTTATAATCAAACAAGTTTAGCCATAGGTGTCTCTCCATAGCCACCATAGCTGCCATGGAACGCCTGATGACAAGGGCCATGGTTTCCTTGGTGGTCTGGAGAGACAAATCTGTGGCCTGGAGCAACTCTTTCACAGTATATTTTAAGAAGATATTTTGAAGAATATGGTTAACCAAACAGCCTTCCATAGTATGGAAAAAAATAATATGGAAGTCAATGGTTTCTGACATTCTTTAAAATATCTTCTTTTGTATTCAGCAGAGGAAAGAAAGTTGTTAAGGTTTGGAACAACTTGAGAGTGAGTAAATGATGACAGAATTTAATGTTTGGGCATCATATGCCTTTAAAGTTAGACGTTCACAGTGAACACTGTCAGGTCCCTCTAGAGCGGACTATGATGCTCCACTCCCAAGCAGACCACACAGATCGTGCATGTCCCCTCATACAATATAACACATGCAGGGAGACACACACAGTCTAACTGCTGCTTATTCACCATACTAGTTTCCTACAGGACAAACAACACCAAAAAGACAGACAGATTCACACAGCGCTCTGAAAGCACCGAAGCTTATGATGTTTGGTCCGGGTATCCTTTATAGCTTCCGTGGAACGCCGTCTTTCTTCACGGGATGAATGAGATTGAAGTGATTTTACACATGGTTCAGACGCAATCATGCAGAACCATTCCCATAGCGTCAACATTCTGATGCAGCGTTGAATTTCTTCGAAAGGGAACGGTTTAACGGTAATGTATATAAATAAATACACTATTCAAAATAAAATAAAATAAAATTTGATTAAATGTAATAAAGATTCACTAAAATCTTTGAAAAATGTGCACTAGCTGTCAGCAGATTTCAGACACATCCCAATAATTTTATAATCGACAAATATTAATCAGCCTGTATATTGGTCTATCATAAATTATAACAAATGGCTCTTAAACAACATTATAGGCTGAGTTTGCATTTGAGTTAAAAAAGACATTCACATAATTTATATTCATAATGAAATCCTTTGGAAATGTATGATACTGAAATCCAATGTTGATACAGTCAATATTTCACACTAAATACAGTACACTTCAGTGTAAACACAGATATCAGACTCAAGCAGCAGACGCACTCAAGGAAGTTGGTGATGTAATCGCGGCTGCAGGCAGACCAGACGAAGGGGTTAGTCTTCATGGTGATGTGGGCAGCCATAAGTTTAGCGGTCTCCTGACTGCGCACCCCACATGCATTGCCAACACCATCATGATTCATCCCAAACCTGAAAGAGAGAGATGAATGATTTTATGGAAGCATAAATATAGAATCCATTGGTCCAGGTTACAGAATGTGAACACACACACAAACCCATCAGCACCTCACACAACTTATGTAATCCTACACACAGTCAAACATATGCCCCCTTGTCTAGACAGCCCCAGTGCGCAGCGTCATATGGCCGTCAGTTCAAAGGTACCTGGACGAACCATTAGGACCAGACCACTAATGACTTCACCACCTATGAAAACAGCTCTGCGGTCCGTTATCGTAGCCAAGGCAACAGAGTACTGGGTGACCCAGCACAAACAGCTCAGATCCGAACAATGATAGCAAAAAAAATACTTTTCAACTACCAAAACAGCAGAAATGACAACAAAATTTCCTTTCATGGAAGTATTCTGAAGGTTTGAGGAATGATATGTGCAGGCAGTGGCGCGATATCAGCCAGGCGTGCCCATAAATCCATATGCATGATTAAGCTGCAGAAAGTGAATGGAATGCTGGGCCACCAAGTAAAACAATACTTCAACGTCTTGGAGCGCAAGAAACCACAAACGAAAAGCCCAAAGTAAGCCGCCTGGAGCATCAGAGTCTGTCGTCACTTGCTCCACTAACAAGATATAAATATTGCAAGACTGCGAGAAAATATTAGTGCAATGAGTTGCAAAATAACAAGTTGTTGTTAATGAGCATTATTCATATTTAAGCGCCTCAAGTGGCTTTATAGTATATCCTTGAATTTAACCCAAGTTTGTTTTGGAAGGCCAAATGTCAAGGGTCAGAGTTGAAAGGGTGTGCCTTGATGACATAAGTAGGTAAAACTGGAATTTCAGAGCGCTGATATATTGCTGACCTATAGTAGAGCTTCAATAGGTGCTGAGGGAACAATGAAGATTTTGGAATATGTACTGACATCATTTAGTCACAGTTTTTGAAAACAGGTACATCAGGGATTCCCAAACTTTTTTTGTCAGCCAAACTCTTTTGAGCTAAAATACTCATTTGCCTCCAGATTTTAGGTTAATATTTCACAAATTTGCAGGTTCACAGTTCTGTGATATTGGTTAATGGTCACAAATTTTCGTGTTTATTTTCATTTTACATTTTTATTATTTAATTAATTATTAGCTTTTCATCAACTCACAAACCCCTTGCCGTTCCCTCAAGATCCTACAGTTTAGGAAACCCTGAGCTACACAAATAAAAAAAATTAAGAACAATTTAAAGCCATTTTGACAATGTAGAAAATAATGTAGCAATTTATGTAGCAGCATAAAGATACAAAAACAAAGACATTTGCTTGATATCACCTTACTGAAATCGAACCTTGACTCAAAGCAAACAGCATCAACCAAACAGCATCATCAAAAGACATGGAAGAACAGAGGAACACAAGACACTGTAGGAGCATTTGGAGGTTTAGGAAAAGACTCACGTGTGTCCAATCTCGTGCGCAATGGTGAAAGCAGTGGCCAGACCAATGTCTTCATTGATGCTGCAGCTTCTCTCTGGCTCACACATACCGCCAACAGGTGCCAGACCTGATACAGACACGTGTGTGCACATGGGCACAGTGACATGGACACACATACGCACACACACATACATATATGCTACAATACTATCCACCTTATTTTTAATGTAAGAGCAGGTGCGGCCATTATTATAATTTTTTTTTACTTTTAGCTCCACAAAAACAGTTTGTTGTGCTGATCGATATTGTAAACTTGTTTTTGTTATCATATGATTTTAATTTATCATCACAATCATAAACACATTGGTTTGTTGCACAATAGTTTTACAATTTACTGCACTTTGTCATTCTTCAAGTTGTTTACCTATAGCGGCTAATGAATCTGAAGTCTCACACATTCACAGGGAATAGCTTACTTCTGAGTTGAAAAATAAGATGGATATGCAAATACATATATGCAAATACTATACAAGCCCCACTACAGTACTACACATTAGTTAATTAATTAGTGTCTACAAACTAATCAAAAGTAAAAACTATATAGTACCAATAAACCTTCGATTAGCTATGTTATGAACAGAGAAGAAGTGAGAATGTGATAAACAAATATTTCATATATGGTGACAGATAAGGCGATGGATGGACGGATGGCTTACCAAGTGTTCCACAGGGTTTGTTCTTGTAGATGCAGATGTCATACCTGAAAACATACCACAGAAACATGTCTGATATTTTGTTGGGGTGAATGAACCTCTTTGGTTTCCACAGAACAAACACAAACTCAGATAACAGAGTTGTGAGACAGTTCACAGACTGGACACTCTTCTGATAAGAGAGCGAAGACAATGAAAGGAAACGTTTGATGCATCCAGCAGACATACCCTCTGATACAAGCCTCCAATATAAAGACTCAACACTTGTCTTTCTCTCTGTCTATCTCCTTCACTCTCACTCTCTATTTCATACTCATACTTCACACATACCTCACACACTCAGCTTTCAGGCGCAGGAATTCAACCCAACTCCTCATTGTGTGGATTAAAGCTATAGCATGATTTACCATAAATCGCTAGTTCTTCCAAACACACATTTCAAGTACTTTAAAGGCATTTTAAAATTATGACCTGTTGCCTTTAGAACCAACGGAGTGCTACAAAACGTTAGACAGGTGTTATAGTGTGCATGCGTTTAAAAAAAGTATATATTTAAACAAAAGCATAATACTGACATAGGCCTATTTCACTCTTTTGACAGCGACAGAGACCTAAAGTTTGACTAACACAACACCACAAACAGAGCTAGAAACATCCGCATGCTAACCTGGTGATGAGGACTGCTGTATCATGGTGTGCGATTCCATTGTCAGGGATAGCATTCCCATGACCGTTCCGGTGCAGGATGGACTTTTGCCACTTGCAGAAACTGTCTAAAGACTTCCCTGCATGATGGTTAACCTCTAACGTGGGCTGGAAAGAGAAAAATTAGGATCAGAAAGACTTGAAAAAGGCCAGGTTCAATGCATGTACATTGTACAACGTGTGTGTATTAGTTTGTTTACTAACTATACTGATACTAGAGTTCTTTTCGAATAATAGTAGAAAATGTGCTGGTTCTTTGTGAAATGGAATTGCAAAAACAATGATTGTTTTCAAAAAGGTTTCCCCGAGAACTCCTACTATTTGCCATTGGTATGGTGGGTTGCATATGGCTTACGTATAATGTTTACACTTTAGGTTACGGTCACATTAGTGAAACTTTTGCAAAGTAGAAATTAGGACGTTTTTGGAAAGTTGGTCCATTGTGTGGTCCATAGTGTTATAGCTATATATGAAGCATCGCTTACTCAAAGCTCACTTTCAAACCAAGCAACTTTATATCTGTAAACAGCAAATTTGAGTTTACAACTTGGGAACAACAGGGGAAATTTTCCGCCTAATGCAAATCATATCATTACCCCCTCATGCAAAATTCCAGATTGTGAGGATTCCTATTGAGCAGACTGCATTTCACCCGTAGAATTTTTGTTGGTATAAAGGTAAATGTGACTGCACTTTTAAAATGCAATTGGGAAAAATAAGCTTTAAGGCCCGTTCACACAAGTACAATGTGACTATACAACAGAAAAATGCTTTTAAATGTAAATTGTTTTTTTGTTTTTTACAGTGTTCCCACCAAAATAAGGCCGAATTTTCATTATTTTCATAATAAAAAACAGCAAATAAATGCAGTATAATATTTTGGACTTTATATGAAGGTGTCCATAGTAATGCATTATTTTAAAGCTGCAAATTACCTGCAACAAATCTTTTCAAGCGACACTTTATAGCTTCTTTAGTTCATATATGCACAGCTCTGACCCATTTCTCTGCTTTATTGAGTTTACAGTGGATCAGAGCAATGGTAATATGGACACAACAAACTAATAACACTAAAAGTAGCATGTACAGAAAGACACACAGGCCCGGTTTCACAGGCAGGGTTTAGATTAAGACAGGATTAGGCCTTAGTTTAATTAGGACATTTAAGTAGCTAATATAAACGTGCTTTAGAAGAAAAAAAAACATTATTGGTGTGCATCTTGAGACAAAACAATTAAGACATCTTAAACATGCATTTTAGTCTGGGACTAGACTTAAGCCTCCAATGTAAAACCAGGGGATAGTGTTTCCCTACCAATCTGCCTGGCACCCAGCACCCGAGCCGGCCACAGCACCATTACACTTGTAACCCAAGACTGCACAAACTGGCATAGCCTATAATTGTATCATCCCACAATCCAGTGTTCTAACTTTCCAGGTTTCCTCTGACACAGGGGGTGGTGGGGTGTTCTCATCTGGAAATGAACCATGTTTGGTTCCACGAAACCTCAGCACTCCACACGGTGGTTATCTCAACACGGCTAATACTGCTCCTAATGACCGGTCTCCCATCATTTGTCAAATGACATTATGCGGAACAAATTACAGGGGGATTTATTTTTAGCTGTCTGCGATTTGGGATCATTAATGCTTCATTAAATACACCACAAATCCCCACTCCTATCCTTTTCCTGCCCTGTGTCATCTGCAGGAGCCCGTTTGAGGTCCCGACTCTGTCAGCATGTTCCAGAGATCTTGCCGCGTGAGCCAACTCGCTCATGCAGTGTCGTCACGCCCCGCTCAGGACAGAGGTGGAAGCCTGAATGCATGACAGAGGCAGATTGATTGCGTTCAGAGGCAGGTGGCGAGAACAGTAGCGGTACAGTTTGGATTGCCCTTAGATTTCACTCAATATTTTGTACGTTTTTTTAAGGTGAATGTACATTCATGAGTGTGGCAATATTAGCGTTCACAATCAACAATAAGAGCAGTCATGGCAGGCTCTCTGGATACACCCAGAAGAGCCGGGTAGAAAAAAGCCCAGACTTGTGCAGACTGTCTCAACTGCCTCAGACTAAGATGCCTCAGCCTGCAAACACACAAACAAGGAATTCTTTGACAGGTGAAATAAGCCAGACTATGGCTTATATGTATGTGTGTATCATGAAGACATTTTATCTTTGCATTTAAAGTATTGCAATAAATGATTAATGGCCTTTTTTCTGTTGCTTGTAGTAATCTACTGCACATTTACTTGGAATTTTACAACAAATTTAAATATTGTTTTAAATATTGCACCAGTTAGAATAGCAAAAATAAAATATTTCACATGTATTTTTGAATATTCAAAATATTCAATTAAGCAAACTTTCTTTTCACACGTATTTTTTTGGGGAATATAATAATAATAGTTTGAATATTATAAAATCATGTTTTTGTTTTTGATTGGTAAGATTTTTTATGTTTTTATAAGAAGTCTTTATGTTCACCAAGGCTGCATTTATTTGATTAAAAATACAAAAAAATAGTAATATTTTGAATATTATTACAATTTAAAACAGCTGTTTTCTATGTGAATATATTGTAAACTGTAATTTATTCCTGTGATCAAAGCTGAATTTTCAGAATCATTACTCCAGTCTTCAGTGTCACATGATCCTTCAGAAATCATTCTAATATAATGATTTGACGCTCAAGAAACATTTCTCATTGTCAATGTTGAAACAGTTATTTACATTTTTATTTTAGGATTCTTTGATGAACAGAAAGTTCAAAAGAACAGCATTTATCTGAAATAGAAAGCTTTTGTAACATTAAACACTACCGTTCAAAAGTTTGGGGTAAATAAGAATTAATTATATTTTTTGGGGGAAATAAATAAAAGAAATCAATCCTTTTATTCATCATGGATGAATTAAATTGATCAAAAGTTTTATTGTACAAAAGATTATATTTCAAATAAATGCTGTTCTTTCATCAAAGAATCCTGAAAAAAGAATCCAATGTTTTCAACATTGATAATAATGAAAAAATCTTTTTAAGCATCAAATCAGCATATCAAATGATTTTTGAAGGATAATGTGACACTGAAGACTGGAGTAATAATGCTGAAAATTCAGCTTTGATCACAGGAATAAATTACACTTTCAAATATATTAAAATAGAAAACAGTTATTTTAAATTGTCATAATATTTAACAATATTTAACAGTTTTTTATTTTATTTATTTTTAATCAAATAAATGCAGCCTTGGTGAGCAGAATCGACTTATTTTAAAAACCTTACCGATCAAAAACTTTTGACTGGTAGTGTATATGTAAGGAATAATTGACGAGGGGCCGTTGAATTATTAGAAAAATAATGCACATCCATTCTCCACTCGGGTGTGCATTATTTTTCTAATAATTCAACGGCCCATCATCAATTTTTCCGCTTATACTATGGTTACCACACCTCAAAACATTGTTCAGATGATGTACTTCAAGACGTTTGTCTGGTTTTTGTCCTTAAAATGCTATTGTGTGTGGGACTAATTTCTTACGCATCTCATCCCAAGCTTCCGTTGCGAATTCCAAAACGTCATTTTAGAGCTAGTAACAGAGACTTAAGCCACTGATAGCAGACTAATGCAGTTATTAGATAGATAGATACATAGTACAATGAATAATAATATACACTACCATTCAAAAGTTTGAATTAGGTAAATTTTTTATGCTTTTAGGTACATAAGTCTTGTATGCTCACCAAGGCTGCATTTATTTGATAAGAAATACAGTAAAAACAGTAATATTGCAAAATATTAATACAATTTAAAATGGTTGTGATGCTTAATATTTTTGTGGAAACATTAATTTCAGGATTCTATGATGAACAAAAGGTTAAGAAGAACCGTATTTATTTGAAATATAAATCTTCTTTAAAAATCCTTACTGTCATTTTTGATAAATTGAATGCATCCTTGCTGAATAAAAGTATCAATTCCTTAAAAAAAAAAATCTAACTGGCCCCAAAAGTTTGAACAGTAGTGTATATTTCTATCATATAAAAGCAATCATTTATACTTTCACAGATGGCGCATTTACACCAGAGGCGTTTATATTTCACACATTAATTTGGCGCACTCACAAAATGCACTGCTGCATTTTGAAAGAAATGATTTCTATGTTCACTTAAAATGTCCTTATTTGAAAGGCAATATGTGACCGGAATTAAAAAGTGCACAAAAAATCCGGATCAGGCTAATAATCGTGACAGTCCTATGTAGGCACGTGAGCAAATGTGATTTAAAAAGAGTACCTGGTCTTCCATCAGTAGAATAAGCCTTGTCACAACGATGTTCACTGCATTCCCCAGGCTAGAATCCTGGAACAGTTTGGCAACCTGACCTCCAGGGAAACAAGAAAAAACCAGTCTTAAAAACGAGCCAATTGTCTGTTTTTAGACCTTTCTAATCCTGCTGTTTACTGTAAAGATAGACATTTTACAGTCTACTATTAAACCAGTGCTAACTGCTGCTCTGGGTCCATGAGGTGAGGTAATCCCTTCATTAAACACATTCCACAGGTGTAAAACTATTTGTAACAATGCCACAAATTGCCCATGGGGATTATAAATATGGATTCGCAGGGTGACAGAAGACAGTTACTTAGACAACTGGTTTTCATTTAGTATTTCTTCTTTGAGCCAATACAAATGACCTGGATATGTCAAACATCCTCTAAAGATTTACTTAAGTCTGTGGGATATCATTGCAGACTATTCATTTTAGGTCTTCGTAAAGAATCTCAAGTAACTTGTGAAGAGTTTAGCAGAATGTCACCAAAAAAACTCCCTGAAAGTAGTTCATCCAACTTATGTGCTGTATTCCTAGTAGTCTGAACACATGCGATTGGTTTGTGAGGAACAGATCAAGATTTGGACATTCTGCAATAAAAAACTCCTTTTTGGTTACATGCAATTACCAAGTCATATGGTTATCAAAAGACATGAGGGATGACCGGAAATTGCGATGACAGGATTTACATTTTTGTATCCTTAAAGCATGCAAACAAGAACAAGGAGAGTTGAAGCTTACAATATTCATGACCGCCAGAATGTACTGCTCGATATCGCGACGTCCGTGATAGCTGACCATCATCTTGTCGGCCACCACCAGGGTTTCGACGTAGCGCTCTCGGCTGACAGAGCGCTTCAGTGGTAACTGGCCCCGTCCCATCTGGTTGGGTAAGGGCTTTATTGTTCTCTGCCACCATCCATAGCTCTTACCCGGCTTTTCGTCTGAGGAGGAACAATGAGCAAGACTGTACCTACACAGTTTTTTGTACAAATCCTGTGACATTAAAATTCATGAGTTGAAAACCTTCTGAAAGACCATGTTTTTGCTCTTTTTTGTGAAGTACTTCTAGCGTAACTGCAAACTATGAATGAGCTGGCATTGGATCTGTAAAGATGCATGTCATATAAATTCACCCCATCTATTTTTTACATGCATGATTCAATCTTCTGATGAAATTACAAACTTCTCTCTGGTGTATGTCAGGCTTTTCCAATCATTTAGTCAGCTTAAAGGAAGAGTTCACCCAAAAATTGAATATTTTCCGCAAAAACCTTAATTTCTCTTCGGCTGAAGAAAGAAAGACATATATATCTTGGATGGCCTGTGGGTGAATAAATAATCAGGAAACTATTCAGATTCAGATCTGCGTCCATCTAAGCAACGACTGATAGATAAAACCAAGTCCCTGCTCAATATTTTTGGATTATTTGTTTTAATCAGATGAAATACAGATGAAAAGATCTGTCGCTACTTCCATTACAATGAAACTTTAATGTCAGGGATAAAACGGGATACCGTACATACTGAAAGACACCATGAAAAGGTTTAGTGAATTTTCTTTTTAAGGGGTTGTTGATGTATAAAATACATCTTCATGGTTTTTATCATTCTTACCAATGACTCCACAGGACTGGTCCATGTTCTGGTATCTCAGAGACGACCGTTTGTACACCACATGTGGGCGTCCTTCTCTGCCATCCTCATTGGTAAAGTTTTTAGCAGAAACCAGGGGTTCGATAAGGTACTCCTCACCTCCAGCTACAATAACCCCTTTCTGAAAAAGCCAAGAAACCATAGATTAACACTTCCTTTTAGCCTGCCAGCTCAATCTGAGTTTATAATCTAGTAGATACACGGCAAAATCATCAAATCATCCCATCATTAGTCTCCCCACTAAAATAATGAGCTTGCGCTGGCCTTATAATCCTGGATGAAATGGGAACTCATGGCAGAAGGCCAAAGGATTTTAGCATGTTTCATTGTTTCCTCTCTTCATCTCTCTCAGTCACACTTTTCAAGTCCACATAATCCTGTAATGTGCTTAGTGATGCTCTTGTGGACACACTGAGAAGTCCCTGATGAATTGTGTCATGCGACTCTGATCACCAATAATTAACCTGGAAGTTTCTTCCCGCCTTCATGAGCAAGCTTAATCCTCCATTGTATTTACTTGTGTTGGTGTACACACAATTGAATCAAAATGGATACATTATCGACCGGGCTGGACATTTATTAGCACCTGTGATGCCAGGGAGTAGAATCACCCAATGCTACAGGAACTAGGAAGTCTGATGGCATTTATCAGACGTAACACTACACTCAACGGGTCTGGATAAACAAGCACTGGTCTTGACTTTGTAATCTGTTTACGCAGGTGTATTACCAGCTCATGCAAGTAATGAGCATGCCACAGCATGCCGCTTGAAACGAAATCCATCATTAGGCTCCAAAACACCTGTTTTTGGAGCAGAGCTTTACACCAGCTGGGAGAGACAGACATTAGCAACAGCTGGCCATTTCAGATCTACAGGGGTGTCATGACAACTCACCCGAGGGAGTTTTACCCAAGAAAGAGATTACATTGTATAATACATAATTACTTTAACATGCAGAATTATCTTTATGGATATCTGAGCCTCATGTGATGGAAATGTTCAACAAAATGATAAAGCCATTTAAAGGAATATTCTGGGATTGATTGCAAAAATTAATTTCCACTTGTCCCTTTTTTTTTTTTTTTACAGTGAGATACTTAAAATAGAAGTTAATAGTCAATTAATACTTAATGTTTCAAAAGTATAGTAACAAGATGTAAACAATATGCATGTTAACATGATTTTAGTTCGAAAAAAACTTTTTATAAAGAAATTGTTACTTTTATTCAGCAAGGAAACAGCAATTTTATTCAGCAAAACTGACAGTAAATACATTTATAATGTCACAAAAGATTTCTACTTCAAATAAATGCTGTTCTTTTGAACTTTTGGTTTCCACTAAAATATGAATATATGAAAATGCAGCCTTGGTGAGCAAAACAGACTTCTTAAAAGAAAAAAACTCTTTCCCCGCCAGCGTTTAAAAAAAAAGAGTTGCCAGCCACCACCAGCGTTTTTGAACATTTTCACAAAAATGTCTAGCCTGGTCATACCAGACTCTCCTACATTTCATGTGTACAGAGAGTCTGGCCACTCTCCATTGACAAGCCTCAACTTCCTTGAAGGTGGGTACTCTGTTGTAAACTATTGGACCTGCCCAGAGCCACTCTGGATCTGCCATAACCATTCGCTCACGTTTGGTCGTGACGTAACCCTACAACTCAAACTAGCGCACAACCTCAACGTCATCGTTCTCAGCCACTCCCTCTGTTCGCTGATTGGACCGCCAAAAATTTGGCCGGAGAAAACCCAAGAATATCCCGCAAACCCAGACGGAGTACTGAAGGAAAATGAAAATTGAGCGGAAGTACGCAGGAGGGCGGAGCCAGGCTAAAAAATATCATGGCCCCCAGAATATTTTGTCGTATGAATATCTGAACATGCAATATATCAAAAGAAAGAACAGATCCTCTGCTTTGTAAACAATCAAACAAAAAATTATTCAAGCTTCATCCATTTTTTTTTTTAAATCAACACTTGAATATGGGTGTTTCATAAAAGAAGATAAATAGAGCAAAAAGCTGATCAAATCACGTTTTTGTCAAAGACTTCATCCAGATCAGATTCAGACCGGTGATCACAACATAGATGGAGTAGATCGAGTCCATCGTTCCCTAATGCTTGCACAGTCCTATAGCTTGTAACGTCAGGCAGTTTTGATTTATATGCTGCTTAATGTTGATGATCGCGTTATTTTACATACGCTTATGATTGCATTTGATATCGCTTGTTTCTGCATCTTCTTCGCATGTGTTTTGATCAGGAGATTCAGTACTCTTTCAGAAGATGCGTAATAGTGCCCCCTACCGTATAACAGTGAAAACAAGGAAAGCCGGAAAATTCCGTCAATGGCGGGAAAGTGTTTTCTCACAAATTACGGAAATTTACATCAATGGCGGAGAAAGAGTAAAGAAAATGTATTATGTTTTGAGGTAATCAACATTATGCCTGTTGATTAAGCTTAACTTGCATTGAACCCGGAATATTCCTTTAAGGCTATAGTTGCAGCCAATTTTGCGGACTTCCACATTTGACATCATAGTGCTTAGGTTTAGTACACAATGATTAGTACATCATTTGAGACTCAGCACTGTTTCCTACAAAAGTACAGTGGCGCTCACCAGGCCGTTACAGTTGCTAAGAGCCACAGAACTAGAGTGAGGCTGGTGCTGCAGGTGACCCACGTAGTGGCAGTTGGGCAAGTATGGGTGACTCCAAGCCAGGTGCCCCCTCTTCCAGTATTCCACACGGAACTGTTGCGAAAGCAGTCCTCCCTGCAGCGTGAGGTTGAGCAGAAGGTCAGTGCTCGACGTGGAGAGCTGATAGTACAGCTGTGGGTCTGGAACGCTCTGCGTTTCTGTGCTACGCCGGTGTCGACCATTCCCGTGAGAAGTCTCCTCTTCCGATAGTGTTTCCCCATGCGGCCCCACACGCACTGGGATGGCGATCTCATACTGGCCGATGCTGGACAGAAACTCAGCTGTGGAAACACAAAAAATGACCATGAGATTGATGGATGGAAGTTGAATTGAGTTTATACAGCTCCCACAATAAGCAATTAAATGTGCATTGAATTTTTTCTTTGCATTGAAAAGTTATGCACAAATAATAGTATTTACCGTTCAAAAGTTTGTGGTGTATATGGTTTTTTTTTTGGTTTTTTTTAAAGCAGTCTTTTATGCTCACCAAGGCTCCATTTATTTGATTAAAACTATAGTTAAAAAGGTAATATTGTGAAATATTATTACAATTTTCTTTGTAATACATATTTTCTCTTATTACAATGTATTTTTTAATACATTTTAAAATGTAGTTTATTCCTGTGATGGCAATTTTTAGTCTTCAGTGCCACATGATGTTTCAGAAATCATTTTAATATACTGATTTTATGCTCAAGAAATACTAATTTATTTTTTAAATAGAAAGAACAGCATTTATATAAAATAGAAAACCTTTGGTAATATTATAATCAATTGAATGTGTCCTTGTTTAATAAAAGTATTATTTTATAAAAAAATCTAATAAAAAAAACTTACTGACCACAAACTTTTTAATGGTAGTGTATATTATACAAAATATTACAATATACTATACAATTTTATCATAGTATTATTTTATAATATTTTATTAAAATACATTATGTAATATATAATAATATATAAAAAATGTGAAATATAAATGTACATTCACATGGATAAAGTCTCCAATCATATCAGAAGCCGACAAAAGCTGTATTATTTTACTTTAAAGGTGCAGTAAGTAATTTTTGGTAAACGCTGTTGATATTTGAAATCATCAAAACAAACCTCCCCTCACCAAAAGGATCTGGCAATCTTTCGTTAATCTGGAGCAATCGCCAGCATTTTTTATTGTTTTCATAAAACTTTCAATATTTTGTTGTATGAATATCTGAACATACAATGCATCAAAAGAAAGAACAGAGCTAGCTTCATACATTCTTTTGTTTTTGTTGAAGACTTTGTCTGGGTTGGATTCAGAACGATGATCAAAACATTGATCGAGTGGATCATGTCCATCAACACCCCCAAAGCTTGCACACTCCTGTACCTCTTCGTAGGTTTGACGTTTCATTGGTAACGTAATAGTCTGGCTATCACCAGACCAAGCTCAATCTTTTAAGATTGAACATTAGTCTGGGGAGTCTGCTCTGTATTTTCTACTGCACAAGAGGCGTGATCAACGGGCATAGTTCAAATGACTCTGTACGCAATTGGATAGTCCTTCAACCAATCAGACCAACGATCCGAGTGACGCGAAAACTCCAGGCAGGAAACGTGTCAACAAACGTGTTGGTTTGTAGCATTGATCATCGGTTTGCAGAAGCATCAGTGGCATCGAGCGATTTTTGCAGGTTATGCAAAAAAAACATGAAAGTGAGTGATATTTACACCCACTCGAGCGATTGGTTTGCTAAACTAAAGAAGCCATTGAGCATCGTCGAGGGTTTAAAAGTAATTGGATTGACGGTCGTGCCAGAGACGCTTCTCTGTCGTCATTGTGTTAGACCCACCAATAGCCAGGTGGATAAGCCAGTTTGTGATTGGTCCCGCATATTTGTAACGGAAGCAGGATAGAAAAATTTACAGGTTTCCTACCTGAGCTGAAGGGCAAATCAAATTGCAGGCAGATCGGGCTTGGTTTACCCAGTCTAGTAACATAAGGCAGTTTTTATTTATATGCTTTTGAATGTTTGATGGTCACAATAGCTTAGATGTGCGTAAGCAATCTTCTATCACTTGTATCTGCTGCTTCACTTGTTTTTGGATCCTGTATTTAATTCTGTACTATTTCAGAAGATGCGTAATAGCACCCCCTACTGTATAGCAATGGAAATATGGATTGCCGGAAAAACTTGTCAATGGCAGGGAATGCATTGTGTCATTGATGATGGAAAATCTCATCAATGGCATGGAACCAGTTAAAAACCAAATAAGTGAGAACTGTTCATTCAAATCAACAATACATATGTAAACAATCAATTTGAGGCAGATTGCTATACTGGTTCAGCTGGGGCTCATTCAGAGAGCCTCTGGCCTCTGGATTTTATTCATTTGCAGCCGTGTACTCTGACCATGTCAATTGGCGAACAAAAGAGTTCACAGTGAAACTATTGAGTAGACCACAGAGAAGAAACACAAGCTAGCAGCCCAAAGGCCAAGGGCTGCCTGTTGCTATGGAAATCCTGAAATTGTATACTTCCTGTCCCGACAGCGAGCCTGGAGATTAATTGTCCAAATTTGGCATTTGAAAAACTGCACCCAATGGGTGGAGATTGCCAAAGAGACAAACATCCTGAAACCAAACCAAACTCATTTAAACATTCAGAAACTCTGTGTAAAGTAGTACACCATGATCAGTGTCCTTAATGTGAAACAAGGTTCGTTCCTTTGGTTTGTTTACCCCATCCTGCCAGTTCAAACACTGTGAGCAGGGCGACAGCAATGACTCTTTTGTTTGGGTCCAGAAGCATGAAGATGAGACTTGTGCGTGATCTTGATTCAGCTTGTCTTAGTACTTTCCATAATCTCTCAAAGCTCTAAAAATACAATCAGCAGATGCACCATGTGAGTAATATTAAATGTGGCATTGTGTACAACGGCGTGAGAAGGACAAGTAACCTTATAATATATGGTCCATTTAATTAAGCCTCAAGGAAGGAAATGGGGCTCAAACCAAGTGCTGAAAATATAAAAGATCCCCTCTTTCCCTCCTCACAGCAGTTATTCAGACTGGGCCGCTCAATAAGACTGTCTAATTACTGAAAGTGCAGCTGCTTCTGAGACCCACATGTGTTTTCATTGGGTTTTTAAAACATGTGCAGACTCAAAATCATCACCGGACCAACAGAAGAGCTCAACAGATGAGGTTTGTCGCTTTGATTACATTTAAGGTCACTGCTGACCTTATACACCCTGCGTTGCTGTCTGAGTTTACATTGGTGGAGTGGTTTGGTAGTAAAACGACTGTTAACTGAAAAGTTGTATGGTTCAGGATTACTTTAAAGTTTTAACATGCTAAACAACATTGTACTTTTTTACATTTACAGTATAGACATGACATTTCTTTCAATGTTACTTTTTAATAGTTATAGTCAAGCACAAAACTAGATTGTTTAAACTGCAAAACTGCATATCCAGGCGTTAAATTAGGCCTTTTAAATAGGGATGCACCAATACCACTTTTTCCAGAACGAGTCCGATACCTTCATTTTCGCTGATACAGAGTACCGATGCCGGTATTTTCACTGCATTTGTAATTTTTAAATGCATTGGGTAGAGAAACCAAAATAATATAAATCATATTAGTTGGCTTAATTTGTTCATCAAATATATATTTCCTTCAGTTATTTTCATGCTTAATTAAGCCTGCTAAAATGCATTGTATGAGCTTCTGTTACTTCCACTGTTCATTCTATTGCTCTATCATATTTTATCTTTCATTTAATAGCACAGCACATATTTAGAGCTGCTCCCGCAGGGCTCAGTGCTAAAGATAGGGTCAGTGGTTCAAATGCTTAGACACCAGTGAAATATAAATTCTTTGTTCCAATTTTGATACAAAAACTACCAGCCTAATTAATGTGAATTTAAAACATTAAAGACAAGTAAGCAGTCCGTAATAAAATAAGGGGGGAAAAAAAATCACAATTAAATACAATAGAACAAAGAAAGGCTAGAAATTAAATAAACTGTTTTTGGAGTTTTTCGGGTAGATCTAACAGTAGTTTTCAGGTACAGAAATCTGAATAATGTAATCAAATGTGAAATAACACTGCATATTCATAACTGTATAAATTAAATACAGATGGATATTTTTGTAAAGTTACAAAATGTAGCCTATTTAGTTAAGAGCAGGGAGTAATTTATTTGTCCTTTGTTTGATTAACATTAAAACAGCAGCAGCTTTATTAGACTGCTCTCACTTTAAGACCGAACACATGGATCCAATTTGAATATAGGCCGTTCACTTGAGATATAACCGACTTTGTTTACTAGGATACTCGCCAAGAGCGTTTTTACATAATTTTGTGTGAATCGTCCGTACAAGCGCAAGACGTGAAAGATAATTCAATTCAGTATTCACTTGCTGTCTTAGGGGCCTGCGCTTTGGATGTTCGCGTTCATGAAACTTCTTGACCTGCAAACATCCTGTAATAATGTAGGGAAGCATTCGTTATACATAAAATCAGGTAATAGTTCATGGTTTACTTGCATATACGATTTAATTTTAATCCAAATGACACGTGTGCTGAGTGAATGATCATCAAATCAAGAGCATTCAAAAGTGCGCTCTCTCTCTCTCTCTCTCTCTCTCTCTCTCTCTCTAGTTAACTTTAATAATAAGCTACATGCCTCGTTTTACTTTCTTTGCCATTGACGTCCGACTGAACTAAAGACTTTCCACTGACGTCTGTGAAAAAGGGACACACTCGACAAGCTTGCGCGTCTGTAAGCCTGCACGCTTAATCCACTGCGCGTTTTTCTCTTATCCGCTCACGCACCACAGCTATATAGGCGTTACTATATTTCATTTAATATTCCGTAATTAGATACATTTACTTCATAGACAGCCTTCTTTTTATCTCCATTATACTCTCTGTTATCAGTGTTTCTTTGTGTGGACAGACACAAACACTGTACACACACTGCCTGGTATAGTTTGTTGTTATCGGAGCATTTTTATGAGTGCGAGTACATGAGCTCAGTATCAGGTTACCAATCAGTGCATCCCTAATGTTAAATTAGTAAGCATATAACAATGATGTAACATGTATGCATGCTGTATCCATAAGTTGCTCCAGAGGGGTCATCCATGGAGCAAAAATCTACCTTAAGTCACTATGTCAGCAAATTATCCAATTTAGGCCTAAAGAGGGCTTCTCACACTGCATTATCGTCGTTCTAAACCCCGGTTTTAACCTCAGGTACAGGAACGTTTCACACTTGTAAATTATGAGCAGTGCCAAACTTAAAAAATCTGAAACGGCTAGATGCTAAGCAAATGAAAACCAATAGCGTGCCTCGTATTCATGTGCTTCGGACAAACATGGAATCACAACGCGATGTATAGAAACAGCTGTTTTAGTTTATGAGGGGAAAAATGTCAATTGGAGTGAAAAAGATTTTCATTCTTACCTTTATAGTGTGAAAAGTCTATTCAGTATAAACTTGATAGTACAGTCAGCAATAGCTATATAATATGAGGATGCGCAATGCTATAGTCTTTATGTAAACAGGTCATGTGCTGCGCTCATCAAATGTTAACCCAGGGTTTAGGACAGTACAGTGTGAAACGTCAGCTTGTGGATACCCAGGATTAATTGTTAACCCCAGGTAAATTAAGAGCAGTGTGAAACGTGAAGCAAGATAACCCAGGGTTCCGTTTACCCGGGTTTAGAAGACCCAGGGTTAACCCTTTCAAGTGTAAAAAAAATACACTAAGGTATTCCAGCCTCTCTCTAGAACATGAATCCAGACAGTCACAGTAACAGGAGCACAGCTGGGTTTTATGTCAAAGCATGAAAGTAGAGCTCAAACTGTACAACACACCCAGCCCTCTGACCGCCATCAACCGGGGCTATCTTAAATAAACATAAGGCCCACAATTGATGGAAGGGTATTCCCTGCTCTCACACCTACAAGTGAACACTGATCCTCCGAAGCCTTTGATGTGTCTTTAATCTCAACGAGGAACCAGAGAGGAGGAGGATGACTGTGTTACTTCCCCATAAACTCCCTCGCCATAGACAGAGCCCCATTAAAAGTATAAAGACTTCACTTTTGATTCAAATAAACCACCGTCAGGAGCCGCCCAGGGTTTGAAAGTTTATTTTAGAAGGTTAAAGAGAACAACCTTTAATTAGGACAGTGCGGCAAACCGAAGTGAACCCCTTTTTTAACCAGTTTTTCTCTGGAAACCGGGCTGGAGAAAGAGGCAGAGAAAGAGAGGCGTCTCTCCACCTTTCCCAGATGTGCAACAGCTGTATCAAGTCAGCGAGTGCACCCAGACTTGTGGAGGAAAAAAAACAACCTCTTCCTTATGCCAGCCTGAGATATCAGTCTTTCTTGAACGGAGGCCCTGTCAGCGACTCAAAAACCATCCATATCCTGTTTGTGTATCGTCTGCCATGCGGCTATTTGGACTACAAGATTTTAAATATATCCTTGCGGTGACTGGTCCCAGCATGTGGCCAGATTATACATAAACTCAGTGCTCTGCTTTAATAACTGTATGCTACTTGATGTAACACTAATTATGGGAGGGCAAAATGCACTATATTAAGCTATTCAAAGGACAAAAATTTAAGTTTAACAGCAACTAGGTCTGCAAATTTGTCCCGTACGCCTTTTAAATAAACACACAGAAACTCAGCCAGAAATGCTCACGCACTTGCTCAGAACTGGACCAGACGACAAAATGAAGTTAAACCCACATGCTTGAACGTGTTCTTATGTAACGTAAATGAGGTCTAAATCTTATATATTTGAAATGACTTAACGGGATTAGTACGCAGCAAGAATGTACATTTTGATGTCAGATGTCTAAAAGGGTGCCTCATGTGAGTCTTGTCAGAGAGATAACTGGGTCACTAATCGTATGAAAAGAGAAAGTGGTCGGTTTCATGGAAAGATGGGTCATCGAGTCTGGCTGGCTCTTTTGATGGCTAACTGACGTTGCAGTGCATCTGTTCCTGGTTGTCTAAATGGTTTGTTACCGCTCAAGGCTTGAGGCTAGCAATGCATTCCGTTTTACAGCTTTGATGATCTGCCGTTGCTGCCTCCATTGTGAAACGGAAAGTTACCTCAGGTAACTTCTAGCGCAACAAGTGCATTTACATGCACTTTAAAAGTTGATTTCAGTCAGACTAAGATAACTCTGTTGTCTTTTTCAGATATTAAATAAGATATTGCTAATTATGTTGAATAGTGGTAGATTTAAGTTTTTGATTGCAATGTAGTCCGGAATAGAGATCGGCCAAAATAAAACAAAAAACGCCTGGTTCCAATATGTGCCAAGTCGACCGGTGCATCTCTAATTTCAATGACAACAAATGAAACAAAAAATTAAAACAAAATTAATACTTAATTTTCACACCATTTACTTAAAATTCATCACAATAAACGGAAAAACAAACAAGAATCTTACCTTGAGACTGAGCAAAATCCTCAGGACTCCAACTCTCTGCCACTCCACTGACAACCATGGCGATGATGCCAATGCAGGCCAAACTCCTCCACACCGTTTCCATGGTTACTACAGCAAGCTTCAGTGCAGTGCCCAGCCCTCTGTCCCAACATGTCTTCTGCCCTCTGATGGCCCCACGCTCACCAAAGTGACGCACAGAATTCCGGAGCCATGGCGGCTTCACCTCTACGTGAATCCTGACACTTCGCCTCTCAGAGTCGGAGGTAGAGGATGGGTAGTTCTGAGATGTGTACAACCGTGGAACATCAATAAGAGCCTCCCTATTGAGAAAAAAACATGTTAGATAGATGCAAAAGAAAAGAAAGAAAGGGGGAGTCCCTCGGCTGAACAGTTCCTCTCTGAGCGATCAAACATGTCGGCTTGGGAGGCTGTTGTTTGCACCATGTCGCTGCTGGAGCTAATCAATCATTCCTCCTTTCACATCCAGGAGGAAGGAAAAAACCTGCATTCTAACCTGGAGGCCGCTGTTTCTCTTCACTCTGTCCCTCACCGGAAGAGTGCAAAAGAAAGGAAAGCATTGTGGGGTCAGGAGGGCAGGCTGACGTCTGACGCAGGCTATAAAACAAAAAGTCTTAGTTTGAGAAATGCCACAAGTGGTACTTGTGTAGTACCACTATTCCTAGTGGGATACATTGAGAGAGGCCATGGGCTGAGTTTGGAATTAATACACTGCATAATGCATACTGGAGTACATACTGTGTGTGTATACTGCCTACAATTTTTTTATAGAGGTATGCAACTGCGAGCGCACACACTATATGGACACAATGACAATCACATTATCATTGTTACATGTTAAACACTGTAACATTTTGTTATTTTTAGTTACATTTAAGTTTTTTAGCAGACGATTTGATCCAAAACGACTTTAGTCATTTATACATTTTAATTCAGCAAGTAAATCATCTCAGAATTTTTTTTATTTACTTTAACATAAAAAGTAAAGAAAATTTTATATTGTAAAAATTGTGATTGATTTTGCCTCCTCACACTAAAAATAATAGGTTATGTCATGTGCATTGCATTGTGGGATAGCATATTCCTTTCAGCGTGTTTTGATTGTGTACTGGACTTTGCATACTGCATACTGCAAATATTATGGTTAGAACGGTAGAATGCTATTTCAAACCCAGCAATGCACAAGATTTATCAGCAATGTGATCAAAATCAACAAAAGCTATTCTACCTCTTCCTCGCCCCACTTCCTTTTTCACTATTCATTCCTCACTCCATGCTTTCTGGGAAGTGGTAGAAAGAAATGCCATACAAGCCCTGATGGGTGAAGAGAAACCAAGTGCAGACAAAGGTAATCAAGAACAGATGGGAAATTATTTGGCAACATAAGGATACAAGTTAACTGTTGATGAAAAAAAGGATGAACTTAAACTCAAGAAAGAGAGGGAAATGCATTAGAGGGGTTAAAAGAGGAGGAAAGTGAGACAATTTGGGTAAGGGTGAAATAATGAAAATATAAGTTGCACACTCATATCCATCAAGGATAACTATTCCTGACCAGTACCAAGAAAAAAAAGACAATGGCAAAAGTAGTATGTCTGTGTGTGAGGGAGATTTGTCTAATTTCTACAGAAAAACTGTTTTGGAAAGTTATTTGAAACCACAGTGCAAAACTCATCCAAGATTTCTTTTGCCTCAAAATAAGCCATGTTAAACTGCTTGACAATATTCTACATACCTCCTCCATTAAAAATCAAATACTCTCTCTATCTTCATTGAAAAAAAATAGCGTCAACAAATAGGTCAGGACCCAAAAGTGGCCTCAGAGGCTGATGCTGGTTTTAAGTTCCCCTCATTTCCTATAAACTGCATTGAAACAGCTTAAGTTCAGCAAGCTAATCTTAAAAAACACTAAGAGGTCTTTGTCCCCTACAAATAGTGATGGACTACATGCCCTTTCAAGCCTCCAGGATTTTTACTGTTATTTCCTGCTTGGCAAAAGCCTCTTTACCTACATTACCTCTTGTTAGAGTCTTGTTATATTGTAAAGTTACTAGACTGAGATCAGTGGTTTTCATTAAAACACTGTCTTATCTAAATCTTGGAAAAGAAGGGCTAAGATTTGGTCCTCCATGTTCTTCATTTGTGTGTCACGAACTACGCTGCTTTGAGCCTTGCCAGCCAGCGCAAGCATTTTTGATCATTTTCACAAAAATTTCATGGCCACCAAAATATTTTATATCTGGACATGCAATATATCAAAAAGAAAGAACAGATCCTATGCTTTTAAACAAAAATATTTGAATCTATTGTGGCAAGCAGGGTGGGGCCGAGAGCTGTGGGAATGGAGCGACAAACCAACAAACCTTGTTGCTTTTTTATTTTTTTTTATTTTTTTTTTACACTTGAAAAAAAGCTGAGAAAATCGTGTTTTTTGTCAAAGACGTCCAAATCGGATTCATAACGGTGATCAAAACATAGATGGAATAGATTGAGTCCATCAACACCCCCAAAGATTGCACAGTCCTATAGCTCTTCCTGGTTCGACATTTCATTCAGTAACGAATGATTACGTTATAATTAATTTTAGGGCTGCACGATTAATAGCAATAAAACGATTATTGCGATTATTTTATGCGCAGCTTGTCAGTTGAGTGCGGCTGATTGGTAGTATATACTGCCCCATTTGAACGCCAGAGGGCGCTCTCATGCAAACACGATAAATATGCCCCGCCGCAGAAGTACAATAACGGCACATCATTCAAGGAAATCCCTATCGCTGTAGCTGAATAAACAGAAAATTGAAGCGCTTTGATTAAAGCTGCAGTCCGCAGTTTTTCCTCTTTGTCGCCATCTCTGTTCGAAATCTGCAATTGCAGTTATTCGCGGAATGATCAACTTTATGTGCGTTGTGTCTCGGCATGGCACAGCGCAGATAAATCCAATGTTTTGAGGAGAATGTACGGCTGTTAATCACCGCGCTGGTGGTGTGGATACTGTCATTCGCAAACACAGATTCTACTTTTTGGAAGTATGACCAACATAAGAATTTTCAACGGAAACATCCATAGTAACATCCACTTTTTGTTCTGACCAACTAAGGGGAAAAAAGCATTTCAGTAAATCGTGCCGATTAAATCTAAAGATCGCTTATCATATCACGTCAAACCGTGCAAATTATACTTTGTTCTCAAATTGTTAATGTTAACAACATCAGCATTGCGTGACTACATTTAATGCCCTTCCGATATTTATCCTTGTTTTCGCATGGGCCGGTTGCAGTCTCTTTTTTTTCTCCCAAGTCCGAAGTCTTTCATGTTTTACAACGGGTGAATCTCCAGTTGTCACTCCACCACCAACATCCTCACACGCAATATAGCCTACGAGCCGAGACTCCTTCTTTATGTGTACAGATGTGACGTAATGACGCAAAGACATGCTCGAATTTCCCGCGGAAATCCACCAGTACCACTGGAATTAAAAACATTATTACAAGCTTACCATTTTGAATCGAGCTATGGCAAGCAGATAGTTTTGAACACTGGCTGGTTATGTACTTGCTCAAAAAAATCTTTTGGATAATTTTTAACCCAAAAAAGCTACGGACTGCAGCTTTAAACATGACTTATAAATACACGACTGCCTTATTCTGTGTAAAAAGGTACATCATCTCATAGAAGGATGCTCAACTGTCGTTATGAAGTGAGTTTGGAGTAAATGCATGTTATTAAATGTTGTCTGTTGTTGGACAAGAGGTTCATAAAAGCTTCTCATGTTTTGGAAAGATGTTTGACGCGTGTTGTTTTTTCAAATGCACGTTATAAGTGACTCAAACTCACAGTGCTTTCAGATGGAGCAGCGTTTACAGAGCCGTACATCAATGACAAGCTGCGCATTTAAAATCGCGATAAGCCATCTTGATTTAAGTGCGATTATATGTAAATTGCGATTAATCGTTCAGCCCTATGCTGATTTATGTTTTATATGCTGTTTAATGTTTTATTATCGTGTTATTTTTTTTTTACATGTGCATAAGCAATGCTTCTATCGTTTGTTTCTGCTTCTTCTTGGCCCCTGTTTGGATCCAAAGATTCCGGATACTCTTTCAGAGGGTAATAGCGCCCATACCGTATAACATAAAAAAAAAACATGGATTGCCGGAGAATTCTGTCAATGGCGGGGAAAGAGATAAAGAGCCGGTTCTTTTAAGTGAATAAAAAAACATACAGTACAACCAGTGTAATCCGATTCTCAAATGAGAGTGACTGAGTCAGTTCTTTTCCGATTCCCTAACAAATGACTCTAATGAATTGGTTATTCTTAGCAAAATTAAACAAATTTGTTTAATATATAGTTAAGGAAGAATTAAAAGCATCCTTAATGGAGTCGTTAATGAAACTATAAAGGAACCAGAAACATTAAGAGGAATCAGATTCATTCAGTTCCCATCACTAGTCCCAACCAGTTATAATTAAAAAACAATATAACAGAAAAAAAAACGATATAACAGTAAAGAGAGAAATAATTCAACTTTTCCAGCAAATGATTCACTTGTCCATCTGCAGTCTATTTTGTGATAAAAACGCAGCCCACAAGCAGAAAACGGAGCTCAAGCCACAGAGGCCACAGGAAGATATGATCTTGTAGAGCAACATCTCCTCCAAAAAAATTCAGCTGTGGCCTTAAAGGAGTTGAACTCCGTAATTGGCTGCTCTTGGGGGCAAATCAAGAACAAGAAGCATCTGCGGGCTACAGATGGCGTGTCAACATATACTAAATGTGACACGGAATTTCAGTAAGGGTCTTGTAATCTGTTAGTGCAGACATGAGGTACAAAATGTGTGTGATCTGAGATGGCAAGAAGCATATTGCGCTGTCAGACTACACCGGCGGAGACGGGGAACCATCAAGCACGAGTAAGACTCTGATAATTAAACCCACATGACAGACTAAATGTAAAGCGCTCTCTGCAATGGAGAAATCTTTGGTCTCAATCCTCTCTGGAAACTAGGCAGTCTCTCTTCATCTCCATTTGGATGACATGCAAGCAGTAAGTCTCCTTACTTAAGCTTGACATTGCACTGTAACAATATAAAAGAGCAGCAGACCACTGGTCTCCACAGACACTGTCTTGCCCACTAACAACAAGACTTGATTTACACAAACCAGAGGGTTCAAACTGGGAAAGACCCCAAAAAACAAAAACTTGGTGTATCACACTTCTCAATTCATTTTCCGCTGGCTCTTTAAAATAAACAAAGCACAAACAAGGGAATTAAGATCATGATCACTGATGCACTGTCAGCAGAAGTGACTTATGTAACAACCGGTAATGAACTCTGAATCCATCAACGGAGACCATAATGTGAGAGCTATTCATGACCGGCTGTGGAGCATGAACATTTTAGTCAGCTTGCAAAACCACACACTCCTGAACCAGCCATGAGTTTACCACACTAACCCTATAAACACAGTTTTTTTTCTTTAAAAGAAAAATAGATCGTTTTTTTTATGACAGAAATCATCTATTAAACAATGAGCCTCTTCAGTTTTCTTATGATGTTCATGATGTTCACCAGCAGAGGGTAGTAATCTATGTAGGGGTTTTCAGTCTTTTAGATGCCACAGATCCTCAAATATGCTCATGCAAGGGACCCTCATACTAAAATTTAACAGGTATGCTATATATTTTCATGTATAAAGACAACTTATACTGTGAAAAACTAATATTAATATTATAAATGTGTCAAATACTATTTATAATTTATTTAATGTCTATTAGCTTACTATAGTACTGTTGTTTGCATTATTTATTAACATATTGTATGTTTATTTAAATCTGTTTTAATTATTTATTTTAATAAATTTTTATTTTTTGTTTATTTTACCCTATTCATTTTATTTCATTTTCTATAAAAAAAGCAAAAACCCTGGACTAGTGGATCTGAGCTGATTTAACCAAATTCTTTTTCATCTCCTGGAGAAACATCAGGGTTCTAACCTTTAGACCAATGCATTTCCATGATTTTCCATAACTTTTCCAGTTGTTCATGATTAAGCCTTTCCAAAAACCATCACTCAAAAGAGAAATATCAAACCAATGAAATATAGCTGAAATATTTCTATTCACTAAAACATTTCAATGCCTTTTCAAGTCCTGGAAACATGTTTTTTTTTTTTTATTATCTGATATTTACTGATTTTCCATGAGCGTGGGAACCCTGGATCAGTTACTTTGGATAAAAAGTTATATGCAAATCAAGATGCTCTGCTTGTAACAATCCTAAATGACAAACATAAGGCTGTGTCTGATATCAAAGTCTAAATATTAGACTTCAGCGGCTATACCCCAAGCTTACCAAACTCTCTCTGCCAAATGTAGATACGGACAGACAGGCGTGGAGTCGTGCCAGGAGAAGCGCTCGCTCTTCCCAAACCTGTTCCTGGAGCCCCCCCAACAGTACACATTTTGGATGTCTCATCTGACACACCCATTTCAGCTTTTGGAGCCATACTAACAAAATGATGAGTTGAATCAGGTGCGTTTGATTAGGGAGACATCAAAATTTGTATTATTGGGGGGCCTCCAAGAACAGAGTTGGGAACCACTGCACTACCTGACAGGGAGCAGGTCTCCTAGGCGTCCTTGTTGCCAACTTACGCATTCAAACTACATCATTTATCCAACTTTCAAACGTCCATGTCTCGAATAAGCCAAATGGTGCAGTATTATGCTTATATAATGACTATGTATTTTTATGAGGGAGACTGTTGAACTGTGATTCTTCATTTTTTGTCTACCAGTCATTCCATTTGATAGCAGCTGTAATCAGGCATTAATGGAAATATTACAAGAGCAGATAATTTATTAAATCGCTTAAGGAACTGGACGCCTTCCTCAGAGGCTCCTGGCAAACCCTTTGACTCTGCACCCCACAGACAAAGAGAGATATTTCTGCTTTCTGCTAGAGTGATCACCAGCAGGTCTGACAGCACTGCTGCCTCCATCATTTTAGTTTCACTGCAACTGTTACAAATTGACAGCAGAATAGACATGCATATGTGTCCCTAAAAGTTTTGCGTTCAAATAAGAATGGTAACCATGCACGGTTACAATGTATTCATTAGCACGTTTATCCATAATGAAAGTACAAATTTGACAACGACCTTACCGTTTAATTGTGCAGGAACGGGCAATTCGGTGACCCTGAGATTTACCGACCTCCGTCTGGTCTGTCGTCCTCCTTCAACACCGGGTAGTTCTCTGCCACATACTGAGATGAGCCGATGGACTGTGCTCTAATGCTGCGTGGTTTCTCTGTTCCTTTAGTCTTAACGCTGACGAGAGGAACTGAGTTCGGACTGCGCGTTGGTGATGTCCGAATCGCGAACGAATCGTTCGTTTGAACAGGTTCTTTTTTTTAGTGACTCGATCGAGCCGATTCGCACGCCAGCCGTTGGAGAGACCGCCGTCTCTAAAACTTCCTGAACTTAGGCTATTAACCTACTTCAACATAATTATTATTATCATAATCCTTCACTACCCCCACACACTATTTCATTTTAAACATTTTAAATAAAAAAGATAAACGATAAAGGGTGGGCTTAAACTGAAAACAAACAACAAAATTGGAAACAATTATAAATAGGACATTAAAAGTGCTGCAAGCAAGCGACTTTTAAGGAATGTAAATAATAACCAAATTTAGCCTAGTTCATCATAACGATTATTCTTCAATACCCCGGGCCAGACCCATTTCATTTGGAACATTTTCAATAAAAACAATAAACGTTTTAGATAACGTGCCTCTCAAATAATTTTGCGCGGGAAGTAGCTAACTATTACCCTGAACTTGAAGCGGGTTTCAGTTTGGAAGCCGCGAGGCGCGAACTGCGAAACGTTCTTTACTTTTCATTTGTCAACAACGGATTACACGTTCTAAAATGAATAGAAATTGGCAGAGGGAAATAAGAACAAGTGAACATGCTTTTCATCGCTGGAGGGAGTTCCAATTCGCCTGAAGGAATTCTAAAGCGCCTGAAAGATGACGACGAGCTTGATATTATAATTGCTTCTGCTTGACAGTTAAAAACTACCATGGTTACGCCAAAGCTGGAACAAACACATCTCTACTTGGAGGTTGTATAGTATTTACTCAAATCGGCATGACATAATTTATGATAAACACTGCAATATTCTATAAAAAATAAGAATTGTCAATTTTCCATTTCTATGGGGGTGTATAAATAGAACCTGCCGATTCAGAATCAGATAATACCAGTTCTATTAATAGGCCTATTCATATTTATTTTTTAATAGCATATTCACCAGTAGGCCCTACGGTCGCTAATCGAATTATGATTCAAACGTGAAATACTTTCTTACCTCAAATTTGTTTGTTCTATAAATGCCTTATATTTATAACAGAGACATAATTTATAGGAGATGGGATGTGCTCGTTTATATAATTTCTTGTTGAACTGATTGTGTTACAACAAACACTTACCGTTCTCTATAACATCTGTAAATCGTTCGAAAACTCAATTAACAGAACCGTAGCAGAACAAACGTAAAACGCCGCGCTGGGACTTCTGGGAGCCATTCGAATCTTTTTGAATAGTTTCTAAAATGAACCGTCCGAACGAATCGATTCTTTATAATGAATCAGACTTCCCAATGCAACAACGTTCATTTGCAGGAAGACAGACGCTG
>NC_138737.1:12444966-12617466 GCF_965113295.1 Leuciscus leuciscus
GCAAGGGAAATGTTTGGAGTGGGACTGTGTGCGGCACAGCTTGCCCTTCATATTGTACAACAGACCAATTAAATTATGCAGAATAACTTTTTATATGTTTGGTTGACTGTGTTTCATTTTGATAATGAGCAGTCTGCCATATGAAGCAACGCCAGAACTGATATCCTACTATGTTGTGTGAGAGCGCGATGCGCGAGCGCCATCACTTGGATTTGTTCCACTGCTGGGAAATAACTTAATAGGCCTACTCTGTTATTTAGTCATACAGATAATATGACATCATCCGAAACAGTAAAATGTATATTTTTATTTGTGTACATTCAAAATGACTACAAAATATCATGCCATTGAAAAATAAATAAAACAACATGATGCGCGTCTCGGTCTCTTTAGATCTTTCTGGCGCTCACCAAAAATGAACCAAAATACAGAGAATAGCCTTCTTGGCGCGCCTACTTTTGAAAGTCAACATTTAGATTATTTAACATTAAATGCATGATATAGCCTATGCCTGAGTCACTTTGGAATAAATCAGAGCGTGTTTCATGATAAAACGTGACTTAGCCGATACAGTCGAGAAAATAGGCAAATTCAGACCAACTGCTGGTCTACACAGAGAGAAAGCCCTGTCTAAGCTCTTCTGATGTGCCGAGCCATTCGTTAGTCTAGTTGTTTGATGAGAAAATTAAATGTAGCCTATAGTTGCAATACACGCGTTTTGTAAGCTCCGTGCAACTGCTGCAGCGGACTATTATTACTAGAATATTAGAAGAAATCTAATACTCAAGCTGTTTTCTCATTTTTCTACTCTTAATATTAAATAAAAAAACGACTGAACGAAAGATACACGGATTCTCTTGAACCACCACCGCGTTTGCGGCAGAAAACTACTGCAGTGCAGCCAAAATGCTCTGTTCGACTTATCTGAGATCCTTTACTCTTCCCTGTGGATGACCTGTGACCTACTTTCTGTAAGATCTGAATTTTTGAACTTGAATTTTTGAACTTGAATTTTAGAACTTGAATTTTTGAACTTGAATTTTTGAACTTGAATTTTAGAAAACTGAATTTGAAGTTCCGAATTTCTTCATCTTGAAAACTTGAATCTGTATTTTTTTAAACTGAATATTTGCACTATACGAATTCAGAACAAAAAAACTAGCTGTTTGAAAATACATGTCTATAAAATTCAGCCATAAAAACATTTCAATTTGTTAAATTTCAAACGTTCAATATTCGTTTAAAAAAAATCAAATTCAGAACTATTTAAACTACCACCTAAAATTCAATTTAGTTAGATTACACTTGCAAATAATTCAAATTTACACAATTCAAATTCAAATCATTTTGTCATATTATAAGCTCCATAGTAGACACGCAGTCGTTCAAGCATTTCAGTTTGACCCAGAATCTGATCCAGATGGAGAAGCAACGGATGAAGAAGTTGCAACTCAGCGGCTCCAGCAGGACGTTTCCGAATGGTTAGTTTAAAATATTATGTCTGGATACGGTACTTTATTCGGATGGTTTACAGTTATCATCATGTAGCTAACGCGAACCTACTGTTGCCTTTTCATGAGAGATCTGTAACTCTGTAATTTATCTTATTACAATTACATCAAGCTCTGCGATCTTGAAATGCGGATATCGCGCGCGCCATATAACCAACAGGAAAACGGTTATCCAAATAACAAAGAAATGTACAACACTCGCGTTACAGTATGTGTAACTTGATGCTGTCTACCTTTACATTAGCGCAAGTAACTGCATAGCTGCATAGCTAATGTGACAGCCACATTCTACGTGTAAGAAGCTAGGTAACCATAAACAGTAAAGCAACACACTTATATATAATTTGTTGACTTACTTGTCCGACGTTCAGCAAGCCCAGCTCTGTATTGACCATTCGATGTTCATTTGTACATCCAATTATTGAGCAATTATTATGCTTTGCTCGCTCAAAAGCCATGATATCTCTCGTGGACAAACTAAAATCGCACATGCGCGTTCTACTTCCTAGCTCATTTTCTCATGGGCGAGAAATATTCTCTGGGCGGGCAAAGCAGAGAAAGGGGAGGTAACATTTCTCCTTATGACGTCATAAGGAGGAGATTCAAGATCAGCCCGGTTGAGCTTCCATTTTCTCAAAGGTAGAGAAAAATAGCAAAAGCTCGATTTACACCGATACATTTTTTTAGAAACTTGGGGACCATATACAGGCTAGGGGAACTCATATTAATGTTAAAAAACCTCAGAAAGTGGAAATTTCATGTCATGGGACCTTTAAGCCTGGGACACACCAGGCCGACTAGCGGTGACGAAAACCGACGATGTTGTCGTCTCTTTACATTGGGTGCGTCTGGACCAAAAAGCTGAACTTGAACACACAGCACAGACTACAGCCGACTGCAATCTAGCACGCACCTGCATGTAAGGAATTAACTGTCTATGGCTGCGTCCGAAATCACATACTCTCTTGAGTAGGTACTTATTTTGAGTAAGTAATTACTTCACGACTGCTTAAAAAGTATGTTCTATATTTACATTTACATTTATGCATTTGGCAGACGCTTTTATCCAAAGCGACTTACATTGCTTTTCAAGGTACACATTTTTTACATTCTCAGTTCTTGCTTTCCCTGGTAATCAAACCCATGACCTTGGCGTTGCAAGCACCAACACTCTACTGTTTGAGTTACAGGAAATCTATGTGAATGTGTGTAGTATGAATGTCTGGACGTACTACATTTATCATGCTGCCATTATCATGTGACCTACTGTCAGTTATGTCGCTTCACTACCATTTATAAATCCTCTCCTGTGGCCTCATGGGATAGTAAAAAATCTTCTCAGTTCCTGTGCTCTCGTGAACTCACGTCAGAGGCCCATGCAGAAGAAAATTAATAGTTAAAGAAAGACTTTTTTTTTTTTTTTTTTACACAAAAAGTATTCTCGTCGCTTGATAAACTTAAGTTTGAGCCACTGTAGTCACTTGGACTATTTTAACGATGTCTTTCTAACTTTTCTGGTCCGGCAGATGAAATTACCTTGCAGCCTATGAAGGAGTGAGCCATATCTTAATATGTGTTCAATATGATATATGACAATATATCTTGATGAATGATCAAGATGATAAGATGAATGAAAGTCTTATGGGGTTGGAACAACATGAGGGTGAGTAATTACTGACAGAATTTAAATTTTTGGGTGAACTAACCCTTTAACATTTTGAATATCAGTTATGGTGATAACTTTCTACATTTTAAGCGGCTCATGTTATTATGAAAATAACAAATAACCGGCTTGATGTGTCCCGGGCTCTATGGGTTTGGAACGACATGAGGGTGAGTAACTAATGACAGGTGAACTAACCCTTTAATACAAACTAAATAAATAAATAATTATTTTAAAAGTTCAGTGTAATTGTAATGGGTTACTTTACTGAATATTTTTATGTGCAATATAATTGTTTGCTTGGATTACATACTGTGGACAAAATCAATTGTAAGTCGCTGCTTTTGCAGATTTTTCCAAATTGGTATGTTATACATTTCACAGAAATGCATATGTTTTTATGTTGTCAATTACTCATTGGCCACAGTCAAACATAAAATACAAACATTGAGGTTTAGTTGTGTGTTGATACTATCCAATTTAAGATTCATCAGAGGGAAAAACTAAACATCCTGAATTAAAGTGCCTCAATGGTAAATAAGAACAAGTAATTGGATGAAGTAAATGCAGTCTTGTATTCAATGGTTCATTGAATCCAGTGAATCTAGAAAATGTAGAATATTGTACATTTAGCCTTCTTGTGATTTCACCTGAATCTCATAGTTAGAGGATTAGAACAGTGGTGGACATCAGTGTTGTGACCGTTGGTGTGCTGCACAATATTGTGAACTGTTCAAAGATGAAGCTTAAAATAGTATTTTACTGATATCAATTAGAGGAAATGTTTTTTTTTTTGTATCTCAGAAAAGGGCTCTCAAATATTGCATTGATGAGCTGAAGCCGTGATTGTGTGTGTGTGTTTGTGTGTGTGTGTGTGTGTTAAGCTGAGGTAGTCTCTTGCAGGTCATGCGCTCTTCAGTTAATTGGACATTAAATCAAACTCTCTGTTGCAGCCTGTCTTTGTGGTCTTTAGTGAATCACCCTGGGTCACTGTGTGCAACCAGCTATAGACATCCATCACTAAACAGGAACTTTGTATATCCCTGACTTTACATTATATGCATAAAACTCTACTGAGGTCATTTAAAAAATCAAACAAATTGATTTTGTGCATCAGGATTTGATTGGATCGCTGTTGGGTTGCTTCGCTTTGATATTATTGGTTAATATTACTTTTCACCACCTGCACAGCCTTTATTACATCAGTGAAAAACAAGTCATTTCAGTAGAGAAAAGTTGAATTGAATTATTATGAAATATTCTTTTCAAAGAGGGTGCACTATGGATATTTATTAAACAGTAAATATAGTGCCAGTTTTGATTTCATGATTTCTTTAACTTAAAGATTATATCAAATTCAAGTTTATGTCATAGTTTCAAATGAACAAGTCACTTAATTTAAAATAATTTAAAATTGTTTTAGGTATTGTGAATAAAGCACAAGCTCTAATAAACCTAATTTACATAAAAGGATGACAATCATTTAATTTAACTCAGCATATAACTATTTATATGTTTAACATGTGGCTAAACTGGGTGATTAAATAATAACCCTTTTTATGCAGCTAAAATACTGCACATAAAAGTGCCGCAAATGTTGAATGAATTTGCTCCTCAATGAATCTCTTGACAATTTAAGAGGACAGCTTTATTAAGGGGATTTTTAGCAATAAAGTGAAGTAAGTGTGATTCTGATTAAACTCAATTTCTCAAAAGGGTCAATCAAGCCGAATACCGCTTGCAATAACACTGACAGGCTCCATTGATCCATAAGAGGAGAGCATTAGAAGCGCATTAGAGGAATGTTGTTAGAGGAGCACTGTGTTGTGGGAAGGCAGTGTTAGTATTGATATGCTCCTGTGGTGAGAAAGTGCAGCTGATGAGGAACTGGAGATTACAGTATAGATTTACACTGGAGCTTCATGTCTTCAATTAACACTCCTTCTTAATAAGGCCAATTCAGCAAAGCACAATGTGCTGCAGAACTACCAGAGAGGCTTGGATGCAAACCGACTTTTGCTTTTATGCTCTTGGTCTCATTATCATTTAAGAAGCATAAAACCTGGTCTCATTCTTGGTCTTTGATCTCAGACAAGACTGAAGTTTGATGATAACATTGTGCCGCTTCAAATCAGCACAATGTCTTTTAGAGGTCTGAGTGATGAATTAATGAATATACAGTATGAGGCACTCAATTGCTTCACCTTCTATGCTGAAAACCAGCATCGCTGGTCACTTATGAATGAGCTCTTTTGAGTTTGATGTTGGGCTTGCTGAAATCTGGACTTCGCATCTATATACATCCGGTATTTGTATCCACTACTATCACACACATTACTCAGAGCTTCTGTCTGGATATCACACATAACCCACACATTTCAAATGAGAGGCACAAAACACACCAGCTCACCACCACCACCACCACCACCACCACTTTTTTTTTTTTTTTTTACTTTTCAGTGATCTCAAAAAATACCTTCCCCATTTCTTTTATACACATTTTTACTCTCTCTCATCTAATTGTTCACTCTTTCTGAAGAAACAACATGTATCAAGGTGTCATAGCTCAGAGAAACCGCTCGGTATCCAAACAGTCTGGGAAACAGACATGCCTTCTGGCATCAGTGATCTGTGATGCAGCAGTATCAGGTTTAGAACGTACAGCACTATTTTTCTATGGTGGTCTTTGTGGAGAAATATACACAGTACATTAGCAGTCCCATTCATCTATCACTAAACATCTATAATGAAATATTAGCAAGTATTGCTTTCCAAAGATTTAATTTAGTCTGAATACACTTCTACTTTAAAAAGGCAATCAACGGAGAAGGAGGCTTTCTGTCCATTAAGACTTCATCAAGTCCTGATGAGAACAGTAATATAATTATGAAACATGTTTATCATTGATTAAATTGCTGTTAAGGAGAATGTCATACATGGAGTCAATCAAAATGCTAATGATGGATAAGTGGCTGCTTGCTTCACTCCTGCAGTTTTTCTGGCATCACCTCACCTTCCCTTCCCAACTCCACCTTTATTTCTATTAATTAATTACATCTGGAGCTCCTTAAATGGGACAAGCAAGCCCTTTTATCAGACTCAAAACACATGTTGATTATACATGTGGACTACATGTAAAATCAGTTACATATCATTTCAGTTATATTCAATTATTGCATCTTTTTACAGTTAAAATGGAGCATTCATATACGCATTTGAAATAAATGGTATGGTTATAGAGGAAAATACATTTTATCTGTGATTTGCCTAGAGATTACCTAGAGATTGGCATGGTTTGATTTCAGTTAGCCTAATATCTGGTTTGATTTGCATTGAGAGATGATCTTATGGAAAGTACTCCATGCCAATCTCTAGGTATGGTGAAGGCTATGTGATGATGTGGGGCTATTTTAATTCCAAAGGCCAAGGGAACTTTATCAGGATGCATATATCCTGGATCCATGAAGTAACTGGCCTTTGAAAATAAAAATCTGCCTGCCTTTATGGGAATTTAACATAGGGGTGTCCAGACTTATGCACCCTGTATTTTAAGGAAGAACATTTATTTATTTACGATACATTATTCATTCACAAAGAAAATTGTTGTCCTTAAAGGTTGAATTTAAAAAAAAAAAAAAAAATTAATTAAGGCATTAAGTTCAATTTCTAAAAGATGATTTTTTATTCCTCTTTTTAGTCAACTTTAGCATGGGTGTCTAAACTTATGCATAGCACTGTACCTTAAAATAGAACACAGTTCTTTTAAATTGTAATATTTCACAATTGATCAAATAAAAAATTAAAAATCAGTAATTTGAAATTTTGATCAAATAACTGCAGCCTTATTGAATTGCTGGCCCAAAACTGTTAAACGGTATTGTAAATATTAAAGGGATGGTTCGGAGTAAAATTAACCTAGGGTCCTTTGCACCATGACCTCGAGCCAAACACCCACCCAGAAGCTTTTTTTCCCTTGGTCGAACATTATTAAAATTAGAGCTTATTTAGAGATATCAGCCGAATGGCTTAGTGCAGGCGCTAATGGATCCAAGGATGTATCCTGTAAATTACCCCATTAATAATGCCCAGAATGGTACCAAACTTCTGCAGTAGTACAAATAGGTTCTGTACTCATAAAACGAGGCATTGGAAAGTTTGTAAGTACATCAGGAGTTGTAACCCAGACGTCGAGGTCCCTTCCGTGATTTTGGAAAAGCACGTAAAAGTCCTGGCAGAAAGCGATGCATAAGGATGTAGTGTAACGACGCCCATTTCCAGGAATGCACTAATATTTTGTTGGTAGTACCAGTTTGCAACAATTATTAGTTAACACCAAGTTGTCAACACTTTGGAAAAAATAATAATTCGTCGTTACATTACATCCTTATGCATCACTTTCTACCAGGACTTTTACGTACTTTTCCCAAATAACGGAAGTGACCTCAACGTCCGGGTTAGCGGTAGCATGAGCCATCAGGCAAGTGTTATTTAAATAAACTCCTGATGTACTTACAAACTTTCCAATGCCTTGTTTTATGAGTACAGAACCTATTTGTACTACTGTAGAAGTTTGGTACCATTCTGGGGTGGGTGTTTGGCTCGAGGTCATGGTGCAAAGGACCCTAGGTTGATTTTACTCCGAACCATCCCTTTAAGCTAGCCTTTAAGCTTTAAGTTCTGGCAGGTCACTTTAGTCAAGCTCGCATCAGCTGACGCTCAGCTGATCCAAGTGTACCTATAGGAATACAACACCTATCACTGTATAAATATATAAGCTCCTTCAGTATTATCAGCAGCTATCACGTTCTCAGGAGCTAATTACCCTCCTCCATCCCCAGCTTCCCCTCTGGTGCAGTCAGTATTTGGCCTTCTGAGTGCCTTTTGAATCAGAATAAATTCTCGAATTATGTTGTACTTAAAATCTTGAGTTAATGATATCTGCAATACATTCATGTTGGTTCTGTTCTGTTTACCCTAAGGAGGGTTATTGCTGCTCTACCCCATACTAGGCTGCATGGATGCTCAGGGAGTTCTTGCCCAGAACAGAACCATACCGCCAATCCAAACTATATGCTAATGGACAATCGTATTTGACGATAGTGGTCCTGACAGAAATGTGCTTTAATACCATACAGTCCACAGCAATACATTTTGAAAGTAAGTCAATTATTGTTTGTATATTGTAATAATGTGTCCAGTGTGAAAGGCTCCTCACTCACTCCACACTGACTGTGAAAACATGGGGCTTCCAATTCTAGCTTGAATTTCTTTGAAGGTATGAACATTTCTTATTATAGACTTTACGCACAGGTCAGGGGGCATGACTAATTGCAATGATTAGTTTTAAAATAATCACACTAAATTAAACTATTAAATTGACAGTCCTACTAAAAACGGTAGGCTAATGTCTCTGAAGTCTTTTCTGTGAGCAGGTGATGTGGTGGAGGAGATGAAGGAGCTGAAAATGTACAGCCATCTGATATAGTCTTCGAGTGAGGATTCTGGGCCCTGAGCCACTCTGGTGTGTGTGAAGCTATGGTCTGTGCTGACAATTTTTGATTGCCTTAGGAAGAGACAGAGTGATGGGTCTTATAGTGCCTCTGTAAAACACCACTACACTTCAGTTTATAGCATTTTGCTTTTTCTGTTATATGCTTTATCTATTTTTTTAGAATGCCCCCCTTCCCAAAAAATATTCTCCTTTTTTTTCTGTGTATCCCCATCTTGCTCTGACACCCGTGTGATTAATGTTTTTCATTTGATGTCCTCCACCAAGAACCAACAAATAAAACTCCCAGCCAGAGCGTGCAAATGATCTCTCGAAAGAGCTGTAAAAGAGGAGAGATAAACAGAGAAGGTGGGAGAAACAGCAAGAGAGAGGATGAGCGAGTGTGTGTTGGGCAACATAGGACAATTCAGTAGTTGAAATCTGGTCTTTGGAAAGGAAAACATTTGCGGAGGAATGTGACGGAGGTGTTTCTCTGTGTATAGCTCTCTTCCCTAGAGAAATTCCCTCATTGCTAATCTGCAGTTATTGCGATTGCCAGAGGCACTTTCCAAATTAAAGCAGGAACTCTGGGAGCACTTTAAACCCCCCCCCAATCCCACAAAATCGTCATTTCCACTCAGCTGTAACTCTCTCCAGCCTGTTGTTACGGATAAATTATCAGTTGTATGCTCCATGGTCTGATTTTTTAATAGACACATAGATATTTTCCTCAGGATAAACAAAGATAATGAAGTGTTACTGATCCAGACTCGTGGGAGATGTTGATGTGATGTTGCAATTTAAAGGGATAGTTCACCCCCAAAAAATTATCCCTTTACAAGATCCCTTAAGATGTATTTGTTATTTTGGTCTCATTACTGTAACCTTTCCATATTCTGTTTTTAATATTTTTACTTAAGATGAAAAACATTGTTAAAAAAACAATACAAAAACAGCAATCTGTGGGTGCCTGAACACCACCATAAAAATGCTGTAGCAACATTTTAGGTTTTATGGATTGAACAGTAAAAAAACGAATATATCAATAACTGATATAATGTTAATATACCAACCTTCTGGAGTAATGCAATCTGTTTTGTACCTTTATAATATACTGACAACCACCATAAAAACATAGGTGAAAAAAAAGGGAAATGAGAAAAATTGATGTTCGAAATCAACTCAAACAAACACACCCCTCCCTTCATTGCTCCGCCCCCAAAATGCATAAACATGCAATGCAAGAGTGGATATCTCTTTATCACGGATCCCCTAAAGGTGGTGTAAAAAAATTGTGATGGGAGATTTTATTTTTATTTTTTATCTTTTGCGTTCCCCCGAGAAACTTTGCGTTCCCTCGCAAAACTTTTGTGTTCCCCTGAGAAACTTTGCGTTCCCTCGAAAACTTTTGCGTTCCCCTGAGAAACTTTGTGTTCCCTCGCGAAACTTTTGCGTTCCCTTGCAAAGATATTTGCGTTCCCATGGCAAACTTTTGCGTTCCCTCGCAAAGATATTTGCGTTCCCGCGCAAAACCTGTTGTGAGCTCGGACAGACACCATCTTGCTGCCAGTGCTTCAGAGCTCCGTACGTTAATGTAGCGTTCATAGTGTTTGAACTTGAACTCAAATATAAAGGAATGCAGTCAGTGCTTAACTCAAGGTGGAGTTATAGGCCATATTCACAGATTCGAACTTCTCGGATCAATAACTCGTGAAACACAAATTATACTTATTTACAATCACAGTAACGTAGAGCTACAACCAAATTTCCCTCAAAACAAGCATTACAATATAGGCTAAATGGATCTCTATTAGCAGGCGGCTGAGAGACAAGTCCAAAGGGACCGTCTGCAAAGTGCAGTATAACCCCAAAAACGTGACTACAAAAATAGTCATTAACTTCAATGTTACAAACTGTAGTGCCACCCAATTCAGTTTACACATCAATGGTGTCCCACTGGTCATACTACACTGCTTTTGCACATTTTGTATTATGAAAAATATTCAATAACTTCACTGTTACACACCAAATTTAGTTCACACATCACTTTTGCACATAAAAAATAAGTCAGCCTATTCTTTACACAAATTATATTGGTACCGTACGCAGGCAGCTAACTTAATAGTTACAACCATAGCTTTTGTAATATATTTGCTTACTGAATTTGATGGCATTACACTGTATAACAGTGTGAAGTTATTGAATATTTTTTCTAAAAAGGGTGAAGTTATTGATTTTGTTTCATAATAAATAATCATAAAAAATATGCATTTTTATCATAACCAGCAGGAGAGCAGTAATGTGTGAACTGAATTTGGTGACAGTACAGTGTGTCACAGTGAAGCTATTGAATATGTTTAATAAAATGTGCAGAAGGGTTTGGGGATTTGCACTTTGCAGACGGTCCCTTATTCAGACTTGTCTCTCAATCAGCTGGTTAGAGACAAATTTATATTATAAAGCTCGTTTTGAGGAAAATTGGGTTGTAGCTCGTTGTCTAGGTTACTGTGATTTTTGTGTTTTAATAACATTTAGCTCACGAATATTGATCCAGGAACTTCGAATAGCCTATGTGAATATATTGATAACTTCACTGTACTCCTTGAGTTAAGCACTGACCGCATTTTTTTATATTTGAGTCCAAGTTCAAAACGCTACATTAACATATGGAGCTCTGAAGCACTGCCAGCGGGACATTAAACAGGAAGTGTTTGTCCGAGCTCACAACAGGTTTTGCATGGGAACGCAAAAGTTTTGCGTGGGAACACAAATAACTTTGCGAGGGACAGAAAAAGTTTTGCGTGGGAACGCAAATAACTTTGCGAGGGAACGCAAAGTTTCTTGGGGGAACGCAAACGTTTTGCGAGGGAATGCAAAAGATTTTGATTTTTTTTTTTTTTTTTTTTTCAAAAATTCATCCTACATTTTTTCCACCCCCACGTCCCTTTAGGGGCTCCGTACTTCATCATAACTGAAGTTAAGCAAAAACAATGTTACTCGCGTATGGAGCAGAAACAATGCAACATCAGTGTCTGTTTTCAATGTCCATTGTGGCTCTTCAGCGCTGGAAAGCTTTTCTAATATTAACGTGGTTCCTAGAGCTCTTGCCTGATCGTAACCCTTCCTTTTCTAGTCATTTTCCTCTGATCTTTTCTCTTTTGTATTGTTTCTCGTTCATCTCTCTTTCTACAGTCATTCTTTCTTCAAATCTCCCTCCCCATCATGACCGCACCTTCCCCCTACTGCTGATTGTGGCTACAAGTTTGCTGTGGTGCTTGGTCCGATCCTTTCAACAGCGTTTCTCAGAAATTGCGTCACAGGGAACTCTGGGAATGTCAGTTTTACATTTTTTCACTATTAAGTATACGATGAGATAAGGTGGGATTATTTACTTGTAATTATAGTAAAACAGAGACTGAAAGATAGGCCTATCTTTCACATTCACAACAATGGGATGTGAAAAAGTGCAACTGGGAAGAAAACTCTGCAGGGCCTCTTTTATAGTTGATTATCTCATATTATGAGGGTTGTTGAAAGGCTAATAAAAAGGTAAGTAAAAAGACTATGTAGACAATACAACATAAAGGTGACAAGGAGTAAAAGGTAGTAAGTATGATACTTGTTTTGTGGAATGACCCATGCAAAACAAGTTACATTTGGTATTTCTATCAGAAGGTTAAACTGTAGTTTTATAGGATGTCAAGTGTTGTTTGCTGTACAGATGATGAGGCATTTCCTAGAGTTCACTGTCCAATAGAGGTACTTATAGATAACAAGTGGCAGTTTGTCAAGTATTTCAGATGTGCATCCGAGCATCAGAAGAAACACATTGAGAACCAGTATATAAACAATTTCGAGCAGATGTCTATATGCAACTTCTCTTGCACATCAATGCGCAGCACAACTTTAGAGCAGATGTTTACAGTCAGCCTTTTCTTTTCTGCAGGTTGTTACTAAACTAGTACAGTGGTACTATAATTTCTCTATCATGCTGGTACATATACCATACTTTTTATAGTTTTTTTTTTTTTTTTTTACTCTCTAACCATCTCTAACCAAAAAATAAATAAATGTTGTCATTTTTTAAAGCACCGGCGTTGAGCTGAAATCTTAGTAATTTGTTTATATCTTGAGACTCTTACTAGAGTGATATTCTTTTCTTAAGGTGACTAAACTTGCAATTCATCATATAATTTGAGGATTTTGAGTAGGCTGTTTTTATAAGAGCCTCCGACTCATTACTTTGCACAGTGATTTGGTTTATCAGGATGGAGCGTTATTATTATGCCTACAGTAAATCTTATGATTTCCTTTAAAAAGTAATTTAAGAAAAATGTATTCCCTTATCAATCATAAATAATCAGTTAAATCACTTTAACTAGATGGAGTCATATTAATTATATGGAGACTCATTAATCTTTGTGTGGAGTCAGATTAATCCATTCAAACACTTTATCCTTGTACTTGGAACCAGCCGGTTTCGGAACACTGACTCCCATTCGGTTACATCAAAGAATGTTGATAGAAAAGGAGGATGTTGTATTTCTGTATTTCGGAAATTCACTAGAAACTCTCTGGTTCAGGCAGATTAAAATCAGTAATAATCTAGTTTTCCAGGGATCCTAAAGGAAAAGAGTCTCTTTTTGAATCTGTGGCACTAGCAGTATATATTTCCACTCATATCAGGAAGTTGAGGTGATCATCTGGCAGTTCAAAGTCTTCTGTTCAGGCTTTAGATGTTCTCCAAGTGGCTTCATTCTGTTCTCACTCTGTGTGGATAAAAAATGCTGTGCTCATGCACACAAACTGCACTCAGCAGCACATCAGCCTGTCATCCTTCCATGGCAACAGCAGTGAAAGAGAGCTTAGAGTACGTGATTAAACACTGCTTCTCATGTGGATGTTTCAAACAGCACTTACAAAACCACCACTGCCCCTGACTTCTGCATAAAGTCTGGCCCATTTAAGCTTCTTACAGCCAAGAACTACAGCCCACTTAGACTGTCTGGTGGTTGTAAGAAATGAGAAATAACCAGCTATACAGTAGTTTGCTTACTACAAGACGTTTAGGGGTCAAATTTCTAACTATTTTTGTGTATAATACACATTAAGGCCTGACTGTGAGGTTTACAGATAAAGAAGCAAATCTATTTTTGTTTTCTTGGTGGCACAGCAAGAGAGAAGTGCAGCCTAATAGGCTATTGAAGTAATGATGCATAAACATTGAACTTGCAGTTCAGTAGTCATATTTTATGTTGATGCAGTAGCTGCTCTGACTGATAAAAAAAATAAAAAATAAAAAAATCAGTGAAGGATTAATCCGAATGATTTAGATTGGTTCTTTTTATACTAATAATTACACTCTAAAACTATTTAAGTTTTTGTAACAGGTCACCTGAATTAATGAACCAGACAACCGGTCAGAATTTTGGATTTTTTTTTGTAATGTTTTTAAAAGAAGTCTCTTATCCTCTCAAATAATTTGAGCAAGAGTAAAAACAGTAATATTGAGAAATGGTATAAAAAAGTTTTCTATTTTTAATATATTTTCAAATGTTTATATATATGTGACCCTGGATCACAAAACCAGTCTTATGTAGCATGGGTATATTTGTGGCAATAGCCAACAAAACATTGTATGGGTCAGAATTATAGATTTTTCTTTTATGCCAAAAATCATTAGGATACTAAGTAAAGATCATGTTCCATGAAAATATTTTGTAAATTTCTCACCTTAAATATATAAAACATTTATTTTTGTGAATGGATGCAGCACTATCGCTAATAGAAATGGCCAACTTTAAAGGCGATTTTCTCAATATTTTGATTTTCCTGTACCCTCAGATTCCAGATTTTCAAATAGTTGTATCTCGGCCTAATATTGTCCTATCCTAACAAACCATACATCATTGGAAAGATTATGTATTCAGCTTTCAGATGATGTATACATCTCAATTTAAAAAAAATTACCCATAAGACTGGTTTTGTGGTCCAGGGTCACATATATAAAAATGCCTGTGATGTCAAAGCTGAATTATCAGCATCATTACTCCAGTCTTCAGTATCACATTTTTCTTCAGAAATCATTCTAGTATGCTGATTTGCTGCTCAAATATTATCAATTATTATTGGTGCTGCATTGTTAATAATGGTTCTGAGTGTTTTGAAATCTTTTGTAACATTATAAATGTCTTTACTGTCACTTTTGATCAATTTAAAGCATCCTTTCTTAATATATATTTTTTACTTACCCCAAACTTTTTAATATCAATCAATCAATCAATCAATCAATCAATCAATCAATCAATCAATCAATCAATCAATCAATCAATCAATCAATCAATCAATCAATCATATCAGATGATTCTCTGATGATTCTTTGATGATCACAATCTCAAACTTAATTTCTCGAACTTAAATGAATCCAATCACTCTAACCCAAAGCTTCTGTTTTCTGTCATTCAGGCTACGTCTACATTAATCCGGATACATTTGAAAACGGCGTTTTTGTTTATAAACGCTCTCCGTCCACACTAGCGTTTTCAGGCGTTTTCGGACGTTTCAGTGTGGATGAGAAACTTTTGAAAAACGCCTGAAAAAAGTTATCGCGCAATTCTTCTGACAGGATTATTTTATTTCGTAAAATATCTCACCATTCACTGATGCGGTCCAGGTTGCACGCAGTCACCATATGTTTGGTCTAAAACGCAACTGCTCTCATGTATTACCGCAGGACAACAAATGTGAGTAAATTCTGTCATCTTTCCAGGACTGTAATATGAAGAATGTGCAATGTAGAATATTTTTGGCAACAGTGTGAAAGTGAATAGCACATAACAGGCACAATACTGGTATAAACATGAATATCTATTGATACAATATACGTCACATGACTAAATTTACATCATCGTTTTAAAATACCACCGGTTTCACAGTCCACACTACAACGTGAAAACGGCGTTTTCAAATGTATCCACTTTGGAGTGCGTTTTCAAAAAGCTTTGTTTTCATTAATAAAACGAAAACGTGTTAGTGTGGACATGGCCTCAGTCTGTTGTTAATCCTTCTGTTAACACACTGTCTGTTGCTTCAGATGCTTTATGTGAAGGCTTCCTAAGATTCTTTTTTTTATTAACAACATCACCAACTTACGACTTAGTGTCTGCCCTAATTTAACTGTCCCCCCAATCTTGACACCTGCTTCTGCTTTTTGGGAGGTTTTTGATCCTATCAACCTCCAGACACTGAAGGATGTGATTGTCAAGCTCAAACCTTCATTTTGTCCCGATGATATCATTCACCCGAGATTTTTAAAATTGATCATTGATTTGGTTGGGCCAGGAATGGTATCTCTTATCAACAAGTGTCTCAAAATGGGCTTTGCTCCTGCCAATCTTAAAGTGGCTACGGTCACTCCTCTACTCAAGAAGCCTTCATTAGATCCTTCTATTTAAAAAAACCCCTTATTTTCAAGTCTTACCTTTCATTTCTAAGCTATTGGAGAAAATTTTGTCTAAAAGCTTCTGTCCTGAAATGGTTTCAGTCATACCTGTCTGACAGAAAGTTTAGAGTAAAGATGGGTAATTTCTTCAGTTCTATGGCACCTCTGACCTGTGGTCTTCCACAGGGCTCTATTTTGGCTCCTTCTCTATTTTCTCTATACATGCTACCTCTGGGCGCTATTCTAAGGAGTCATGGTGTATCCTTTCATTTTTATGCGGACGACACTCAAATTTATATTCCAATCAAGAGAAACAACCCTGCAGCGATGAATTCTATTCTGCGATGCTTAGAGGAGGTTAAAGCATGGCTAGCCCAAAATTTCCTCTTCCTAAATGAAGACAAGACTGAGGTAATTATTTTCGGCCCAGATGAAAACTCTCAGTGTATAAGTCCAGAGTTAGAGAGTCTATCGGCTTTTAAGTCCCCAGGGGTGCAGAACTTGTTGACCAGCCTTTAAAAGAGATCTCATCCATAATCCGTTCCAGTTTATACCAACTTCGTCTATTGGCTAAAATCAAAGGCTTTCTCACCCCGAAAACTCTGGAAATGGCTGTTCATGCATTTATTATGTGTTGGCTAGATTACTGCAATTCCTTAAATTGCAGTAGATCAAGTTTTCAAATTGCTCGTCTACAGTTAGTCCAAAATGCTGCGACCAGACTTCTACATAAGTGTCGCAAATATGACCACATCTCTCTGATTCTCAAATCTCTACACTGGCTGCCAGTTCGACAGAGAATAGATTTCAAAATTCTACTCTTTGTTTTTAAATATCTTTATAACTTAGCTCCTGCCTATCTCTCTGAACTTATCCATCCCTACACTCTTTCCAGAAGCCTAAGATCCAACGACCAGGCTCTGTTGGTAGTCCCTCACGTTAGACTCAAGCGTAGAGGGGAGCGTGCATTTGCGGTGGCAGGGCCACGACTCTGCAACACCCTGACCCTTGAGATTAGAACGGCCCCTACTCTGTCTGTTTTCAAGTCTCTGTTAAAAACCTACCTGTTTTCTTTAGTATATTGATCTCTTCTCTTATGGTTGCTTCTACTATTTAAGATTTGAGTTTGATACTGTTTTGCCACTCCTGTTTTTACATTCTATATTTGAGTCTGATACTGCTTTGCTACTGCTGTTTTTAAATTTTTTTTATTCGATATTTGAGTCTGATACTGCTTTGTTACTGCTGTTTTTTTGTTTTTTGTTTATTCTTTATTTGAGTCTGACATTGCTTTGCTACTCCTGTTTTACTATTTTATATTTAAGTCTGATACTGTTTTGTCACTCCGGTTTTAAGGTTTCCCTTAGTTTTGCTGCTCTTATTTGTGTTTATTTGTGTTTTATGTGTTGTTATGCAGGTATAACAATATATATATATATATATATATATATATATATATATATATTAATATATTAATATATTTTAATCTGGTTGTTCTGTAAAGCACTTTGGTCAGCCTTGTGGCTGTTGTTTATTTATTTGTTTATTTGTTTATTTTTAAGGATCCCATTAGCTGAAAGTCGTGCAATCAGCTAGTCTTCCTGGGGTCCATTCTAAAAAAAAATTACATTACAACAACAACAACATTTCGATAATCACAGTTAACACATATACACATTTCATATATATACATACATACACAAACACACACTCGTACATACATACAATCTATTCAATCTATACAATCTATGTTGTAAATGTGCTATGCAAATAAAGTGAACTTGAACTTGAACAATCAATCTTAAGCATCAAAAACTTTTCAACATTGATAATAAACACTAAATCACATTTATTTAATTTATAAACACTAAATCACCAAATCAGAAGGATTTCTGAAGGATAACATGACACTGAAGAATGCACCAAATCATAATTTTATAGAACAGTTTCTGAAGTATAATGCGACTCAAAAGACACAGAGTAATTATGCTGAAAATTCAGCTTTAGCATCCCAGGAATAAATTATATTTTGAAATATATTAAAATAGTACTAATGATTATATTTTACAGTATTACTGTTTTTACTGTATTTTTGATCAACTAAATGCAGCCTTGGTCACCATAAGAGACTTCTCTCAAAAGCATTTAAAAAAAATCATAATTATTCCAAACTTTTGGCTGGTAGTGTATGTGTAATACTCTTGTGGTGCATCATTTACATCAAGTTCTTCACACCAGGGAACTTGTTTATTGATTATAAGAGCTCATATTTTTTCACATTTCTGTCATGGCATGAGCACACCACCATTTTCCCAATTTGCACGACCCACTTATTCCCACAGTAGGGAAATGGCTGTATTAGACGGTCTGTGAACAGCCCATTGGCGGTCCGTGGGTGGTCTGTGGGCTTGCTGAGACTACAACCTACAAGACACTTCCTAAATACATTACCACACAATGACCAGAACACACATTTCCCAAACACATTACCACACTTATGTGTTTTTGGACATGATTAAAATGAGTCACAAACACAATTTATTACTAACATTTAATTTCATGTTTACAAGTCCAAACATTACAACATTTAACACTCATTCATAAAATGTAGGAACTGTTATAACAGTGCAGTTATTGATGAGTTTGTTGCATTTTTGGTTTAGAAGACCCTGGGGCATTTAGCAAAAGTAGATCCCTAATCAGGGAAGTGCTGGCAAGAGAAGCCGGTTTTATTTGAACAAGACGTGAACCAATACATAGAGCACATTATAAATCAGCGGCATCAGTCAGCATGCACTCTGAGGCCAATCCATCACCTCAATGACACTTGAACCCATAAGTATCACACTTCTGAATCCAAGGGCGCTGTTCTGAGATCAGTTTCCTATCACTTTATTCTTTTGAAAATGAGCTGATCTCACATCAGCAAAGTTATTGAAAGAAATTCAAACAAATGACTGGCATATAGAACGCAGTCAACTATTCACTTCATGCCAGTATTTTATGAAGCCTTGATGCCTCTCAGGAACTGAGGATTCTGACTTAATCAGCTATTATGTATCATGTTTTGCTTGAGCTCAGTGGAGAATATTTGAAGGCGGGTACAAAGAAACTCGTATGAGTCAAAGAAAATCTTTTTCTAAGCTCACTCTCAGTAAGCACAGCGAAACAGCTTTATGACCAGCAGGAGTACCGCAGTGTAGTTTCTAATAAATACAGCCCTTAGGAGTTTTGTGCATATTTAACATTCAACTAATTAAAGCCCTTCAAAGATGTATGAAACGGCATGATGCAAACCAAGTTTTAGAATTTAAAGTCACAGTTTTATAAGAAAAACACCTTTAGGTGTTTTTAAGCTTGGTTTAAAATTTAGATCATGTAGTGCAAGATTCATATGAGGCAGGATTTTGCCAATATAACTTGACTAAATGTCAATGTTTTGCCTCAACAAATTTCAGTTACATTAAAAGGCAGTTTGGTAATTGGCAGAAAACAGATGATGTAGAAAAAAATTGACATTTCCATTGCAGGACCTCCTAAGGGATCTCTCCCTCTTTCTCTGCCAATGGAATTGGGTTGTGTCGGAGTACATTGCTAAGACAGGCACATGTTTTGTTAGATAATTTAATGAAGGTAAAGCTTTTTGTATGTGGAGCTAATCAGTCCTGATCTATCGGAGAGCCAACAGAAAATGCACATATATTAAATCCAAATGATGTGGTTGATTGGTGGCCATCACTGCTAAAAAATGTCCACCTTAGTTTAATACTGGCACAAAGCAGTTGGTAAAGCTGGTAGATCAGCATGGTATTTGTGGTGAAGATACTGTAGTTGACATGGATGTCAAGATATTTAAAGGGATAGTTTACACTACAATTATTTTATTTACTCAACCTCATGTCATGTAATTTCAAATTCAAACCCATAGAACCCATTTATTTTCCCTCTTTTCTCTTTGTGCAAGAAACATACCAAAAATTAACTGAATGAATCAATGAATTATGAGTTGAATTGGTTGATCCAGTTCCCAATACTTGAAATTGATTCATCATACTGATCTGGTTCATTGATGTCTGGTTCATAGTTCAAGAAATTATTAAAAATTCATATTTTTAAAAGTGTTTATAATATTTATTCCATTTTGTTTATTCCTGTGTATTGTTCCGGATGTGTAGGCCTAAGTGTTTTGATTTTCTTTTATATTTTGTTGTGCTCACGTAACGTAAAAAAAAAAAAAAAAATTATAAAGAGTAGCGCTTTATAAAAAGATTTTTATTGACAATAAAGTTTGATTAAAAGTTTGTTTCTCACACAAAACTATATGTGTGACTATAATTTGACTTCAGAAGACTTGGAATACAGTGCATAAATTGTATGATATTTGTTACTCTTGTATCCTTTTTGAAGTTTGAAAGCTCCAGTGCCCATTTATTTCAATTCTAGTTTTGGGTGAACGATTCCTTTGAGATTCCTGCCCAGCACACAAACAAATCATCATACCATGTGTAGAGGATCAGCATCCAAAATACAACATAAGTGTCTTTTCAGCATGAATTGTTAAACAACTTGCCTTCTTTTCTAAATATCACATACTCAGTAACTATCAGATCCACAGCCCTTAGCATATCTTCCAAACTAAACTTGATCTGTTCGGGAAAACACCAAAGACGGGAAGAGGTGTGGGTGGACGGTCATGGATACTGAATTAGTTTATATTCATTGCTATAGTCCACAGGTCAAACTGATAGGCTCGACTAAATCATTCCCGAAAAGCTATAAAAAATGTCACAGCAGAGATTTAAGGAACTCTTAGCATGAACTTTACCTTTAATTCTCTATCTAGCACTCTGTCTTTCCTTCTCATTCTTTTTCCATACCACTCCGCCCGACTCATTTTCACTCTTTCTCTAACCCCATCCTTTCTGAGGTTGACATTTAGAAAGGAGCCTGTCAGTGTGTGCGTGTGAGTGAAGGAAAGAGAGTGATCATCTCTGCATTATAACTAGAGCCCGACCGATTTATCGGTCTGCCGATTTTATCGGCCGATATGAGCCTGTCGCAGATATATCGGTATCAGCTTTTATGACGCAGATATGACGGCGATATGAACCTTTTTTTTTTTTTACAGAACATATAACGCAGAAAAAAATGCTTGTAAATTTTGTAACTACGTAGTTTGTCCAGCAGTACGCGCTCCATTGTTGGCTAATGGCGACCCAGGTTACTGTAGTGATACCAGCCAACCCTTTCACTTCAGTACGGAGGTCTCTTCAGACACGGTGCAAGATGTGCACACATTAGCTTCCATTCAACTGAGAAGGTATGAAACATGGCTAGCTAGCTAATGTAGAAAACTTTGTGAGAGTAAAAGTTGTTTATTTCCTTTATAGCATAGCGTCTCACCAACTAGGTGACAACGTAGCGTTAAATCACCATTCAACAGACTCAAGATACCACCGCACTGGTAAATGAAGCCTAGCGCAAGTTCTGCCAGGAAGACTCAATCGTTCTCGTCACTTATTACCTTCTCATCTATCCAATCATATCTTAATAGCCCAGTATAAAAGGGTGGTACTTACTCATGTCTGAGTTCGCAGATGCTGTCGCTTCAACCACCTCCATCCTCTTCAACCACCTCCATCCTCCCCAACCACCACTAAGACGGGACCTTTCCTCCATCCCCCCCAACACCACCATGTCGGGTCCTCCCCTCCATCCTCCCCAACACCTCCAGACGGGCTCTCCCCTCCATCCTGAAGACGCCAGGATGTCCTCTCCCCCCCCCCCCCCCCCCCCCAAACAGATGGCCCCCTTCCTTACTTCGCAGGGGGTGGGCTGCGCCCCTGCCTTCGTCTTCAGGCAGGATATGCAGATTCCGTACCCTCGGAATGCGAGTTACGGACGGGGCCTACGCCAAAGAATTTGATTGTTTGCTGAGCTCTTAAATAAATGTTCATGGTCACAGTATTAATTCTCCCGAGTCTTTCTGGTAGAACTAGCAACTTACCTTTAAGACACCGCTCTTGCTGCTGCCTGAACAAGACACCGGACGCGAGTGACGCGATGCGACAAAAAAAAGTTGAACCCATTATAATCAGTGATGTTGTCTACACTGGATGTTGTCTACACTGGTGCGACGCGAGCGACAAATCTCAGACAGTAAACTGATGCCTCATTCTGCTTTGTAACGGGCGCAATGTCCAGGGTAAACACCTGTTGCGTCCGGTGTAGACACAGTGTGAGCCCATTCAGCATATAACGCTACGTTACAACATAAAGCAATATTCCTATAATTTATATAATTGTAATACTTTATATAGGGCCATTTTGCATAATGAGTAGCTTCACGTTTAGTACATTTTGCTTATAGGGCTAAAATAGTACTTTAATATAAAGATCTGAGTAGCCTACTTCCTCCACGGGTAGAGACTAGAGGAATAAGACTAATAATACAAGGTTTTGTCAGTATCACTTTTGATATATTTATTGATATAAGTTATTTTTATATAACGTGACTAAATAAAAAGACAAAGTCATTAGTGAAGATTATGCAACAGTATTTAGAATATAATATACGAATAGAACATGCAATGCAAACTAGTTTGGTTACAGCTCAAACGTATCATTCTCATTCTATCATTCACCCTGCCTCCATTACATATCTTTGTCATACAAGTGTTTGATCACCACATTTGTGTGATCATTGCAAAAATTTTTTTATTTATATTATATTCTGTTTATGTAAACTGTATTCTATATACAGTACCAGTCAAAGGTTTGTACACACGAATGGAAAAGTGTGTCCATAAGGTACTATATGCACATAAATAATATTTCTACTGTATTATAATATACACATAAATAATATCGGGCGATATATCGATATCAGGCTTTTTTACTCCCTAATATCGGAATCATCCAAACCCAAAAAATCCAAATCGGTCGGGCTCTAATTAGAACTTTAGCCATAAGGCTTAGAGGGGGAGAGAGAGGAGAGGAGAAGAGAGAGAGAGGAGAGAGAGATAGATGGACCGCTCACAGTTAAACATCAGCTGCTTTAAACAGCATTTATCTGAGACTCTGAGGGATTTTCATCTGAATGGTGTTCACCAGAGTCCTGAACGTCTCATTGGCATTTCTGCATTCATCTTGTCTCCTTTGATACTTCTTTCATGCTTTCAAAACAGTACTGCTCACCGCATATGGTGTAGTCACTGAGCTATACATTTAATAAATTGCTGTTTTGACATAAATCAGCATCACGTTTCCTCATCTTAAATAACGTGTGTGCAATGGCCTTTTATAGTGAGCCTAAAGGAACTTCATTTAGAATTGTGTGTTTAAAAGATTATCCAGTCAACCTTGATCCTACTTCATCCTTATTATCTCACAGTAGCTGAGTGTGCCAAGATTGTGAACACCGAATATTTTTTTGGGTCTCAGCATTTGAAATGGTCTCTTCAGCCTGGAGAGGAAATTGTGAGTTATTTTTTTTATTTTTTTATTTTTTATTTTGTAATGATTGAATATAGTAATTAACTGCAGCTAATCACAGGAAGAGCAGAAACAATAGGAATAAGAATAGCCTATACTTCAAAATAAGAGTCCTTATACACAAGAGGAGCACAGGATAGGAATCATAACAAATATACTGTTACAGAAGCTGTAGAGAATCTCCATCTTATTGAATATTGATGATAGGCCTTAGAATGCTGGTGGATATTTTAAGTTTAACGGACACAATTTTAATAAAAAAAAATTCAGAACCCCAAACTACTCAGACTTGAAATAAAAAACATTATCATATTGTTTGGCAAATGCTTAAATATATCAGATTCTTTATTGCCAAGAAATCTGTATATGTATGAGATATGTATATGCATATGTGTGAAATATGTATGAGCATAGTGTCAGGATACATGTTTTGAACCTTCAGGAGCTTTTTGCATTAGACTTCTCTCTATTGAGAGATGCAGCTTGATAAGCTGCAAGATACTGCAATGCCCAAAGCATCAGCTATTTATTATATATGAAGGAAACACAGAGTTTGAAATTTTCGCATGCCTATTTTCCTACTCGTCATTCGGTGGCTCTGAGTTGTCAAAACACCTCTCAAAATGCTTGCTACGGATGTGAAAAACGCAGAAAATCGAACCTGATCCGAATTTTTTAATGACGGACGAAAGTTTCGGAGGCTGTGTGTAAATGTGATTGACAACGCAAGGTTGTATTTATTTTTGAACGTGCAAATATTTCGGACGAGAATTTCGGACTGAGTGTGCAAGGACCTTAACACTTTGTTTCGATGGTCAGCTTTAGACATTCTACTAGCTATAAGTAATATATGATATAATATTATATAATATACCTATAAGTCAAATACATGTCAACTAACTCTCATTAAAGTATTAGAAGATTGAGGACTTTAAGTAGACTGTTAGGTTAGGATTAGGTGTTAACGTACGGGTTTAAGTAGTTATAATAAGTTGACACGTAGTTGCAACGTTACATATAGTCAGCAGTAGTAAAATGTCTGTTGGGGGAGCATCAAAATAAATTGTTAGCAGATATTAAGCTGCAGACAGTCTACTAATACTCTAATGAGAGTTAGTTGACATAGTTGCAAAGTTACTTATAGTTTGTAAAATGTCTGAAGTGGGCCATTGAAATAAAGTGATAGCTTTTTCAGCTTTTGGAAAATGTTTTTTTTTTTTTTTTTACTAAAAAAGTCCACAAATCTCTCGCTTCCAACACCTATAACAAAACACACGTTGAGGTGCAAGGGCTGAAAGGGTCAGAGGTAGACTTGGGTTCATTTGGAAAAGGGCTAGTGTTTTCACACTCAGATCTCATAAAGTGTCAGGACAGGTAAAAGACTCAGGTCTCACTGGTGACAGCGGCACAGAGCCCAAAGAAAGAGCAACCGCTGCAGGCATTTTAAACCTGACCACGGGGGTCACTGAAGGGGTAAAGAAGTACTGCTATACCACCCATTAACCTTGCATTAACCTCACCAATATGAGCACATGCTGGGAACATGACTTCAGGGAAAACGCATATGTCACTCATTGCCTCTCTCTTATTCTTTAATGCATCCATTCTGTCTTTGTCTTTCCCTTCAAATGGATAAAAGGGTCACTAATGATCTATTAAAATACACAAATACACCTAATAACCAAGTGCGATTACCGATCTCACCGAAGGCACTCAAAGGAACACTTATTGTTTATATACATCAGGGATCCTCTTGTTATCACTCTCAGTGTATTTTGAGTTCTTCAGCACATACTTCAGTTTCATTTTTGAGGTGATAAAGGACAAGTGAGCTGTCAGATGGAATAGAAGAAGAGAGGATGCGACAATTGCTGAATTAAAATAGATGCACAGATTTCTTCCTTCCCTGCATGCTATAGTCACTGGCTTGAGTTCATGAAACTCTCATATACAGGCTGGTATATCAGCACCTGTCAATCATTTGCAGTGACGCATAGTGAGTTTTATATGTAAAAATAAAATGTTACCTTTGAACTCAAAGAAATCGCATTGAATATGCATGTTATTCTATTAGAGATTAGAAAGCTTTAAAAGTTTACTCATTATTTTAATGTGATTATGAACTATTTTTCAGGTCAAAGAGTTGAAATATCTGCTGTGCTTCTTAATCACAGTAAGAATATAATAAAATAAAATAATTGTCCCTGATAAATTAAAGTATGATGTTTAATTGCAGTAATTATCGGCCCATTACAGACAACAAACGTCTAAACACTCCTATTTGCTGTTGCTTTGTCATGGTAGTGACAACAATAAAACATTTAAATAGATTAAAAAAAGAAAACCTTATGGTGCCAGTAAGTATCAGTTACTATGGGTTTGGGCTTTAAAATTACTGAATAAATATTGCAAAAATCCCCTGACTAAATTTTATTTGATTTACTGTATGCTTAGAAAAAAAAGTGGGGAATATGATATCTAGAATATTACAATATCTACGATATTACAAGAAACATCTAAAGACAAGTGTTCATATCTTGTGCAATATTTCTGCTTTTGTAAATGTATCTTGTTTTGAGGATGTCTTAATACCTTTACTGGGAATAAAGCCATACTGTTTAAGAAAATGTTTTTGCTGTGTTAGTCAAGCTTTGGGACTTACATAAGAGCTGTCTTACAAACGATAAAACAACAGCAACCTGCACCCGTTCATGTACACTTGCATTTTCTGAGTGTTTTAATGGGGTCTGCTTTCAGCTGCTTTCAAAGACTTTCAGAAAACCTCTTCATGAGCATTATGAAATGGATGCATCAGCTACATGCTGACATCACAAAATAAACAGCTATTCATTTAAATATAAATAAATATATATATATATATATATATATATATATATATATATATATATATATATATATATATACCAAAAGTTTTTGTTTTATGGTTTTGAAAGAAGCTATATTTATTTGATAAAAAATACTGTAAAATCAGTACTATTGTGAAATCCACCCATCCACATCAAGGGGACGGCTGTGGAGCGTGTGAACAGCTTCAAGTTCCTGGGAGTCCACATCTCAGAGGATCTCACCTGGACGACCAGCTGCTCCAAGCTGGTCAAGAAGGCTCACCAGCGCCTCTTCTTCTTGAGGACTCGAAGAACAACCTGTCCTCAGACATCCTGGTGAACTTCCACCGCTGCACCATCGAGAGCATCCTGACCAACTGTATAACAGTCTGGTACGGGAGCTGCTCTGCCTCGGACCGGAAGGCGTTGCAGAGGGTGGTGAAAGCCGCCCAGCGCATCGCTGGAGCACCACTTCCTTCCATAGAGGACATCTACAGGAAGCGGTGTCTGAGAAGGGCCGGGAAAATCATCAAAGACCCCAGTCACCCAGCACACAGACTCTTCACCCTCCTGCCCTCTGGGAGGCGCTACAGGAGCCTCCGGACTAAGACCACCAGGTACCGGAACAGCTTCTATCCTACAGCTGTCAGACTCCGGAATTCTGCCTCCTGACATCTCACCCACATTAAAACTCATAGACTGAACATACACGCACTCTCACAACCACTGACAACAACCCATAACTGAACATACACACAATGGACAAAAAACCCCAGTATCCTCATACACACTCATACACAGTGGCTGGACCACCACTTACAGCCACATGCACTTTAATATTACTACTGTATAAATTATTCATATATATCTTACTGTAAATACTGTATAGACAACCATGCTGTACAATACAATACAATAATTATAGTTCTACAGCTGTTATTAATACTTGCATATTGTATATTTATAGTCTGTTATAGTCTTTTATTTATATCCATACGTATAACCTGTTCATAGCCTGTACATAGCTTGTACACTTACTACAGTTATAGCCTGTATATACTTATAGTTATAGCACTCATAACATTCCTTCATACCGTGTACATTGTAACATATCTAAAATATATCTATATTTTGTAATATATCTATATTCTTGCTAAAGCACTTCTGGATGGATGCAAACTGCATTTCGTTGCTTGTACTTGTGACGTGCAATGACAATAAAGTTGAATTCTATTCTATTCTATTCTATTCTAAATAATATTACAATTTAAAATAACTGTTTGCCATTTTTATATATTGAAAAAAATAAATTCATGTGAGGGTAATTTATTCAAGGGGCAATTTGTCACATTTGTTTAATAATATGTTACAGTTTCTGTTTAGCAAAACAATTATTTTATATATTTGCACATTAACTTGTAAATTTTTTTTTCATGTGTTAATTTGTTTACTCTCTTATTAGGCGGCTGCATATATGGAAAAAAAACACCTAACCCTAAAAAAATTCTAACAAAAGGTTTCGCAGCTGTTTTTTGTAGTATTAGGTGTCCTTAATAACATACTAAAAGTTGACCAAAGTTTGACCACTAGAAAGGTGTAATTTTCAAGATGGCGTCCAAGATGGGCAGGAAGCCCTTACAATATCCTAACTCCTTCGTTATTTGACTTAGCCAAGTAATCTTGGTGTCTAACCCCATGTTTTCTGGGTCTATGAATCCATTGGACTTGTCTAAATTGCACTGACATGATTACATACTTATGGAATACATGATTTTGTGAGATAACTGTAAGGTTTTATCTTTGTTTGGGGTTAACCAGAGATGTAAACGATTTAGCCTATGTCATGTAACTCCTACTCAATACGTGTTTTTGGACACATACCCCTTTTTTTTGCTAAAACACAGACTTGACATTCAATGTAAAAATTATTGCACCCAAAAGTAACTTAAATTGGAGTTGTATAACTTTGATCATAAACAACTCTGAATTAGCCCGAACAGAGGCCTGTGTGTGAACCCTCTAAAATGGTCACTCATTTCAATTTGAATAAGGTAATACATATGTAATACATCCTCTATAGATGTTTTTGAGTATAAAGGTGGCATTATACTAAACCTCATGTTAGATACGCCTTTGGGGGAAAGGCGTGTCAGTATCGGGTCCTTCCATTTGGTCCAGCTTTGGCTCCGCGGACATTCTCCAAGTGCATGGATGCAGCTCTGGCCCCCTTGAGGCTCCAGGGCATCATTGTACTAAATTATCTAGACGACTAGCTCATTCTGGCTCATTCCACAGAGTTGGTGTTTCGTCACAGGGACGTCATTCTCCACCACCCTTGGTCTCAGGTTGAATGCTCAGAAGAATGTCTTAACTCCTTCTCAGCAGACCACTTTCATGGGTGTCCAACTCGATTCTCTCTCGATGCAGGCCCGTCTGGCCCCTGCTCCAGTTTCCAGTCTCCGTGCGTGCTTGGCCCGTTTCAGGTTCGGCCATCATGTAGCGGTGGGCATATGTCGCAGGCTTCTGGGGCTCATGGCAGCAGCCTCTCCTGTGCTGCCCTTGGGTCTCCCTCATATGAGACCATTCCTGTGCTGGATGAAACTCAGGGGCATCCGCCCTTCTTGGTCTGCCTTCCGCCTGCTGAGGGTGTCGTGCAGTTGCCTTCACGCTCTTTGGAGGTGGAAAGACTCCCCCTTTTTACTTCAGGGGGTCAAGATGGGTGTAGTTTGCCGTTGGCAGGTTGTCATGACGGACGCCTCTTTGACTTGTTGGGGAGCGGTCTTCAAGGGCAGACCAGCGTACGATGTTTGGACGGGCGAGCTTCTCTCGTGGCACATAAATTACCTCAAGTTGCAAGCTGTCTCTCTGGCCCTGGATCAATTTCTCCCGGCCATGATGGACTCATGTCATTGTCAGGACGGACAACATGGCAGTGGTGTCCCATGTAAATCGCCAGGGGGGCTCGTGGTCGCGCACCCTCGACAGGCATGCGCACCGCCTCCTCCTTTGGGCTCAAGACAGGTTTCTTTCACTGAGAGCAGTTCACGTTCCAGGGGACCTGAACATCGCAGCGGACTTTCTGTCGAGACAGAAGCTCAAGTCGGGGGAATGGATGTTGCACTGCTAAACAGTGGCTCTAATTTGGAGCATGTTTGGCGAGGCAGACCTCTTTGCGTCGCAGAGCTCGACACAGTGCCCCCTATGGTTTTCCCTGTCTCAGCTCATCCGACACCTCTGTGGATAGATGCCCTCGCTCATCCATGGCTGGAGTTGAGACTGTATGTATTCCCTCCGCTCAAGCGAATCCCTGCAGTCCTTTGCAGAGTGAGGGAGTGTGGGATCCGCCTCCTTCTGGTAGCCCCATTCTGGCCATCCCAGACGTGGTTCTCGGAACTGAGCTCCCTGGTGGAGGAGTCCCCTTGGCAGATTCCTATCAGGAGAGATCTGCTGTCTCAGCTCCAGGGCAGGAATTGGCATCCTTGACCCGAGATATGGAGGCTGTGGGCGATAAGAGGCAATCGCTAGCGACAGTGGCATCTGGTCTTCCCGCTGATGTTTGGGAGACCATTGATAACGCTCGTGCGCCTTCTACTAGACTGCTGTATTTCTCTAAGTGCAAGGTTTTTGAGTCTTGGTGTTCGGCTCATGCAGTGGACCCTGTCAGCTGCCCAGTCGGTTCAGTGCTGGAATTCCTGCAGGATAAATTTGTGGCTGGAGTGGCTGCAACTACCTTGAGAGTTTATGTCAGCTATCGCTACCTATCGGGAGTCAGACGAGGTCCCCTTAGGTAAACACTGTCTGGTCTCCTCGTTTAAGCGTGGAGTTAGACACTTGAGGCCTGCACATCTTATTAGTGTCCCCACCTGGGATTTATCAGGTGTTCTGGACGGGCTATTAGAGCCTTCCTTTGAACCCTTGGAGTCAGCTCCGGACCGGATTCTTACTCTCAAGGTGGCACTTTTGTTAGCGTTGGCCTCTCTCAAGCGCGTGGGGGATCTGCAGGCTCTTTCTGTGAGTGAGCCTTGTATGGAGTTTGCCCCAGGTCTTGTGAAGGTGTTTCTATGGCCTAGACCTGGTTATGTCACCAAAGTTTTGTCCACGTCATTCCGCTCTCAAGTTGCGCCACTGAGGAGGCGCCCGCGCCATCAGCCAATGAATTGGTGTGATTCTATACGGGTTCAGACAATCAGCACATGCCTTCACGTGGCAGCCCTGTTTTGACTAATTTGACAGTACCACACAGTTCTAATGAATTTATTCTTTATTGGAATCAAAAGAATGGTTATGAACCACAGAAACCACCAACACTAGGCAAAACGATATGAGAAAGGAGAAATATGCAATTACTTAAGGCGAGACACGGCAGGCAAAAGCATGCTTTTTTTTTTCACTGGTCAATTTTGAGATTTTGGGATATTTGTCTTCAATAACATGTCTTCTTTCAGACTTGTGGCGAAAAAGAGTCTGAAATACACATTTAGGTCTTTATTTTACTACACTTTGTCTGTTTGCGTCTGTAGATTTCTCATAAATTCAACAAAAGTTGGCGTTCTAAATCATCCCGCTGCTCCGCGATTGCTGGAGCACCCTATACCCTGTCATCACATACACCGTAATTTTTTTCCCATCTAATATGTGAACACAATGAACAAATTATTTTGCACCTGGCTTTATCCAATACTCAGATTTCGTTTTTTTTTTTATATATATATGCAAATAAGCGCATATTTAATTAGATAATGCCCAATTTGCATATTTAAACATTAAATTACAGAAAACTTGTAATACATTTTTTTCTCATCTTAAAGTAGACAATCAACTGGGAAAGTTTCATGGTGATATCTGCTAGTTAAAATTTTTACCCTATTCACCTGTAGTGTTTCGCCTTAAAGGGATACTTCACCGTTTTTTCATATTAAACTATGTTATTCCCTTAACTAAAACGAGTTGATACATACCTCTCTCGTCTCAGTGCGTGCACTAAATCGCTCTGGCGCGCGGCGACACTTTGTTAGCACTTAGCTTAGTCCAGTTCATTCAATATGGGCCAAGCAGAGAAGCTACCAAACATCTCCACGTTTTCCCTATTTAAATACAGTTACTCGCGTAGTGTAACTCGACCTAGGACGGTGACACAAAACAAAACGTTGCGCTTTTCTAAGCGTGTAAAATGGATAACTATATTGTATGGCGGAATACCATAGCAAGTGCTTGGAAGCACTTCGACTTCGGCGCAGTAATATCTTCACTCGTGAAAAATCCTCTCACCGGCCCCCGCTCCCTCTAGTGAAGATATTACTGCCCATACTGAGACGAGAGAGGTATGTATCAACTCGTCTTAGTTAAGGGAATAACATAGTTTAATATGAAAAAACGGTGAAGTAACCCTTTAAAGGAAATTTTACTTATTTTCCACATAAATATGCTTGTAACCAATTACTTTAATATATAATTGTACTTGTAATCACTTATCTATCATGCAAATATGTTAATTAGAATATAACATGGCCCAAACATGTATCAGGCACCAGTATTCCTGGTCTAGGAGGAATACAAAGGAGTAATGGTCATTTTGGGTCCTGACGGCCGCCATTTTGAAAATGGGGCCTTTCTTGGAGTCAAACTTTGGTAAACTTTTAGTATGTTTTTAAGTACATCGGATACTACTGTAAACCACTGAGAAACCTTTTGTTAGATTTTTTTTGGGGTCAAGCCATATTTGCAGCTGACTATATAATTGTTTTAATGTTTTAATTTAGCTGAAAAGCCTGAATTCTATTCAGTTGTAGTTTTCTAGCATTTAAATGAACTCTCTCCATCTCTGTTTGACTAACAGTGACTAACAGTGTTATTTTGGTATCATTAGTATAATATTTTAGTTTAGTTTTTTTAGTTTTAGTTATTTTACCACATCAAGTTAAACTAAATGAAAATGTGAAATGTTGCTTTGGCAAATAGATCAAATAAACACATAGTCCAGTCAGGAAACAGGTGGCCCAATGCTGATCAAAATGAAATGTCATCATCTAACATGGCTTGAGCTGATTGGATTCTGCTGATTCTGTAGCTAATGAGTTTGCTGCTTAATTTTGAAATTGTTCGGTTCTTTGTTTGCTGTAAGCAGATTTGCAGTAACCCTCCGCCTCCCCCAGCTCCACCTGTATAGATCTGCTACGGGTATAGAAAGTAAGTAGAAAGTCTCTGTACTTGCTCTGCAGCAGCAGCATAGCAGATCTATTCCGCCAAGACCAAATACATTAACATTGTCATATCCATCACCAGGGCTTGACATTAACACCTGCAAAAATGTGGATGGATTTTAGCAGTAGCGGTAAAGCAGTCACTCCTACTCCTTAGCCACTTTGGCGGGTTGAATGATATATTAATATATATATACTTTGATGAATAAAAAGTAAAAAAAAAAATAATTTTTTTTTAAATAGAAATCTTTTGTAACAACAATATACACTACTGGTCAGTAATTTGGGGTCAGTATTTTTTTATATATATTTTTTTATAAATCAATACTTTTATTCAGCAAGGATGTGTTAAATTGATCAAAAGTGATGGTAAAGAACATTTATATTATTAGAAAATATTTTATTTTTTTTGAATAAATGCAGTTCTTTTTAACCTTTTATTCATCAAATATATTAGGCAGCAGAACTGTTTCCAACACTCATAATAAATCAGAATATTAGAATGATTTCTAAAGGATCATGTGATAGACTGGATGTCACATGTGACACTGAAGACTGGAGTAATGATCCTGAAAATTCAGCTTTGCATCACAGAAATAAATGATAATTTAAAGTATAATAAATTGAAAACCCATTATTTTAAATTGTAATAATATATCACAATATTACATTTTGTTTCTGTATTTTTGATCAAATAAATGCAGGCTTGATGAGCAGAAGAAACTTCTTTCAAAAACACAAAAAATAGTAATGTTTCCAAACTTTTGGCCTGTACTGTGTATATATATATATATTTATATATTTATATATTTATATATCTATATCTATATATATCATTTTGTAGTCTTTTAAAAAGGCATCTTAAATAAAAAACGAAGTGCAGTGTTGTCAAAAATATAGATTTTTCGATGCATATCGATACTGAAATATCTTAAACGCTTCCAATACTCATTTTCCACATAATAGATACACTATACCAGCAGCTCTTTCTTGCTCTCTTATCTCTCCGACAGCGCCTCCCCTCACTCACTCATTTAATTTGCTCCGGATGAATATTGTTGGTGTTACAGGGCTTGAATTTCTGCGTGGGGTTGCACGTATTTTACTCATTCCCGCAGATTTTGTGCTCGCACCCAAACTGCGTGACATAAACCAACCTCAGTACTAAATGTATATCTTTTTCGCTACACAAAATAATGTCAAAAGGCCAATCTTGGTAAGTATTCAAGTAAACACTTTCAGTTATAGGCCTATGTTTAAAAAAAACATAAACATTTGAGAAAGAAAACTCGTGTGTAACAGTATAATTGATCAGTGCATTCGGTCTTAAAGTGACAGCAGCATAATATACCTACTGACAAATAATGAGATAATATTACAAATATCCACATGGCAGTGTCCCCCCATGGTATTAATGTCAAAATTGTGGCCAGTGAAAATGCTGAGTGGCTTGTAACTTTAGAAAACCATTAGCCACAGTGGCTGGTGAGCAAAAAAGTTAATGTCAAGTCCTGTCAGAGAGTTGTCATGAATGAAGTTTGTGTTTGTTATGTTTGATTTTATGTCAGTTTAGTACAGGAATCTTTATGGTTAACTAAAATAACCCTGGTAACTAGGCATATCGAAGTGTCACCTATGCGCATTGATCACAGCCATGTTATGATACCATTCAGGTCAGGCAGAATGGCTCTTGGTCTGCTCATATTCCACCCCCCCCCCCCCCCAAAGACTTTGCTGACCCGAACGTACCCTGTAATCTGCTTCCTTCTGTTTTTTCTTTTTTCAAATGCTTTTCTACGCTTTCAGTATTATGCCTGTTTCCATAGCAATGACTTTTTCTACACTTCAGCATTCAGACCCTTCCCAGGTGAGAACTGTGCTACACTCTAGACTCCAGAGGTCTTGTCAGGAATCTTAATCAAAGACAACATCAGATGTCGGGCAAATCTTAGGTCCGCCTCCACAGCCTGGAGATGAGATTATTGAAATTGCCTGGGTGAAGATCCCCACTTAAAAAACGGCAGAAGGTGGTCCATTATATGTGTCCATATCAGCGTCTGCATGTTTATAAGTTCTCAGATCCACGTGTACATCAAACATACACCCGACCTGATGTGTGCTGATAGAAATGCAAATATTTAAAAGTCAATATTCATCTACACTGTGTATGTGCATACCAAAGTGTGCATCTCTAGATGGCAGTGTGTGTCGGCGGGGAGTGGTAATACGTCATGTCTTGCCCTTCAGAGTATAGATGAGCAGAGAATTAATGCACACAGCCAGGACTCACACCTCCTCATTTGGCTCCTCTATCTCGCTTACTCTGTCCCAGTTCTGTTTTATTCTTTGTCCCTCTCATGCACTGTCTATCACCTGTGATTCTTCCCATCATCCTCTTATAGAAGTCTCTTACTGCCTGAACGAGAGCTCTGTGCATCAAATACCAGTTGAATGCTCTGGCTTATTTTGCCTGGAGGGTAAGGCCCATAGTGGGGCTTATTGCTGGCCTGTTACTCTTAAGAGGTTTGTAAGACAAGTGGCTGTTGAACTGAAAGCCTCACTAGTTGCAGAATGACTGATGTAAAATGAGCTTTCTGAAGCAGCTGAGACTCTCAAACATTTCAAACAAATCTAATTGTCACTCTGTATTCTTCACCATAAACACCTGTAATAGAAAATGGATTCTCTGATGTATACTAAATAATACCATCTGTTGCCGTACCTACTCAAGACTGCTCTACTGGAGTGCATACTGATATTTTTTCATGTTTGTGTCACCGGTTTTATATTCAAGGAATTGTGGCTGTTGAAAAAAAGTGTTTCTGAAAGGTTAGAGGCCTATTAAAGGGATAGTTCACTTAAAATAAAATAAAAATATATCATTATTTACTTACTCTCATGTTGTTGACTTTCTTTCTTTAGTGGAACACAAAATATATTTTGAAAGATCTCAAATTTGTCAAAAAAACAAAAACAAAAAATTGGTCCATACGGATGTTGTATTGGACCTTCACGAAAAAAGAGTTAATAATTCTTCAAAATATCTGTTCCACAGAAGAAAGAACGCCATACAGGTTTGGAACGATGTAAGAGTGAGTGAATAATGACGGAATTTAAATGTTTGTGTGAATTCTCACTTGTAAAAAAAAGAAGTTCACTTAATTCTATTTTAGTTTAATGAAATATAAGGCCACTTAAGTGTACTTAAAGAGAGTAAAGGTTCATGACTATAACACACTTAAAATTAAAGCATTAAAGCATTGCTTTAATCTTAATCTTTTAAAGAAGCACACTGATTTTATAATGTTGACTACACATGTAAAGTACTTGATTATGATTTCAACTGTAGTGTGTCATTTAAAAATATATGTAAATAATAAAAGTTCATACATTTTAAATGTACTTAATTGCAAATTCATTATTACAAATGTATAATTACAGTTATATTTAAATGCATGACATACTGTACAAGTTTCAATAGAAATGACAACGTTTAATATAGTTCACCATAAATAATTATTGTCAGTACATTCAACAGGACACTTTAACCATATTTCAAAGACAATAGAAGCAATTATGAAAAATACATATACTAAAGTGGATCAAAAAAGCACACTTAAAATCAACTAATTGTTTTTAATGTAAATTTAAACTACAGTTGCTACATTTCCATTTAATTGTAAATAACATGCTCTTAAGTGTCTGAAAACATTACATTCAGTTTCACTTAAGTATTTGTGTTTAATTATTTTTATGTTTGATTATTTGTATAAGTGTTTTTTCTATGATAACTACTCTTTTTAAATGTAAGCTAAAGTGTACTTCTTTTTTTTCACAAGGGATCTCTTTGAGTTTAATATGTCCAACATCATCATTGCGAACATTTTGCAACTTTTTAGTGACCAATCTATCAAACCAAAACTTCAAAGAGTTAAAACCATCAAATAAGCCCTTTTAGGTGCTCATTGCTCTGTTAACTATCTTGGTCTCACTGCTCATTGTGCTCAAATAGGCCCTTTTGTTTCTCTCATCTCCAACGTTTCACTATCAGATAGAGGAGATGTCCTCTCTTCAGTCCGGTTGTCATGGTCACTGTCTTATTGTTGTGGCAGCTATTTGTGTCTCATGTTGTGTTCAAAGTGATTTGCAATTATTCCACCTTTTAAAGGGTTATTACAGCTCTGAATATTGTGAATATTGAGCACATAATGCAAAGCATTCCTTGAAATACAAGGCCCACTGTTCTTTTGTACGAGTAAAACAACTGTTAAAAACTGTCAAAAAAATGTTAGTCATAAAAAAAGTTAGTCAAAAACGTATTGTCATCTTGTAACTGATTATTGATTTGACCCTGGCCAAATATTATATTGGTTTCAAGGTGTTCCACTTACAGTATAATTTACTGTGTTGCGGATTCAGCAGAAGGATCAATAAATCATTATTTGTACAGTTCTAAATATAGAGCATTGATTTAACTCCTCGAAATATAAACATGTCTTGATGTATTGATTGCTAGTGAGTATATCATTAATGAAGTGACATTTGGGGAACAGAGGTCTGACATATGCTAACTAGGCACTACTAGTCAAAACTGAAGCTTAAACCGTATGGCCAGGTGACTAGTAAAAATGTGTATGTATTTATCCAGATGTGGACAAAGTATAAACTGAATGAGCATCAAATCTATTAACTAAATATTCCATATATAGTTTCCATATGATAACTGTCTGTATGCCTTGTATAATTCATACAATTATTATTATTTTTATTACAAACATACACTACCTTTTAAAAGTTTGGGGTCAGTAAATAAAAAAATAAAAAAGTTAAGGTCACGATTCCTTGATTTAAATTCGAGTCTGCCGTGTGAGGTAAACAACAAAATAGGAAGTGGCGAATTCCACGGCCGAGAATCCATGAACCGTATTATTTTACCGTTTTCTAAGGCTGCACGATATAGGCTAGTAAAGCCATTTAAAAACTACTATAGCATAGTGTTATTGTGAATTCACTAAGGCTGCGATTCAGTTGAAAAAAAAAATATGCCATTAAAATATATTTTCACACGCTTTACACAATTAAGAAACATCCTTGCAGATTATTCTGGCCTAGAAACGCCTGCAGGCTAATTCTGTCTAGCCCACATGAACAACAGAGCACTCACCCTGTACCTTCTAAACAAACTTTATTTCCAGATGGACTAGTGCACCCCAAATGTCAGAAATTGCTTAGAAGCATAGAATCGGATTGACTTGCCTGTGATTATGTATCAGGCTGTCAGTGGATGTACTGTGGGCGGTCCGACTAAGGTTAGGGATTTGATGGATAGGATGTTGATCCCAACAACGTGTCTGTCTTGTGTAAATCACATTGGGCTCCTATGGACAGTGTGGTGAACAGTGATTCAATATCTGCAATCTCTTTCTTGGTCTGTTTCGAAAAATCTAATCATCATAAAACATCTAAAGCTGAAAAAATCCTGCTGCTGCTTCAATACAGACTGTATCTGTATAGGTTTAAAATGAAAGTTTTAAAGGGGTCATCGGATGCAAAATTGCATATAAATGTGTCTTTGCAGTGTGTAGACACAACTACCATACAATGTAAAAAAAAGAAGAAGCAGTTGCTCATTATCATTTAAAGAGACATGAACCACATCAACTTGAAGGACACAACATCAACGTGTCGCTGTGAACAGAGCTGTTTTTGAGGAGGTAAAAAGGGTGTTGTTTTACACAACCATTAAGGAAATTTAACCAAAGTATGTAACAAACTTTACACTAGGACTTTTAAGAATCTTACCAACTTGTGAAAAATTGGCATCCGATGACCCCTTTAAGAATCCAATAAACTTTCATTCATTAGCATAACCTCTGCTTTAAATTCATGACAAAGAATTCTCTTGTCCACGCCTTCACCTTTGGCCTCCTTGACAATATACACTAACTCACAATAACTCTTGGTCTTGACCCCTTAGCCTTTCAAATTAGAAGCAGCTAAATTAATGCAGTAAGATTCTGCTAATTACCAAAGACAATACACTGTGAACTTCACTTTATTTGCATATGATAATACGGTTGTCTGAAGCTGAAGTAATGGCTCAATTAAAACGAGACAGATAAGACCCCAGTTTCTTGACAAGTTTAACTAATCAAAGTTATCGAATTATTGCAGGTTAGCAACGTGCCCAAATTGTTATTGAACCTGGAATTGCTGTGGTCGATGTCGTTGTCAAAATGCTTTTTTGAGTCAGCATTTCGGGCTCTGTACATTGGAGGCTTAAATCATCAGTGTAAGGATTACACAGTAATCCTGTGTTAGTAAATACCCAGCCTGATACATACAGAACGTTATGAATAACTCACTCAGCGAAACTGCTCAACTCTTTTCTAAGGATTGAGGTTTCTGCTAGGATTTCGTGTTTTACAGGAAGTGAAATGACTAGGTATTCTACCACAGAATAAAGATTCTCAATTTGTTTGATTTTTTTCCCCCCATCTTTTTCAGCGTGGATTGAACACAAAACTGATATATAATATATTTAAATAGAGGTTAAATGCATTGACAAAGTATGTATCATTTTTTTCTCCCATTATATCAGTTTTAAAGGAATAGTTCACTTAAAAATTAAAATTCTGTCATCATTTACTCACCCTCAAGTTGTTTCAAACCTTTATAAATGTATTTCTTCTGCTGAACACAAAGGCAGATATTTTGAAGAATGTCTGTAACCAGACAGTTGATGTACCCCATTGACTTCCATAGTAGGAAAAGATTTCAGTTTGGTTACCGAATATCTTCTTAAATATATTTTAAGAAGATATCTTCTTTTGTGTTCAGCAGAAGAAAGCAATTCCTACAGGTTTGAAACGACTTGAGGGTGAGTAAATGAAGACAGCATTTTCATGTTTAAGTGAACTATTCCTTTAAGATAGTGTAAATGATCTCTTACATATGCTCAAATATAAAGTTTCTCCAAAATGCATTTCCAGTAAGATTGTAATGGCGATAAAATGCAGAGCTGATGGAATCTGCTGAACATTTGCTGTTAAGGCTGGATTTGATATGCTGTACTGCTCTTTAATGCTGCTTATTTATCTCTTCATTTTCTATTTCCACAAACACCCGATTTATACTGCCACAATTTAGAGCAGCTTTCCTAGATGATCACAGACGTTGTAAACCTTCTATGCCTCGCATTTAGAAAATTCATCTTTTAAACTCTGCTTATCGGCTGTAGAAAGTGGTATACATATAAGCCTACTATTATGTTGATGTCTTTCCTTTGTTTTTATAGTGAGCTAATGACATTTTCTTTTCCTTACCCCTAGACGTAATCCTTGCACACTCCTTTTTGTATTTTTAGATTTTTATGAAGGCATTATTTATTGTGTTTATTAAGCCGTTTCCTCGTGGGGGTCATTAGCTGGTCACCACAAAATGTGTGATAGGTTTAACTATCCTTGTGGGGATATTTTGGTCCACAATGAAGGCAAAACGTGACATTTCATATCATAACAGCAAGAGTGTATTTTCTTCATCAGGGTTGTTTTCACAAAACCATTCTCTCAAACGCACCAGTTTAATGAGCTTTCCTGCTGTTGCCCGACAGTCTACAGAGTTTTTATTCATTTTCAGCCGGCTAAAGCCATTCCTGTGAAATAAACAGGAATTCAAGATTATTTAGCGCCACCGCTGTCTCTTTCTTCTTCTTCTTCTTCTTCTTATATGGAGTGGAAGATCAGTCATCTTAACAACAAAAAAGAGTTTCTATGTTTCACAAGGAAGAAAAATGTAGCATTACACTCTCATGTAATTTTCAGGATATGGCTCTGTTGCTTCAGTAAACCCACCTGACACTGTATTAACCTTGGGATGAGAAACTGATCTCCCCCTTAGTGGAAACTATGTACTGGTTGAGCTTTTCATAGCCCATATGCAGACTGATTTATCTCTGCAAGCAAAGATTGGGATAGAATTGAGTTCGGATGAACTCCTCTGAGGGGAAAAAGGGGAAGGATGTCTAAAATGTTACATATTTTACTTTAAAATGACGTCACAGGTTTGTCAGCTAAAGCAGGACTGGCAGGTTGTTAGTCAGACGGAGGAGGAAAGGAGAGAGAGAGAGAGAGAGAGAGAGAGAGAGAGAGAGAGAGATGGAGTGAGGGTGGATAGCGCGCGCAGTGGTGATAACACTATCTGTCTATCTACCAAATGACGAGCGTTGCTTTCACGCGCTCTACTCATCACGGGCGTCCGTGAAGTGGTGTTTCATTCCTCACTCTTGTTTTTTTCCCCCCCGCATCACCAATTTATTTGGGCTCTTGGAAGGTTGCGCGAACTATCGAAGATCTTCTACAGCCGATGTATGACATGCTTTTTCGCCACGGAAATCTCAATGTTTTGTCTTGTCGTTTTTTGCCTGCGCTCGGTCTCATAATGACAATGTAGAAAAAGTGCGCGGTGACCGCGAGCGCAGCGCACGGGCGATGTTGACGCCGTCACCTTGCCGCCTGGTTCCCATCGCTTCTTGACTTTTTTTCTCCAGTGGAGTATAATCTAGATGAACTTGCGAATGTAAAAGAAGGCGGCTGTTGAGAAGCAACTGAACCGTCCAGCTGCCCACGCTGTCGCTGGGTCGCTCTGCACGTCCGTGCGCACTTCTGAGGAGAAAACAGCGAGCAACTAAAAAAGGGGACAGGACGCGTCCTTGTTTTTTGTTTGTTTGTTTTTTTTGGTGAATATTTCGCACAGTCCTCGTTTGGTGCGCTCTGGAGAGACGTGGAGCTATTTCAAGCGTTCTGTTTCTCGGATATAACATTAGAATGCTAGCATCCATAACATTTGGAGTAAGGTGTCTAACTTAAGGTGACCATTACGCTTGAGCGTCGACGTTTGTTGGAACGCATAAATGGACGAATACCAGAAGGACTGATTCGGAATTGTTGTCTGGAAAAATGTGGCTGAAACGGTGTGTCACACGCAGGTAATAAATATCCCTTTTGAGATCTGTCAGCTAAAGCCTGAATGCAATAAACGCCCATTGCCAAAATCCTGTCATCTGTGAAGACTTTTGTGGCAAGTTGATGCGCGTCATGCTGTTTTCACTCAACTTGTTTTTAATGTGATGTCTTACTTAAACCTCACAGCTTTGCTTTGTTATTATTCCTTTGGAAACCTTTTAAGTGATGCTGGTTTTTATGAATAACTAGAGGGCTCGTAATTAACAAGATTGCAATCGAGTTGAAGTTATTCACACAGCTCTCGCTAGGGGCCGCCAAATAACCGCCATTCAATACCAAAGACTTGACGCGCGCAAATTAGGTCGAGTATCAGCTAAACACACCCTCACATACCACAGTATACCATGCTAGAACAACATTTTCTGTGTGGTCAAGACATTTATGCCATTTTATGAATCACATCTCTCACTGTTTGTGTGACATTTTGATCATAGGGTTCAAATGGTGTGCAATTTGCCAGTGAAAAGTCAAGTTGACTCAGAATCATAAGAGCTTTAATGGCCAGGGGTTTATTTATGGTTAACAGGAGATCTTAGAACTTATATGGCAAGAGTAGGATTAAATCAGACATGCATGCAACACATCTTTATTATACATTCTGCATGGACAAAAAGTCAGCCAAATGTTAAGTAATACACTAAGCTCTTGAATTACAGCAGCCCATGCATATAAGAGCCACAAAAAGGAAGCACTTTTCATTGAAATGTTCATTACTCCAGTCTAAATAGTTTCCTAGCACTCAGGAACCCCATTCCAAAGATGATGAAAACAGCACAGTTAAAAGTTCGGTTATTCAAAGTGGCAGAATTTGACTGCTGTCCTTGCCATTACATCTGTTTAGCAGCTGTTCCAGAGGCACGTGGAGAGCATGTTTAAGGTGGGAATGATGATGGAGCCAGGTGAGCATCATTGTTCATTCTCTACCTGATGAATGCAACATCTTGCATTCACCGTTTCTCCAGAAGGTGCACTCTTAGCACAGTGACATACAAGAAAGTGTATATTTTACATATTATTTTGCTACATGTTCTGTTAAGATGAGTTCTTACTTTGTAGAGCAATGTCATACTGTCCAGAATGGTTTGTTTGGCTTACTCAAACATTTGTGCAAACTCGTTGTTGGTTTATGTTCAGAGACAGAAAGTGTACAGAAACTCAAGGATCTTGGGTTTTAGTGGCTTTTCTCTGCGCTTTGTTGATTTAAAGGATCAATAATTATTAACAGTTCAGTATGGAATGACAGTAGCAAAGAAGAAAGTTTAGAGTTTAGCAGTGTGTTACATATGGAGAAAATTAGGTATGAAATTGCTGGTAAACCAGAGGATTTATTTTTTTCTTTAGATCTGGGTGATCTTCTGCTAAAAAAACACAACGAAATGCAACAAATGTAGCCTCCCCATGCATTATATATATATATATATATATATATATATATATATATATATATATATATATATATACATACACATATTTTTTTGTAATTAATTTTACAATACACAGTGGCAATATTAAGGCATGCTTTGTTGCACACCATCAAGGTGTGAGGTTGATCAGCTGCCAAAGTTATGAGACAGCGGGGAATGTCTCTCTTTTGCGGTTTATAAAATTCCTCACTATCCCGAGTAAGCTGAATAGCCATGATGAAGATTATTAGCTGCATCTCTTAATTGCTCCATCAACTGCTTTAATATCTTCACATCAAGGTTATGCATCCTCTCACGGTTCTGGCTTTCTACCGAGAGCCTTGATTCTCCAGTGCACCTTGAGGAATTACGCTGATGTTCTCATATTAAGACAACCTGGCGGAAGGCTCCTCATATGCAACAGACTGGGCATGTATCTCAGTGTTCAGTTAACTGACCTGGAAGCCGTTAGGGGAGTAAAGAGTGACGTGGGAATGTGGGGAATATCAGCCCGTGTACTGACCTGAGCAGCAGCTGGTTCATTACGGGCTCTGTCACTGGAAAGGATTAGCTTGTTTTTTTTTGCTTCGACACGAGCCGGTGGGTAAATTTCATTTTTTTTAAATGTTTAAACGACCCAATTTGATCATATTTTTACATTTTCTTCTTCTCCCTGTCAGACGGGGCTCTTTAAGTGCACGCTGTACAGCCGTCAATGTCTTGTATGGCAGCACACAACTATTGCATTACCATGGACACTGTAGCGTGTAATAGCATGCCACTTCTGTAATTTTTTTTCTTCCTGGATGTAAGCTCACTCGCTCGCTCTCACACAGTAATGCATGCCTGTTTAGTGCGAGGAGTGCTTCTGCTCTTCATTTGGCACTCTTGATGGTTTGATATAATGGCAGGACGATTTGATTGCGCCCACCCCCGCTTAAACTATTATGTAACAACGTCTTCAATGGTTCAATAAGCCAGAAACAAGTCTCCATACCACAGCTAATGGCGCAAAAGTCAGTAAAGCTGAAGTTATTTTAATCCAGGAGAGTTTTTAAAGGCCAGGAAAATTTGAGTCTGAAAAAAATGTCTACGATTCCACTCAGGAATAGTCACTCAAGGTTTTGACTACTTCAAAGGCATAAATAAAATTGAGACACCGTGTTTAAAAAGTAGAGCTCGACACATACTGGTTATGTAACTTTTGCCATTTCACAAGGGAAACTGCCGGCATTAGCATATGCACATTCAGAGAGTTTCTTCAAAGCCTTGATCGGAGTCAAGTAAAATATTATATAGCATCCCGTCAGATTGAAAGCATACGTTATAAAGCAGAGGTAATTAACATACAGACTCTCGAGACGTGCACACTCTTAAAAATAAAGGTTATTTATTGACGTCTATAATTCCATGAAGAAACTTTAACATCTGTGGATCCTTTCCATTGTACCAAAGGTTCTTTGTAGTGGAAAAAAGTTCTTCAGATTATTTTGTTTAAAAAAAAAAGATTATTTCTATTCATTGACAGGTTTTTTGGGAAACCAAAAATGGTCACTGCAACACCCTTTTGTTTGGAACCTTTATTTTTTAGAGTTCGATGTTGAGTCACCATGGCAGCCGAGTGCCCTGTACCCTTCAGCACGGCCTGTCTAACAGGGCAGAGGGGGCACACCTGAACCGCACACACACACGTTTCATGTAGTGCCTTTGTTCAATCAATACCACCTCTATAAAGCCTCACATTTATCCGTCATGGCACAAGACCAGCAGTGGCTTGCTAGCCCTCCAGGGCCATGTCTCTCTCCCTCTCCTTCTTTTTCCACACACAATCTTGAAAATGAACGGTAAACACTTTCATATGAGGTTAAAAGGACTCTGAGGATTTTTCCAAATATCCAGGATGTCTAGGTTCGGCATGAGAGCAAGAAAGGAAACATTTAGTAATGCAGAAGTGTATGGGTTTTTTTTTAAGCTTGAATGTATGTGCACATGTTTTATTGAGACTGTGGGCCGTGTACACAGTTATGCTGAGGGATTTTAGTAATGGGTCTGTAAATGCCGGTGGCTGTTCTGGCTCTTTTATCTGCAAACTTTTAGTTTGGAAGATCCCTGCAGTACAAATGCAATGCAGATCTTTTCATCCGTAATAACAGCTGATCCTCTCCTCCAAGCCATGTTCTGTATTAGACACAGATAGAGAGTTAGGTTGTGTGTGTGTGTGTGCCTGCACATTTTTGTTGTTGTTTACTGTGTTAAAGAGCCACTTGACTGTACTTACTTGACCTACTATAACACACATACACACACACACATTATAAGTCATCCAGCGGTGGACACAGTCTGTTAACGCCCATGAAGAAAAGGATAGCAAGCGGGTTCCTATTTACTTCTGAGGCAGTTTAAACCAGTTTATATTGGCTCGATGTCATTGGGAAAGAATGTCTTTACTGGATTATTTGTGCATAAATGGCATCAACGTTCATTTTCACCTGAACATCTGTTTAACAATCTGTAAAATTACATCTGAAAAATAGCTATTCTTTACCATTAAATAAAATGTGTGTAGATGCTGATGAAATTTTTTAATTTTTTTTTGCACAGTTCCACTTATTTGTATTTATTTATTTGAGAGGTGATCTCCATTTCAACCAATTTAATCCGCTCAAAGGTTTCATTCTGCCATTCTGCCTAATTATTGGATTACAATTTGGATCATTCGTCAGGTTTCTGTTTGGCGTTCACTGTAGTATTTGTTGGATCTGATCTTAGCATTGTCTTGGCATTTTGGATTTAATGGGAGTAAACAGAATGTAGAAATATGACATTTCACGATTCAGCCAAACAGTTGTCTTGGGGGAGATGCTAGTGGCATCAGTCCATTATTCATCCACTCAAGAGGAAAGAAAACCATTACATTTATTACGATCAAATTATGTCATAATTTTCCACTAATCTGTTCTTGTGAATCTGCTAGTAGCAGAGGTGGCAGCTAGCTGTAATGGCTCACAGACTTCTATTCATTCATTATCCATCGCTGGCCCTTGCTTGAATTTGAATAATATTTAATCTACTCGCACTGAGTTTTTCAGTTTCACTTATGACTGGTTCAGGGGTGGATCTATGGGTGGGATCTATCAGCTTGCCTCACCCTGTTGTTGTTTTACAATATAATTTTCTAACGTTTAACAATTCTTTAATAATTATTTTAAATGTGATTTGTTTTATCATGCATTAGAACTGTATTCTAATATTAAGTATAAGCTATATAATCTCTTCAGTTACGTGCCATATGGATTCCAACATGCAGCGTCCTTTTTATGTTATTACAAAAATGTGATGTCCATCTGTGATGCATTTAAGAAAGAAACACGTCGAGACAAAGATGACAGGACGCCGTTACAACTTGGCACTTTTGTCTTTTGAAAGAGAACTAACAGATAATTAGGATTATGATTGACAATATCAACATCTCTCTCTCCTGCTTTGTTTTTGTTTTAATTTTCATGTGCAGACCGTTAGCAATTGTGCAATTAGAGTCGGAGCTTTAGTGCTTAAAAGTGAAGTATGTAGTTTCTGCGACACTAGTGGAACCTAGCGGAATTTCCATGCGTCACGCCTGAGCCTCAACACAAATATTACAAACACAGCTCGTATGTGGGCTTGAGAAGGCATGTCTCAACAAGAAGACTATATTAAAAGACAAAAGATAATAAAAGGTCCATCATATGAGGAATACTTTTAGCTGTGTTGCTATGTGTCACGAGTAAGCAGTTAAGTAGGCAACACTGGCTATGTTTACATGCAAACATTTTGTTTCAATTGAAAGGAAGTTTAGATTTTTTTTGACATGCAAATATACAGAGTTTCCCTCTTGCATACTATCAAAGTCCTTTTCTGTATATAAAGTATTTGATAATATTCTCTTGCATTGCTTCTTTTCATTGCTTTAAAGATATATATATATATATATATATATATATATATATATATATATATATATATATATATATATATATATATTTCGGGAGACGACATGAACAGTTATGCCGTGCTGCTTATATTACAGTATATCAAATTGTTATTATCAAAATATATTGATCAAACAGTAAAAATGGCCCTTCCCGCACCCAAAATAAAGTGTCTGTGGATGAGAGTATGAAGTGAGGACTGATGGAACGTTGTTCTGCTCCACTTCACAGACAATTAGTGGTAGGAGAATTTTAGAAATTTCTATTTAACAACAACAACTGCAGCTCGTTCCGCGTGTCATAGGCGTGTCATTACGCCATTTCTACATCATTGCACATGCGCAGTCCTTTCCGGTATCGGTTTTCAATCCGATCAAGTGTTTGCATGTGCTCTCGATTTGGATTACAAAAGGAATAAACCACCCCTTTTCAGTCCAAATGAGCCATCAATCCGATTACTAATGTATTATTTGGTTGCATGTGTCTCTAGAATACAAGCGTCTCGCTTATAATAAATCCATCCAACATATCTGCACCAGGAGTATTTTTTGACATGACGCACCACAACTATTTGAGGCTGTTTGCTTTGACGTGTACATGACCTGTTTAATCTTTATCTTGCATACTTCACCTTTAAGTCATGGGCCTTTATAGTGCCATGCAGGGACCAGTCCATACATTTTTTCTCTTCCAAAACGAAAAGATGTGTATTATTCTGGCCCACCCACACTTTTAGATGCCCACCCATCATCCACTTTCTGCCTCTGCCAGCCCTAATTCACATTTACAATACTGACAAAAACCTGAAAAATATTGAGATTGCATTTTTCTATAGAAACATTTTTCAGGTTTTTTACAATATTTGACAAATACATCTCAGTATTTATTTATTATATCTGAAAATGCTGGGTGATATTTATTTATTTATTTAGTTTGACCAAAAAGCTATTATTGTTAAATAAATTCAAAAAATGTAATGCAAAAACTGAAACACACAGAAAAAATATGTTTTCCTTACTATTTTTCACTAAATTTACACTTGGAGTGATATCTAATCCTTATATTGACTACATCAATATTTAACTTCTTCAGAAAACCTTTTTTTTATTGACTATGCAAACGATTAAGAAATGATTCAATGAAACAGACAGTTAGAGATTCAGAAAAATTAAATAAACTTGCCTAACTAAAAATTATCTTTGCTCTTTTTTAAGGTAGCAGTTTTCTATTTTGTTTTATATATTTTTAAGATTTTATTTTTCATTTTATATTCCTAGGATTTTTTCAGTCAGCCCTATAGTTTGATTAATTGAATAAGTGAAACAATTGTCCTCAGTCTTTAAGTTTCTTTCAGGTCAATGTTTTTTTGCCTGTGATAATGATTTGCGCTCGAGTTCCCCATAACACCACATCAGAGTGCGCAGACAGGGGAACTTTAGCTTACATGCTAATTACAAGTCTCAGATAGTTTAGAAATGTAATTGGACAGTGTAATTGCTAACTATGCGTGACAGCAATATGGACACCAGGGACACATAAACTGCCACAGAGAGTTCCTGAAGCTAACTGGATGTTTTACATACACTGTGACTTATTGAGGTCAAGCAGGGATCGTTTATTTTGCGTGACGAGGCATTAATGTGCTGAAATGCCATATATCATGTTAGTCCAAACATGAGCTTCTGTTGGTATAGGAGCTATCAGAAGAGATATAAATTAATGTGCTCTGTGCACCAATGAATCCTCTGAGTCCATATCAGCTGGTGCCCAAAGAGTTGTTTGCGTAGCCATCCACTGTAAGATACTTTGCACACTGAGGGTATGGATATACCAATAAAGCCATCCTTTCACATTTAATACATAGCAAACAGAGGTAAATCTGGTAGGATCAATGCACTCTACCATGGCTTGGATTGTGTGTGTGTGTGTGTGTATAAATAGATTATTGGTAAAAAGATTTTGTAATTCCTCATACTCACTAAGGCTGCATTGATTTGATTAAATACTGTAAAACAACTGTTTTCTATTTTAATCTATTTGAATATCTCATTTATTAATGTGATGGCTAAAACTGAATCTTCAGCATCATTACTCTAGTCTTCAGTGTCACGTGATCCTTCAGAAATCACATTTATGCTGATTTGGTTCTCAATTATTATCAGTTATTATTGGTGCCCAATTATTAATAATGGTTCTTATTATAAATGTTGAAAATCAATGTTTTGCTGCTTAATATGTTTGTGGAAACTGATACATTCTGTTCAGGATTCTTTGATTAAAAGAGTTTAAAAGAATAGAATATTATAGAATATAGATTTATAACATACATGTCTTAGCTGTCACTTTTGATCAATTTAATGCATCCTTTTTTTGCATCCAACTTTTGCATGGTACTAAATCATGGTTTCCACAAAAATATTAAGCAACTGTTTTCAACATTGATAATAATAATAATAAATGTTTCCTAAGCAGCAAATCAGCATGAAAAAAAATCAGCTTTGCCATCACAGGAATAAATTACATTTTAAAATACATTAAAATTGTTTATACAGTTAACATTATGAACGGTAGTACTTTGCCATTACTGGAACTAAACACTAGGCTGAAACTCAATCAGAATTGGTAAGTCAAAATGAATTCAATGAACTTGCGTTGAAGCTTGTGATGTCTCTATGGAGATTTGATTGACATCACATTTGATTGGACATGAACAGTAATGACAAAGTAGTATAACGCTTGGCAGATAGCAGTAGAGGAGTATGACAGAGAGAAAATAGATGACTCTGCCCCAGATTCTGTCCAAGGAGCACGCCGAGTCATCTGATGGACACTTTTCAGGTAAAAATATCCAGCTCGGGGGTCAGTTAGGAGTTGCTTTGATCCAGCGGTTACTGATATTCCATATACTCAGATCCGTTAAAAGATCTTATTACAGGGCTCTGTGGAATACTTGATTCTGATTGGTCAATCACGCCATCCAGCGGGAAGTTATTCCCAGATAACAAGCGCTCCAAACAGATAACGCAGGTTCATCCGGGTCACTGAATTCAGCAGTGCTATTCGCCTGCTAGGAACGTTTGGTGAGCTAATAAAATATTAAAACTCAGACAAATCAGTATTTTGTGTACATCCAGTATCATGGACTCGCTCTCTCTTGTTTCATACAAACGCAGCTGCTGCCATTTTGTGACTATTGTTTTGTAGCCTACACTGTTGGATTATGAGATACAAAGAGGTACGATTTTAAAACAATCAATATATCTTATCCCCATAATTATTTGTGTGGCGAAATGCTGTGTAATAAGGGTGGGATATGAATGACGGTATACCGTATCTCTTAAATGTCCGTTTACTTTCCAGGTTGCAACAGCTCTCTCCGCGGAAGCTTTGATTTTAAAAACCGAATAAAATATTTAAACTCAGATCAATATTTCGTGTCTTATTATTTACTTATGTGGCAATTAGCCGTGTAATAAGCGGGATAATGTACATCCAGCCGGTGGTTCTCTCAAAATAACCCCCGACAGGATGATGAGGACACCGACGAGAAGCAGAGGTGGATGTTCATTATCCCTTACCTAAATGTTGATGAATCTCGCCCCTTTGAAACTTGATGCCCAGTTTGAGATTTGAGTCATGACCTTGAAACCAGACAGCATTTTAGATCAAATTCAGCTTCAGTGACGGTTTCAGACCCCCATGGCCCTCTCCACACTTTTCCAAATTTGCCTTCAATGGGGAGCTTTCTGCTTAAAGATGATTCCATCAAACCGGCTTTATGCTTGGTTAACCAATTAATTTTCTACTGAAGACTTCAATATGAGGAAGATTTGAATATCCTCACATGGGCAAAACTAAATATTTTCTCCCTAAGAAAAAGAAGACAGTGGTATTCCTTGACAGAGCTCAGTGTTTTGTTCCTGATTAGCAGTCGGCTGTGAAGTCAGGGACACACTTAACGATTGTAAGGCCGATTATGAATGTAATTTTATATGTACGACTGAACATGCTCAAGCGCACCGAGTCAGAGACTGTTGCGTTCAGTCTGCGTTCACAGTCTGTGTTTAAAATCTGCTCCAGTCGTTGGAAACAGTCTGAAAGTGTATTAAGTTCAGTCTTAGAATGTAGTTAAGTGTGTAAGTTAAATGCTTTGATATTTGAGGCATGCTTCAACAGTATGCAAGTATGCAATATGACGTTGCGTTGTGCATCAGGGTTCCTGCTGTTTTTGGAATGCAAGTCAGTTTTATTTATGCCTTTTTTTCCTGCAGTTATGCAAAACAGCATACTCAACATGAATCATTTATCTATCAGATGACTGATTCTGGAGCTCGATGGTGTTTTAAGCCCCCAATGGCTCCTTAGAGGCAGCTAACCCTACCCTCAACCTTAAACCTACCCATCCCCTCGCTGCCTGGAAGGCGCTGTTGCGGGCTTAAAACACCAAGTGCCGATTCTGGAATGCTACACACATTTTTTTTTAGATGCACTAGCATGAATTTAATATGTTTAAACCCAAAAGTAATTTAAATAATATTAATGTATGATACCATATTACCCTAATTTACTTATACCCGAATTTAATCTATACAGTAAATATTTCACTTGGCTAACAAAATAAAACCTTTAATTAGTTGAGCTAGTTTAAATTCTTCATTATTCTATTATTAGATTATTTATTGAAAAAAATTAATATTTTACATTCTTCTTCTGACCCAAAGACTATAGAATAACACAAGATTGTAAAAAAAAATATGAACGTAGTGTCCGTGACGTCTAGCCTGACTAAGTCAGACTTCGTACTTCCGCTCAATTTCAGTTCGCTTCAGTACTCAGTCTGAGATAGCGACCTGTCTATCAGTTTTCCTCCGGCCTGAAAACAGCCGGCCAATCAACGAACAGAGGGCGGGCTGAGAGCCGTGACGTAGACACTGATTGTACCGTGGATGCGTAGATTTACTTCACATAATCTGCAAAAGTCGTTCACAGCCATGTTCACTCCGGTATTTCGCTCGATGCCTTTTGTTTTCGCATCATACATGTGTTTACAGTGGAAGTTAGATGCGCCTGAGCCAGCGCATAACAAATGTCATAACCAAACGTTATGTGATTGGCTTACGGGTAACCAATGATTTTAAACTTCAGACAAGCAACGGTACCGCAGAATGAGTGTAGCCTCTATATCTATAGACGTTTTTAATGAAAACTCCAAAAAGCAACGAAATTGTCAGACATCCATTATCTCACTGCGCAATGTGACGTCGGAGTGACGTCTTTTCTAAAGTAATTTTTGGACGTCCAATTTCGGTCCACTAAAGGGGTTGTTTTGTAACGCCAGGCGACGTCTTTTTTCAACGTCTACCGCACGTTTAATGTTGTCGTCCGTGGGACCTCCGTGTAAGGGCTATTTATAGTCCAAATGTGGTCGGTTGTGGACGTCTTTTCAACATCAAATTTAGACTAATTTAAGACGTCGTTTTTATACAACTTCTATAACTGTAGTCCCATGTTTCAAAAGAGTGGAGGACATGTTTTCTGTACCATGTATTAACATTTACATTTATGCATTTGGCAGACGCTTTTATCTAAAGTGACTTACATTGCATTACACATTTACATTTCTATCAGTTCTTGCTTTCCCTGGAATCAATCAAACCCATGATCTTGGCGTTGCAAACAAGAAAGCTATATTAAGCTGTATTAATTTTCCTGTAGCTTTGTTTGGCTCAGCAGCTAGTTTCAGCAGGAAATGCATTATCACCTGCTGCTGAGACAATCAAATGAGTTTTTGGAAAATTATCTTAAATAATTATAAAAAATCTGTATTCATATGTATTAATCATGTTGATAACAACAATGTTGATATTTGTAAATAAAAAAATATTACATATTAATCATGTAACTTTCCTGCACCTGTCATAGACGTCCAAATGACGTCCAAAAAAATTACCCAGTTCAAAGGTCAAATGTTGAACGTCAATATGACATCCAAGTTGGGTCATGGTTGGATGTCCAAATAGTGGACCTAGTTTGGACGTCGAATAGATTGTCCAGAACAACGACGGAATTCAAAGGCGTGGGCGAAGGTATAATGGGTGTATTAAATTGTATGAAATAATCCCGAAAAAAAGTACAAACACGGCAGAGATGCCAAGTTCAGCGGCTAAATTTAGCTGAGGTGACGTGACGCTAACAGCAGACAAACTGCTAGTAGTGACAGCAGCGGCAATCCACCTGTCACTCAAGTGGCCACGCCCTTAATTATGCTGAACTTAAGGCTTGATATAATTTAAATGGATGAGTTATAAAAAATTCACCCCCTCACAGTTTTCATGAAGGGCAAAATTTGCTATATAGACCAAAAGCAATTTTTGTACCAGGCTGTAAATGTTTTTTTCTGCTGTTAAGTTGGAATTGACTCCATCTCCAAGACGCATCACTCGTATAATTTTGAATGGGGAAAATTGCAACGCTTAATATGTCTGAATAAGTCCCGCCTTCTCAATCGCCAATTGGTTAAGTCATCGCGTCACTGCAGCTGCCGTTAGGAGCTCCGGTTCCCATAGTAACAGTCAGACGCGCGCTTCCACTGCTCATGTGCATTAGCTTGATCCAGCCTGAAAATTTTCGTTTTCTGTCATGATTCCAGCGTTTAGAAACAACATTTTTGAGACAGTTGTTGTGAGATTTCATTGGTGATTTCAGATATTAAATTTAATCGTAAGCTTGGTGAACATTGGAGAATTTGATGTTTCCCCATTCAAAGAGATAGGAGCTGAACTTGCATTCCTTGCATCCCTTTCAAAGATGGCCACTGAGTGAAATGACTTGTCTTAAAGGGACTTTGTTCTGACCTCAATGAATCAGACATTAAGTGACAGCTAATGTTAAGCCTTGATTTTGTTTCGGGGGTCTATAGAATATGTTTTCATGCGTGAATGCTCTAAAAACACCCTATTTTATGTTGTTGCAGCTCCTCTTTTTTACATTCTGTCAGTAACGTCTGTTTAGTTCATGTCCCTATGAAGGCCCTCCTTCCAAAAAGCGCAATGTGCTCTGATTGGTCAGCTGGATCAGTGTGTTGTGATTGGTCAACCGCTTTGAACGTGTTTCGGATATGTCTCTCCCCTTACCATAACCATGTTAGAACCGTGTGTGTAATTTATGTATTGATGAATTTTCTGGTGTGCCGAGTCGTAAATTGCTTTGACCATCAAATCAAGTTGTGGCATAAGGGCACATTATACACACTCACACACACACACGCACGCACGCACGCACACACACACACACACACACACACACACACACACACACACACACACACACTCACACACACACACACATCCACATTCATCATCTCAGCAGTACTCCTCTACACTGATCTTCCTTTATGTTCAGTAAGGTCAGTAATCTCATCTCACAGATCTGCTTAGGGAAACTCTCTCTCTCCTTCTCCTTCACTGTCGCTTAATTAGTGTCTTGTCTTTACTGCTCCATATGTGTGTGGTGGGAGACTCATGAAGTAGAATGGCAGGATTAATCTGGCAGAGGCGGTGCAGAAGAAAATGGAGTCCAGCACTGCTCATAATTTGCTTTTTGCTCCTCTGGACAGGCGTTTTGCTCAGACGCTTGAGCCAGAACTGACCTTAAGGCTTTAAAATTCAGCAGTGTTGACCTCTCTCCTCTCTCCAACCGTTATTATTCTCATCCACTCTGCCTTAAAGGTATAAACTCTTATTAAAGACAGTGAAAAGAACAAGTCATTGTTTCTTATCTATTGTGAATCCTTCTTCTCGGCTATCTCGCTCACTTTTTTTTCTCTCGGGAGCCATTTGAGAGCTTTTTGGAGTCCTGACCAGCATTTGATACCAATAACCAAAAGAATAGTTTCTTTAGTACAAGAAAAGACAAAGACTTTAAATAGTTGCTATTGAGATACGTTTTGTAAAATACACAACTATTAGTTGGTAAGATTGTTTTGTTTTGTGTTTGAAGTCTCTTATGCTCACCAATGCTTTCTCATAACAGCGGAAACAACTTAAAATACACTTTTTGTCATACAGAAACGAGTAAAGCATATTTTTTGATGCATCATACTTATATTTGTGTACACTCACAATAACAACAAAACTTGCGCTTTATTTGTAAAATAAAGAAAACAAACAGGGTGTGCTTTCTGCCGTCTCAATGTCTGTGAACTTCTTTCTGAAACACGTGACAAAAATGAACCGAAACCCAGCGAATACTTGCCACACAGACATGAGAGATATGACTTAGAATAGTTGAAGTGTCTACTTTTAAATTTAGTAATTCATATGGAAAACAAATATTCTCTGTTTATGTAATCCGTATGAAACCAACGAGAGGTACAGTTTCTCATGTGTCTTCTCATTATTTTTAATGTGACCACACGCTGCACAGGCTTATTCACATGGCAATCGTCCACGTGACGTGAATCACACGAACCTGTAAACGCCCCCATCACCTCTATAAACAATGCATCAAGCTTCATCATTCCTCTGCTTTTCAAAGAGTTTTGAAGTAGATGGGCTGTGTGGAATAAGCCTTGAATTTACCTCAGAAGAAGAATAGCTTTTTTTTTTTTTTTTTTTTTTTATATATATATAATTTATCCCTGTGATGTGATGAGTTTTCATCAGTCATTACCCCAGTCTTCAGTGTCACATGATCCTTCAGAAATCATTCTAATATCCTGATTTAGCGAACAAGAAACTTTTCTCATTATTAACAATTTTGAAAACAGTTGTGCTGCGTAATATCTTTGTGAAATCAGATTTTTTTGTTGTTGTTTTTTCAGGATTCTTAAACAGTATTTATTGGAAGTAGAAATCTTTTGTAACATTATACATTTCTTCACTTTTGATAAATTTAATCCTTTTTTAATAAAATTATCGTTTTTTTTTGTTTTTTTGTAAGAAATCTTCTAGTTCCCCTCTTCTAGTTGTATTTCATGCTCCCTCACGGCTTGCTGTTTGTCCGACCTTAGTAAAGCCTGTGGGCATCGCAGACAGGTTACAGGTGAGGCCATGTGCAGGTGAGACAGCGCATTTCCCGTCTTGCTCCCACGCCCCGTGCTTGAGACAACCTCGTAGTGCAGCCGAGCTGAAAGCATAGATTATTAATAGAGCACATATAGCCTGTGGTTTTAGGACCAGAATTAAACAACGTTGATGCTTGTCATTTAGAATTACACTGAGCCACTGAGCATTAAAGAGGCCTATTTTATAGACAGGTACTCAGTGATCCGGAATAAGCGAGGACATGTGGGCTGTCCATTCCATTTTACTGATGAATCCACAGAAACCACATTTATTTCATTATTATTATAGGTCTTTTTGCATAATTTTTTTTGGGAGAGGCGGTTGTCGGTATTATTCCTGTCAGGCACTAAGAAATCCGTCCTTTTCTCTGTCCAAGTGTAGGGGAGATGCCAAAAGCAAACTTTAAAGTCTCCTTCTATAATGCAAGAAGAGAGGGATAAAGTGAATGCACTGGAGGTCATCAGTTATCTGTTTTCCATCAGACTGCTTTTGGAAAAGGCAAATATCACTGTCAGATAAAGAGAAGAACGGTTGATGCTGTTGTCTCTCTGTTTCTTTCTGTCTATCTATCTATCTATCTTTCTGGCTTTTCATTTAGGCAGTTCCATCCTGTCAGATGAATAGGCATGTTTGATCACGAAGAGTTGCCCCCGGAGCAAGAAATGCGTGAGGGGAGTGAAAGAGAGAGAGAGAGAGAGAGCAAAAGGACCCTCATGGAGCTATTCATGAGCTTCTTCTTGTAACGCAATGCAAATGAAAGGATTCTTGTATCTGCGGAGTTCTATTTTAGGTGTGTGAAAAGCAGCATGGAGACTTGCTCAGGGAGATACTCACTATACAACCCAGGAAAGATGGGCTGAATGGACAGGAACTGTGTGTTGTGTGTGTGTGTGTGTGTGTGTTCTGGCACACATTTACTGTATTCATGTGCTGCTGTGTATGTGTGTACAGTGCTGAGTGTTTGGAGGATCTCATCATTTCAGGGCTGCTCGACCCACTTGCTCACTAACACTTATGCTCTCTTGAGCCACAAGCCATGATGCTTATCAGAAATCCCCAACACTGTATGAACACATGATGGATTATGCCGTTGCGGTTTTCAAAATGACCTCCATCTTTACTTATTTTTACGGTTTCTTCTCGGCATCTTCAACATAGTAAGGTAGTAAGGTAGTTTATTTATTTTATTCAGCAAGGACACGTTACATTGATCAAAAGTGTCTTTAAAGACTTTTAAACTGTTACAAAAAATACGTTTTAAATAAATGCTGTTCTTTTGCACTCTCTGTTAGTCAAGGAATCCTGAAAAAATGTATCACGGTTTCCACAAAAATATTAGGCATCAACTGTTTTCAATATTGATAATAATAGTGTGTAATAATGTGCATTCACACAAATTTCACGATTCGATTCGATTTAATTTACAAAGTTGCGATTTGAGATTCAATTCGATATTGATTAATTAGGGGCTATCATTAGCAAATTTAAATATCTCTCAACTAATGCTATAAACTATACAGGGAATATAGTATTAACACTATCACATTAAAGGTTAAAATTAAAACTTAAAATTACACAAAAGTACGTTTTTAACGTTATAATAATACATTATACAGGTTACATTATTATTTAATGATAATTATGTTTCTACTTGGGGTTTTTTCCAGACCAAATGCAGTGATTGGAGGTTGCAAGATGTATACATGAATGCAAGTGGAGGTTTGCCGCTCATTCAGAGGAACAGAGAGGGTGAGACTTCTAGAAAGTCTCATTGTGAAGCAACCACCAGTCACAACCAATTTACTGACAGTAAACAAACAAAAAACAAACAAATGAGCTTTCTCTCTACTCTTGCCCACCCATGCCTTGCCCTGACATTTTTTCCCAATGTTGTGCAGTTGTGACTGGCAGCCAGAAGCCGAGGCGCTGTCCAAGGTGCTGAAGAGAGACCTGCTGCTCATTTGATTTGAGTCTCAGCTCCAGACAGCACCAGCTGTCTAGCACGTCTCTGAAACATTTCAAGAAAATGTTGTTCAGTCTTATCCCAGTGCACTTTCTTGGGACTTTTATGTCTTATTTCTGCAGGTATGGCACTTTTTTTTTTTTTTTTGCTGATTCATAAATCTGTTTGGAGAAATAACATCTTTACACTGAAGTGCTCAGGCATGTCTTTGAAAAACTGGGAAGATAATCTCACTGATTTGCTGTACTACTTAAGACCTGTCAGCAGATTAATGTGTGAAATCTTTCCTACAGCGAGTAAATGGCAGGGCTTTGCAATGACGTCACATCTCCCCAATGAGAGAGCAGGGATTTGTCCTTTTCCTTGGCTAAGCCTCATTACACACTCACATACGCAGACACCCCTGTCATGTCTTTCCAGTTTGCTTCTGACGCTTCTATATTCATATAATTACTAAGAGATACTTTATGAACAGCTTTCCACTGGTCATTTCTAAGCCAAACAAATAAGCACTGCAGTCCAGTTCAATACAGTATACACAATGTAATATTTGTGTACGTGTTCTATTGATCATGGTAACAGTAATTCATCAAATAATGGAGGCATGGAAACATTGTTTGTTTCCCTACTTTAATACTTATAATACTAATAATACCTACTTTAATACTAATACTTAATATAATACTTAATAATACTTAAAATATTTAAATTAACTTTTTTATTCAGAGGTAGCATTTAGTTTTTGCGGCAGCATTTCATTTTTGCTGTGGTTTCAAGAAAAGGTTTAGAGAATCTGTAAAGTTTCATTGGCAATGATTGGCATACTACAATTTTATTATCATTACAAGCCTTAAGACTTTTAGTTCTCTCTCTCTCTCTCTCTCTCTCTCTCTCTCTCTCTCTCTCTCTCTCTCTCTGAGGCATTGTGTGTGTGCGTGTGTGTGTGTGCGTATGTATATGTGTGTTGAGAGGGTGTATGTGTGAAGAGGGAGTCATGTTCTGTCATCATTGTGTCAGGGATATGAAATGTCAGTGCAAGGCTGTTGGAGATATCTCCCCCACAGTCACAACACACACAAACACTCACACAGCTGAGCTCTCCAGTGGTACACACACACACACACACACACACACACACACACACACACACACACACACACACACACACACACACACACACACACACACACACACACACACACACACACACACACACACACACACACACACACACACACTTGTTCTGTAGCACACAGATCAGGGCATGTGAAACAGCCATTTATATCCCAGTGGTCCAGCAGGAAGCATATTCTGATGCGGCGCTACCTATACGCTCATGTGCTAATAGGCCAGTGTGAGGGCAACAGCTGCCTGTTCATTACTGCCAGTCTCTAAATATGTAACGTGAAATCCTTCCAGTTCATTTACGAACCATATATGAAAGACAAGTGCAATTGTGTCCAATGATGGTATGTTTTTGCAGTGCGGTCTAATTGGTATTCACGTTAACTTTTTTGTGCATTTGAATTGAGCTACATTCTCAGCTTATATTTCCTGCTTGGCGAGGTTTGATTATAATTAGGTATGTTTCCATCCAACTGTTTTTACGCACATTTTGGGATATCGCATAAAAAAAACGTTGGATAGAAACGCCAAAATGTGCGTACATTTAAAAAATGCACATAAAAAAAGTGTCATTCTGCAATGCCTAAGCAAAGTCTGTTGTCAAAGTGGTTTGGTATAATTACCTGGCAGAACTGTTACACGACTGTGTTCCCAAACAGCAGGCATCCTCCTCAGAAAGCAAGATAACTTTATTGCATTTCTTCTGCGCGCTCTGAAGGGCGAGTAAATTATTATATACGAAATTGCTATATACAGTTGCTTCTCCTATACTGCAGCAACTTCCATTTTTCTTAGTGATATTTAGCGCCAGTTTATCAGGGAGTGATTTTTTTTTTCTTTTTGGCTCACTGAATGGAAACGATACTTTATTCACAAATGTTTTAAGCGATATTACAAATTTGGATGGAAACATAGCAATTGAAGTTGGCATGAAATGTAAGTTGTGATAGCCTTTCTTTCCTTTTGTGACTTCTGATATCTGAGTTAAACGGCAAAAAAATTTAGGCCGGGACTTTATTGGATCATTGTGGTTTGCTATTGCTGTGTTCTCTTGTGAGTGACAGGTTGTTGTTACAATTGAAAGGGAAGGTATTTTTATTAAAGATTATGAGAGCACAAGTATTCTATAAAAACAAGAATTGTCCATTTTGATTTCATGGTGACTTTAAATTCAGTCAAACAAAGGGTGCATATGACTTTTATTAGTTGCATTTCATCAATAAATTTACCAAAATAAGAGGTATTTTTCTAACACCATCATACAAAAAATGCATGTGTACACTTTACATACAAATAGTTATGAATACTAATCTGATCACCCTGTTTTTTAATTAGCAAAACAGCAGGGGGACTGTATTAGTAGGCATATATTCATGCATTCCATACATTTGTATAAATACAGACTATAAGAACTGAATTAGATTGGATTTCTTCATTATTATGTGTCATTGGAAGTAAATATTAGCCAATTTGATGCTTTCAGACTACCATGGGTTATCTAATAAAATAGATTAGTAATATTTGTAAATACAGATAATTCTACCTGTTCAATTACATTTCCGTTATTTTCACTCTGCTTAGTATAAACCAACTGACTGATCCAAGGATTCAGTCGGCTGTATGAGGATCAGACTGACTCACATTTAAGCTGCCTGCTTATCCAAAATACAGGCATGGAATCCATATTTATTTGCAACACTTCTCTGAAGTGTAATTTAGCTGAAAAATCGGACCATGAGTCATATGTCAGTGAGCATTTGGCTTGCCATCAGAAACCATTCGAGTCTGGTTTCTCAAGTTGCGTTTCTTGTGTCTGGAGAGAGTATGTGTGATGATTCGTAATGGAACGAATGAGTTCACAGCACTTGATTGTCTTGTGTGAAGACATTCACTCATCGGATCTGAACACAGCTGAGTAACTAGTACTGGATGTTCCTGTATTTTCCACCAGCCATATGCTTATCTACCAAACGTCTGATCTCATTAATAATAACCTGGGACAGTGCTTACCATAATCCCTGTGGATATACTGTATAAGGCTTTGCATGACTGTGTATGTTTTTGATATTCCTTTGTGTAACATGGTGTCACATTGACAATATGAGATAAAAAAATTCATTTAGACCTAGAAAAGTTTGCGGATTTTGAGCATTTTTTTTGTAATACTTTATTATACAGTGTGCATGTCACACATCTTACATGTACTTACTATAGTAATAACAGTAAATTATGCATAATTACAAGCAACTATGCCTAAACCAAACCTAAAGTTGTTTTTAGAAAGGAAGTTAAAAAAAGGCTTGTTTTTCATTACTTTAAAGGTGAGGTATTGTGAGTTGCTCAACTTGATGGTGTTTTCTCTCCATATATGATCTGTTCTTCCATTTTGTAAACATAAGAGGACCACAATGAAAATTAGCCTTTGGCTTTTTTTGTGTATATTATCCTCAACAGTTTTTGAAATGTTGTATGAACTTTCTTTGTACAATTATTATTTTTTTTAAATCTTGTTTAATACATCAAACCATAAATATATAGTTGTTACGTTATATATAAATATGTTACTCAGTATTTGTATGTATAACTACCCAGTAACAAGGACACCTTAAAATAAAGTGTAACCCATTTTTAAATAAATAAATAAATGTTGTGATGTAAAAAGAATGAAGATGTATTTAAGATGCTGCACAATTTCTTGGTTGTCAAATTTGTGGCGTTGATCATGTGAACCACTGATGGTCAGATGTTCTTGATTCCATTGAAGCTCAAGATGCTCTTTGAATCGTTTCAAATCATGCTGGAGAACATGATCATTAGGTTTTACACAAACTTCATGCAGATTGAGTGCTACTGTCGTTATAGCAAAGGTAATCAAACTTGCGTATTACAGAAGGAATCTGCCTACCTTGTGGTATTATGTATTACTTAAATAGCTGTCAGTATTATTTGCTGGTTGTAAAAGTACTGTGTGATGTGTTAGTCATGGCTGGATTTTGACATCTAGTCCTGAGAGGGGCACTAAATATCTGTCTATAAGAGGGAGTCAAATAAGACCGGTTCCACCCTGCAACACTAATCAGAACTGACTGAGCAACACAATGAATCCACATGTTAATGTAGAGGAGAACAGAGAAATGTGGGAGAGAAAGGGATGAAGAGAGGGAAAGTTCAAGTAGTCAAAAGAGTGTTCTCTCTTCTCTGTGTAATGGTTAATAAACCCTTTTTATTGTATTATTCCCCATCATTTGTTGCATCATCAAACTAAGTGTCTGTAACCTTTAGCTTCAGAGCTCTAGGAACAAGTGCTTCTGAAGTTCCAGATTCTGTATGAATCAGTGAAACCACAGACGAGCCAGGCCAATAATTCAAATTTGCTGAAATTGCAATGATCAACAAATGCAAGATGAATGGGATGGGAACATGATATTGGATTACACTGGACTTCACTACAATAGCAGATCTTTTACACAGAAAGACCAAAGCTGTAAGTCCTCCTGGAAATCACAAATAAATCAAATTAATCTGGGTTTAACATTGCAAAAATATATATATACTGTAGTTTATATTATATATAAAATATTATAGCGAGTTTATATCACACAATTCTGAGAAATAAGTTCACAATTCTGCATTTTTCTCAGAATTGCGTGAAATAAACGTACAATTGTGAGATAAAAAGTCGCAAAAATAAACTATTTACAATATATAAAGAATACATGCATTAGAACATATTCTCTGAAAATCTCTATATCTCACAATTTTGCTTCTCATTAAATTGATCGTTTTTACGATGTTTAGATAATGTTACTAGAAAAGAAGACAAATGCTGATCAAAATTTTGGCAGTGAATACTTTTTTAGCCTGATTTGGTCTAAAGATATTACATTTCTCATATTATTTTGGCATTTGGTTTTATTGGTGATTTGTTAAATGCTAATGAAATATAAGCTTGGCATTAGTTTTGGTGATTTCAGTCTTTTCACAGAGCTGGAGTCTGTTTTGCATATCTGACTGGAAGTAGCTGGTGTGTTTCAAAGATGGCCTTAAAGGACTTTGGTCAAACTCATGATCAGTTCAGTCAGTGTTTTGAATGTTATTCCCTTTAACAGAGCGAGATTTAAAAGGAGATGGTCTTATCATAATCTTTCAGGCTTTTTCAGATCACATATTTTCCATTTAACTTTTTAGGAACTCCCAAGCTGCTTCTTTTAACTTGCTTGTGTCAGGAAATTTGTTATTTTGGCACTTTCATTTATTAAGTAAATTATATATTTCCCCCCATTATCATGAATATGGATGAGAAAAGAAATGATATATTCCCAGTGAGTCTATATTTGTGCTGCTGTTAAATCTAAGCAACTAAGCACAAATCTTATGCAAGCTTGCAAACATAGTAAACATGAACCTAATGAATATTCAAAAGGGGAAATTCTTGTAGTTTTAATTTATTGTATTGCCTTCTTTATTTTTTTTATTTTTCAGCAAAACTGCATAGAATGCAAGTTTGGTCAGTAAATAAAATAAAGTACTGTTATTCACCAGACTTAACAGAACCGATGTTGTGCTATTAATGATCACCCGTCCGCTGGTTTTTGATGAAATTGGGTGGCTGCATTGTGAATTCAAGGAGGCTGATATTATATTAATGAGGGCTAAATTAAGGGTCACACAAGACAGGGTGTGAATTAGAGTGAGAAACACTGAGGACATTTTTTCATGAACAACCCCTCCCTGGTAATTTTATTAAGAACTTTTACATTGGGTTCAATGCTTAAATATGCTTAATGCAACTAAATCAGTTGTTGGGGAACAAGTTGTGGTTAAAACAACCACGTATCTTCATATGAATATTCATATGAATGGCAAGTAATGGGAAGAGGTTTCCCCATGTCATCTTAATTGGTCAGTGTGGCAAAAAGCTAATTTTGGATCCTGAATGTGTGTGTTTGTAGTCTGGAAATTCAAATTGGGTACTTTGAAAATCGAAATAAAAACAAGACCTTTGCTTTGTGGCTGACGTGCTGAATAACAATGGAGAATCTAAATGGGTTGCACAATGCTGAACTGACCCGAATCGTAGCTGATGCATTATAAGAAAAGAGCAGGGAGGAGTTGTTCATGAAAAAATGTCCTCAGTGTTTCTCACTCTAATTCACACCCTGTCTTGTGTGACCCTTAATTTAGCCCTCATTAATATCATATCAGCCTCCTTGAATTCACAATGCAGCCACCCAATTTCATCAAAAACCAGCGGGCGGGTGATCATTAATAGCACAACATCGGTTCCGTTAAGTCTCCTTAAGTAAATACATTGATGTTCCTGACAGGAATTACATACTAATGTAACACATTAACACTGGGAGTGTGAGTCAGGCCCCTCAGGGTCCAGCCCAATGGGATTGAAGGACCTTATTAGTGGGGTAAAATCTCTGTTGAGTGGCCAACCCAAGGTTCTGACCCAGTTCAGTCAGACCAGATACCACAAGTGCACTTTTTTTTCTTTTTTTTTGAATAGCAACGGAGAAAAATGTAAAGAGAGGCTAGAAGAGGGGAAAATGGAGAGCAAGGGCCCTCTCCTCTCATAGTGTGCTTGAAGAATCCATCTTAATCATGAACAGATGAAGCAGCATGCCAAACACACTCTTAAGTACAGGTAAATGAAAGAGCTCTTTAGATAAAGGGGAATTTATTCCTCTTTGGAATGGTGGTTTTATTAACTCTTTTAGTATTTTCAGATGTATGATTTTCAAATATTACACTTTATGTTTTTGACTTGTTGGTTCAGACAAGCTGGTTCACCAATAGGTCAGATATCTCAATAGAAATCCATCACCTCTGAACTCAAATCAACAGCAAACGCCATTAAGCCTAGGCCTAGGTGTGGGCTCTTTAATCCCTCTAAATTAGCCTTTGACCGTGACCAATAGTGGAAGGACAGGAGAGATTACAGAAATGCCTTGATGAAGTCTCTTTCTGTTTGGATCAATAGAGACTCTTGGCTTCTAGACGGGCTGAGGGTATGGCAGCTCACTCCAATGTGTTTGAGGTTCTGAAATTAAAAACAAAACAAACAGCACCCTTCAAGTAGAAGTCCAGCTAAAACAAATCATAGAGGTAGAATCACAGTGGGACATTTTATGTTATTTTACCAGTGGTTTTGAAACTGGTTTCAGGGATCCTCAGGGGACCACAAGGGGGTGCAAGGGTGTCCATGAAAATATTGAGAGCAATTGTACAAAATGTTTTTTTATGGCTCTCATAACAATGAAATGTGATATTATTATTATTATTATTATTTTATATATATATATATATATATATTTTTTTTTTTTTACAACCACCAATTTGATCATATTACTAGTTCATTCTGCTTTTAAAAGACTACTTAGAAATCATGAGGTTAATTGCTGCTATTTTATCTTATTTGACAGCATTTAGGAACAAAATATTTGGAAATAGTTTGTGGGGAAAATGATATAAATATATAATATAATTAATTGTATTATCTATTTTTTTTTTTACTTAATTTTCTTTAAAAATGTCTCAGTATAATATAAATTGGTTTTAATACATTTATTTGTATACATTTTATAGCTATGTTTATATTTAATAAATCTGTTGCTCATCATTAGATCACTGACACACATTTTAGGAGATTCTGAAACATATCAGACATTTAGCACACTTTTAGCCAAAGCAACATACCATGCATTCAAGCAAGACATTTTTTCAATACGTTTAAACCCATGACCTTGATGTTGCTAGTGCCATGAGACCAATTCAGCTACAAGAAAATGTGTTTACAAAGCCAAGTAATTGAAGAGTGTGAGGGTTAATACTTAGAAAGTAAATGTCTTTGAAAACAACATTGAAGTCTGCTTTTAGCATCTAGCTGTTAAAGGACAATCACACATCTAATTAATATTGGAGTTCAATTTATGAAAACTTAGTGAGTCACAGAGCAGAACGAAGCCTAAAGCAAAAATCACTAGACTGGAAAATGGTGTTGGAAATAGGGACATTACAAAGAGTGCCGTAAAACCCAATCTACTGTAGTGAGTCCTAAGATCTAATAAGAGAGTCTTTAAGGTAAAGAAGTTGTGTAAATTGTGTCGAGCACGCATACTCTTTCTATGATGCAGAAATCACGCACTTTGATTGAGATTATCCAATGTGGCTGATTTCTCTCTCCTTTTTTCTGCTCTCCAGTTCCATGGTTGCTTGGAGACCTGGAGGAATGCTGGGATGTAGAATGTGGATCCTCTTCATCCTTGTACATTTCACAATGGATCTGTCTCTGTGTGCACCAGCGGGCCAGGGGCTTACCCTCAAACTACTGCCCAGATCAGTGCCCCGCCGGCAGCCGCACCCTCTGCCCACTCGGGACACGCTCAACGGCCAGCACTTGAGGACTCTGGGTGTCTTTCTTCATGGTGTTCCCCCTCCCTTGCCATCACTAGGTAACCATGGGGAGCTGGGAGGCACCAAACTGTGGGGGCGGAAAAAACGCCGGTCTCTCCAAAAACGACAACTTTGTTTGGAGTGTAAATGGACCCCCTCCGACAAAGAGAAGTTGGTTGCACTACCGGAGGGGAGTAAATCTGATTTAAATCTGCATTTATCTCGCTCACGGAGGCAGCTGAAAGGGGACGGCTATGACTCCCTGGAGGGGAGGACCACAACAGTGGCAGGATTTATTGACTGGGGCCCTACAGGGGCAGACGAGGTGATTGAGGAGGAGGCGAAGGTGACACCGAACACCACCGTCACCTCTTTAGCCCCCTCCACCACCACAGTTACCATAACTAGCACTACCACACGCAGCCCCCAAAGGACGTATGCGGTGATTACAACCGTGCATCCTAAGAGGCACAGCACCACACAGCCAAGCAACTCCAGAGTGACTGCCAAACCACCGAAACCTTTTGGGGACCCACCAGGTAGGACATAAATCTGAATGGCAACTGTTATACTTTTTCTTTTCTGTTTTCATGTAGCTTTTTTTTTCTAATCAGTGTAAGATATTTAATCAGCTTTTGGTGAAACAGAGATGGTTTAAGGTCATTCATGAACATGGCACAGAGGTTCTTGGATCACAAACCATAATGCAGTGCATCAAAAACACTGTGTGGGTTCTTTGAAAAACTGTGGGTGGAAAATACTCACGAAGCTGTAATTGGCACACAACTGCCCGGTTATTTACAGCAAAGAAGGTGGTTGAATTGTCGAAGGGCCAAGAGCGTGCAGCTAGCTAGCTTTTTTTTGTGTGAAAATATTGGCTTAAAATTTTAATTTGGTGTGAAACACCTCAGCTGCTGTATAATTATGGAAAACAAGCAAATAGGCAAAAATAACACAATGTACTGGTGTTGCAATTTGGTCATTTTGGTTATTAGGCTAATGGGAATGTTGTGTCCAAGTAGAGATTATCAAGATTACCAAGTAGTAGCAGGACGAATATAGAGGAAAGATGACAATCCAGTGTTGGCTCTTTTTATTTTTTTGTCTGAATGTGAATTGAGATTAAATTTATAATGAATTGGCCACTCATAGCATGAAGAATCGGAATAACAGGAAAAGGATTTTGTAATGACATTCTGACAAATACAGTGTTCTTCCATGCTAGTCTATAAAATGAAAGTTGTGTTCAGTGATTTTTTCTCACACGCACGCACACACGCACGCACGCACGCACGCACGCACGCACACACACACACACTCTCTCTCTCTCTCTCTCTCTCTCTCACACACACACACACACACACACACTTAACAAATTATTATATATTTTATATTATAATATATAAATTATTATATTTAATATATAATTATATATTTTATTTAAACACTACCGTTTTATATTTTTGAAAGATGTCTCTTATGCTCGTCAAGTCTGCATTTCTTTAATTAAAATCATAGAAAGCTGAATTTTCTGCATCATCATTCCAGTCTTCAGTGTCACATGATCCTTCAGAAATCAATCTGATATGAAGATTTGCTGTTCAAGAAACATTTCTGATTGGGATCAATGTTGAAACAGTTGTGTTCCTTAATTTTGTAGAAACCTTGAAGCTTTTTATACTTCAGGATACTTTGATGAATAGAAGTAAAAAAAAAACAGCATTTATTTGAAAAAGATTTTTTGTCTCAATGTAAAAGTCTGCCACTTTTGATAAATGTTCTGAAAAAAAAAAAGTAATTTCTTATGAAAAAAGAAAATTAATTTTGAACGGTAGTATATACCAGTTCGGTCCTAGAGAACAACTCTCCTGTTCAGAGTTTAGCTCCAACCCTAATCAAACACACCTGAACAAGCTAATCAATGTCTTTAGGATTACTATGGCTGAGTCGCAATTCGCATACTATCCGTCCTAAATAGTATGCGAAACTAGAATTAGTACGTCCCAAATCATAGTATGCTGAAATGAGTATTCCAAAGATACCCGGATGGTCTACTATTTCCGGTTAGAATTCGAAGTGCAGATCAATGCACACTCTAACGGCTAATATTGCCCACAACCCATTGCGTGCGGGAGGGAGGAGCTTTGTGGTGATGGTGGTGATGTAAACATGGCAGCCGGATGCAGCAGCGGAGATGTGCACTCAGTTTTTAAGTGTAAGAATTCACATTTTTAACCCTAATTAAAGTTATATTTAACCACACTGACTTATTTGTAGTAATACTGTGGCTGTACAAATGTTAACTTTATCAGTCCAACTAAAGAAACATGGTTACTACACTTTTACTATAGTAAAAGCATGGTTCATTTTCATCGGGGTATTTTTGAGTATTATACATAAGTATAAAATTAAGTATAAAATACGTTAAACAATAGTTATACTATAAACTTTAAATATTTTAACTCAGAAAATAAGTAGCTTTCGTTACACACATTGCACATGAACGTCAGAACCAGCAGCCTCACAAACGACCTGCGTTTGGTTGATCTACGACGACGCCCTGCTTCACACATTGTAAATGTATTGTGGAAAAAATGATGAGGAAAAAAAGATGGGAATAGTAAATAAAATTATATTGGACATATAAGAATGAATGAAATGTAAAATGTTTTGTTAACAGTCGCGGTGTGCGTAACTAGGCAACCACGTTCTCGTTCACGTTGCATGACGTCATCGAAGTATGTCCCAGAACATGCATACTCTTTTGCTACACACTCAAAAGTATGTACTTTTTCCTCACAAAAAAAGTACATACTTTTAGGTCGTAGTATAATTAGGCGAATTGGGACTCAGCCCATGGCTATAGTTTTTTTTTTGGAGCCAAACTCTGCAGGACAGAAGCTCTCTAGGACCAAACTTGCCTACCCCTGGTATAAACAGTTTTTTTTTTATTTTTTTTTTTTATGTTGCCTATTTAGTCTTTGCACATGCAGAGGCAGCAACAGGGATTTTATGCACTTCTAGTGTTACATTTATCATTTTTGCCTCCATTGCATAATCTAGAGTAGATATCATGTCCCTGGCATGACAGAGTAGCCTACATATGTTAACCTCAGTATCTGTCAGCTGTATTTGTGTATGCTGGGATGATTATTCTAGTCTCTGTCCTAGAAAGATGATGATTGGCATTAGCTCTCATGTATGCCATTAGGCGGCAATCTGTCCTGTCTGTTTGGTATTGCACAGTATTAGGCTAGTCATCCATTCAATGCAAAGTCCTCTGATGTGTTCCATAAATCTGTGCAAAAGGGGGGAATGTCTTGACACTTTCTACAAATTGGCTTGACTCTAGCTGTGTTTGCCGTGCATTGGATCTGTTATAGCCTGCAAAGTGGGCAAAAGTTTAATGCACACTTAAGTTTACACAAGAGCGTGGATCAGTGGCATACATAATAAAAGACAGATAGCATGACCCCACATTGATGATTTTCAGAAAAAATATGTTTTAATCCCTTAATTCTACACTACTGTGGAGTTATTAATCTTCACACGTTTTGCACATTAGCATGTCATAGATTATATTAGCTGCAAAGGATATTAACAATAAAGACTCCCATAAAATTAGATTCATGGTGAGTAATATACAAGCGAGAATAGTTTTACGACTCCCCTGAATGGAAACTTACATACATCCATGCATGTCGAATTATATTTCAGCACAAAGGTCAAACTCCAATCAAATGTCAAGGCCTCATTAACCATAGGAATGATTAGCAAAATGAAGTCAATCTGGAGTGACGACAGCAGTGTCATTACATCTAAAGGCCAGCGCAAGGTTTCTCTTAATCTCTAAAGTGCTGTTCCAATAATCCTCTCTGCCTTTCTTCTTCTTCATTTCGTCTGATCTTTATAAAGGCGAGGTCAAATATCAATCGCACCTGACAGTCCACAACCACCCAGTCTAACAGACTAATGGGACATTGTAGGATAATTTCAAATGTATGTCTCATATATTCAATTCATTTCAATTCACATTTATTTGTATAGTACTTTTCACAATACAAATCGTTTCAAAGCAGCTTTACAGAAAATGCATGAGTCTATGTGTAATAAAAAAACAAAACAAGCTTTTATCCCACTATGCTACAAGTGTGTAATTAGTGGCATAAAATGGAATTACAATGTATTAAAAGGCCTGACTGGCCTGGACATAATATAACAATGGGAGAGTGTTTGAAACGTGTTAATTATTTGTTATTTTTGCATTATTTATTTATCATTAATTATTTTTGGCTGGCCTGATTGCTGATGCCCTATCTGGCCAGTGCTGTAGGCTATTACTGTATCATCTCATGTTTGTTGGCCGGGCAAACGTAAAACATTTGGTTTTCTAGAGTGCATTAAATATATTTGTTGCAAATTCAGCTGACTTAAATATTAGGCTGGCTATTGAGATTTTGAAATAGCTAAAATAGTATTCAATTAGGATCAATTAAATATATATATATATATATATATATATATATATATAAAATTCATGTTGTATTTTTTTGTAAAGATGTTAAATATAAAAAAATAATGACACAAAAACATGGCTAAAAATAAAATATATAATTTTTGTGGTGAAAATGTTGACATGGCAAGTTAAAATCTCAACTGCTGGGCAGACCAGTAGAAAAAAAAAGAGCTATTGTACCAGTGTTACCTTATATAAATATTTTGCCTGATATAAATCATTTATATAAAAAGTGGATGTAAATATGCTGGTTAATGCTGGTTATTTGTGCTTTGTGGGAACCCTGAGGTAGTGGCTCACGTTCGAGAACTGTCACAGTTTGTACAGTAAGCAGTTTAATCTAATATTTGCCGCTAAATTAATTTGACTGGTTTGTGTTTTTTTATTTTACATTTTTATGCTCCTGGGTTTATAAGCAAGTGTAATGGGTTCCTACAGACAATACTGCAGTGTTTTTGCATATTTGAATCATCTGGTGAATAGGAAGAATAGCGGTGTTAATTGCAGTTTTAATACAACTGAGGCGTGAAAATTGAATAATTTGTTTGCTGCACACAGTCCGTATAGCTCTTTTTTAAGTTCTATTTTGCCATGGGGGAAAAAAAAAATGGTAAGTCACTCGTCAGTGACTCCAACAAATAACAAGCAACCTGAGAATATTAAAACTTAATGGAACTGCAGATGGAAAAAAAGAGCTGGCTGATAAATAAATCCCTGAACACAATCATTCACTCTGTTCTACGCTGTCCACATGGAAAGAGTAGTAAAAACATCAAATGCTGCATGGTGTCTCTTGAAGGTCTTATATTTCTCTCAAATGTCAAGTGCATTATGTAGTATGCTGCCTTGGCATGTCTTTCATATATATACATATAATAGTATGAAAGTGAGTTCTATGTAGTGCCCTTAAGGCATGCCATAATTATCCATCTCTGTCGAGCTACAGCCGAAACTGATGAAACGAAATACCTATCAAGGTGAAATCTCACCGCTTCCTCATTCAGCGAGCATCCCGGGTAAATTTAGCCCTTCGTAAACACCTGGACCAGTACTAAACTGCTTCTGACATATAGAGTAATGGGGGGAAAATAAGCAATGGGCTTTGAATACAAAGCTCTGGAGCATTAGACATGCATACGAGCGGGTGTTCAGCTGAGTTTATGTCAGAGGAACGGGAGTGCATGGAGGTCAGTGTAACTGTTCACATGCCAGATTTAAATCCAGGACTTCAACAGCATCAAATCCTTTCATTATGGCATTATAGATGTTTTACCATTGCTGAAAATGTTGTTCTCATTTACTCACCTTTTGTTCCAAACCTGAAGGATTATCTATCTTCTGTGGAACACAAAAGACGACATAAAAAAAAAAAAAAAAGTTTGTCCATGCAGTGTAGTTCAATGGGGTCTAAAACAACATTTGAACTTTTGGAGTTTGTGATTATGGTACACTTTAGTTTAAATTCACATTCTCACTATTAGCATGCTTATTACTGGGATATTGGCTGTTTATTATATTAATACCGTATTCTGCATGACCATATTCTACATCCCTTAATCCTACTCAATACCGAAACTTAACAACTACCTTACTAACTATTAATAAGCGGTATTACGAGTTTATTGAGTCAAAAGTCCCATTTAAAAGTTAGTTAACGCTGAGAATTGGACCCTAATCTAAAGTGTGACCATATAGTGCCTGTAGCTCAAACAGTAGAGCCTTGACAACGCCAAGGTCATGGGTTCGATTCCCAGGGAAAGCAAGAACTGATAAGAATGTAAAATGTGTACTATGAAATGCAATGCAAGTTGCTTTGGATAAAACATTTGCCAAATGCATAAATGTAAATAGTGAATTTACTTATGTAACCAGGGACAACAGCTAGTTTCTATCCATTTTATTATATCAAAAAGAGCAGCTTGGACATTCTGCAAAATACCTAGTTTTTGATCCACACACAAAAAAAAAAAAGTAATTTAGGTTTGGAACAAATATATGATGACAGAAATTATTTATTGGATGAAATATCTCATAAATTTTCTTTTAATAGCGGTCATCTAAGACAGTCTAGAAACCCTTCACTCAGTTTAATGATGAACTATATCAAGCTTTTCCCCAAGGACCATTGCTTCTTAACTGTGTGCAATGCGTCAAGTACGAGCTTCTCTCCATCAGCTCATTGCTGACTAGACTATAATCTAGAGTCTCGTATTATTCCTGCTGGTGACAGCCTTGACTTTGCGGGTCTGTTGATACAGCACAAGGCAGATTTTATCGCTGCAGACCAAACATGATTCAGCTGTTTACCCATCAGTTTGTCTGTGTGTGTTTGTGATTGTGTATGTGCATTCAGAGAGGTCAAGGTGTGGCTGGTTAGCTTAGTCCAGTTAGTCCCTGTTTGTAGGGACCGTAACTACACCATCTTGTTAGACCATCTTTTTTCCATGATGGCCAACCCAAAGAAGCAATTTTTATTTATTTATTTATTTTTGCAAGCAACATTTACATAGACAAATAATTAATTATTTTGCTCATTGTATATATGGAAAAGTGGAAAGTAAGTGAATTAGAAGTCAGCACCCATGAGCAAAGATGTCATATTTCAAGTGGCATACTTCCAGGGGTCATGTACCTGCTGAGATGAATAGAAATTCTAACAAATTGCTTTCTCCTGGTTTTATAAATGTGCATACCTGCGTATGTGTGTGTCCTTTGTCTCCATCTAAGATGCTAGCATTAACATGAAGATCACAGATGGAGCCGTCAGGTTAACAACGTGCGCGAGTTGATTAAAATGCCTTACAGTCCTGCTGTTCAGCACTGCATGCTTGTTATCACGTCCCCAGGCTCAAAGGTTAATTGAACATTTAATAGGGAAAAGTCAAAATTATGCATTTATCCAAGCCATCTTGTGCTTAAAAGTTAATGGTTGGAAAAAATATATGTTTAGTTAATTTTGTGAAATTATGTTGTGATATACAAATAACTCCTAATAACATTCTGCTCAATGAAAAGTGTTCAATGATAAAATAAGATGTATAATAATTACTGGAGAGCTGGAAATATCATTTCCATGTTCCACTCAAATACATTTTCTCATCTAATCCACACCTAATCCTTCTTTTGTAGATGAACAACAGTAAGTTCGATTTTACTGAGGGGAAATACTTTATCTGACCTGGGTCAGTTGTAGTTGTAATTGTTTGTTACTTTTCAAAGGAATGTGTTACAATATTGCATATCTCATTATAAATAGTAACTAATTTAGCATTTATGTTTTTATTATTATATATATATATATTATATTTTTTTTTTTTGGTGTTTTTCACCTCGACATAACTAATCGAACGGGACTAGTTGTCCAGGGTGACTTTATTTACTTTGCAAATTTAATCCCATTCGAATCTGCCAAGTTTGTGTTTTTCTCACACAACCTCTGTAAAAATTCTAGAGCAAATTACAGTACCTACTATTTTTCGGCAAACCAACGGTCCTCTGAGAAGTCTAATCCTGTCCGAATGCGAATGTCCAACGCTATCTCACGACCAATTCGTACGAATTCGTACGAATGATAAAAAGTTGGCTAATTCGTACTAATTCGTACGACCTCACTCGTACGAATTTGTACGATTTGTCTAAACCCACGTGATGGGTAGGTTTAGGGGCGGGGTCAGGGGTAGGTCATTCGTATGAATTCATACGAATTGGCAAATTCGTAAAATATGTACGATTTTGCAAAAATTCGTAATTCGTACGAGTCAGGTCGTATGAATTCGTACGAATAAGCCACCTCGTAGAATTTGTACGTTTTCCCGTGAGATCGGGTTGGAATGTCTGTGGTTGCTGATGTTGTATTATCCTAACGCTTCTCCTCAGGTGTTTTTTGACTTGCCCGAGCTACCGTTTGCCCTCAAATCTTCGACAGAAATGTAAATCAAATCATCGCTGAAACTGTGAAGGACTGCCCAAGTGCCCATTTTAATATCAGTGTCATGTAAGAGTAGGATAGGCTACTTGCCTAGATTTCTCTGCTCATTTATGCAAGTTTATCATAAACAGCCACTGCTATAAACTCTATAGGGTTTTTATAATACATTAAAATTATATCAACAAATAATAAATGAAAAGATATATGTGATGTATGCAAGTACAGCACATGACCTTCTGTAATACCCACATCTAAAACACACACTCCCACCTCTGTAATAAACACAGACATGTTTGTCCCGTCCGAATCGGTACATGAAATCATAGAAGTAAAGTCGAGTGATAAGAACTGTAACTCAAAGTCGTTTAGACAACTAGCCTCTTCTGAATAGGGCTATAGTTTGTAAGAAATGATATAGAGTATAGGCTATACTGAAAAGATATGATTTCATTCAGACATGATATTTTAAAAAGACCAACAGTATGATTGTGTTTAGTTTGACTGCAATCAAACTCTTAAAGTGCATGTCAACGTACTGTCTGATAAACGTGACACACACACTCACTAGAATTATAATACCCATAATTCTCAGATACTATAGCTCTTCAGTTTCTCCCACCATGGGGCATAGTGATGTTTTTAATTGTGTTTGTCAGTAAATAAGTCAAATAAATATTAAAGTCATGTGAACAACTTAATTGAAAAAAGATATGGTGTAAATGTAACACAAAAAGTAGCATTACTTATTAGGTTAATGACAAAATATGTTTAAAAAATTGTCAATATTGTCAAAAATAACAATAGTTATATCAATCAATCAAACTTTATTTCTATAGCACTTTACAGCAGCCACCAGGTGTCCAAAGTGCTTCACATCAAGTACAACTAAACAAACACCACATTTAACAACAAAGAAACAGAAATAAGAAGAAAACATGAAACATGAAGCATAAAAACAGTAAGCTATATATGGTTACTTAAAATCATCAGAAGAAAGAGTAGAATTGTCAAACCACCACTGTGTATTAAAAGCCATTTTAAACAAATAAGTTTTAAGTTTTGTTTTAAAAAGTACGAGATCTGTTACAGTACGAATGTCCGGGGGGAGCTTATTCCAGAGTTTAGGGCCAGCAACAGCGAAGGCCCTATCGCCCCACTGTTTATACCTCGACTTCGGGACCTGTAAAGTCCGTTGATCAGAAGACCGCAACCGCCGATTTTGTCCACCAAGAGTTAAGAGCTCAGACAGGTAGTCAGGAGCAAGCCCATTTACAACTTTAAAAACAGATATCTATAGAATCTTAAAATCAACCTTAAAACGCACCGGAAGCCAGTGTAACGTAGCTAAAACTGGAGTGATATGTGCGCTTTTAGGTGTACATGTTAAAAAACGAGCAGCAGCATTTCGTACAAGTTGAAGGCGAGAAAGAGATGTTTGACTCAGACCAACATAAAGAGCATTACAATAGTCAAGCCTTGAACTAATAAAGGCATGTAAAGCCTTTTCCAAGTCGCGTCTATTGAGAAAAGGCTTAACTTTAGCCAAAAGACGCAGTTGGAAAAAGCTCATTTTGACTACATTGCTAATTTGTTTATCGAATTTCATGCCGCAATAGAAAATCACTCCCAAATTTCTAACAGTTTGCTTGGCACACGAAGTCAAAGCTCCCAAACTTAAAACTGGACTAACTGACATGCATTTTGTATTGAAGATAATGCATTCAGTTTTATCTTCGTTCAACTTGAGGAAGTTCTGAGAAAGCCAGAGCTTAATATGATCGATGCAATTATGCAGACGGTTTAATGCAATACTGTCATTTGATTTCATAGGCAGATAAATTTGTAAATCATCTGCATAGCAATGAAATGACAGATTATACTCGTTTATTATAGCCCCTAGTGGCAACATGTACAAAGAAAATAATCTAATCGCTCTGTCGCTCTGTTATAGATATACACGACTTTACAGAAGACAACAAAATAAACGTTAAATTAAACAACAAATATGTTAAATGCCCTTTTACCTCCATTCACACTACTTTAAACATATTACGTCCAATGATCTTCCATTGTGCCACTCAACCCTGGACGTTATTATTCTGAAAGAAAGACATCATTTTAGGCCTACCAGATGACCTAGTATTGCAGCCGCATGCAGGGTTTGTGAGATGTTTTAAGGTGCACTGACTTAGGTAAATTGCTATAGTCATTGCTTTCAGTTTGATGTGTTCCAGTTTTATTAAAAGGCGACATTTTCCTTGTCAAAGGTGTGCTAAATTCACTCACAAGTCCTTAGGGATGTGTCTTACCTGCATTGTAATACATGAACTATAATATTTTAGAAGTGCTGTCTTTCTCAAAATTGTTCATCCAATAGGACCGTTCGGTTTCACTGAGGTAAACCTTTAAAGATGTGATAAGCTCACATGGCTGCTCTGACAGACAGCTGTGAAGTAGTTCCATCCAGGACAACTTCATTATCTGTTAAGTAATACAATCATAGAGTCTACTTTGACCACCCCTCCCTCCCGCACTGTACAGAGCTATTGGATTATACAGGAGAGCCTTTGACACTGGGAAAAGGCATTTAGAATAATTGCTTTGGATTTTTTTTTTCTCTCTTTGCTCTATTTCTCTCGGCCTTCTTGCAGTAAGGGTTTGGGAACGTTGTAGCTCAGTGGAAGTTAAGTGAGATTGACACCTTGACATCTACGTTAATTGGCAATCGTGAACCATCAGCAGGTGCGATGAGAGTTTTCCAGCGATCAGGTGGGGCGTGTGGGAGGACAACAAACGGAGCCAGGGGGACAAGGTTAACACCAGGAGGAGGAAAAGACTTCAAACACTTTCTCCCCTCTACCTCTACAGCTCCAATGCATTACAAATTAGAGCTGGATATTTGCAGTTTGTGGGTGTCGGTTGGTTTGCAAAGATTTTTTTATCCAGCCTGTTTCCACAAATGAATGAGAGAAGGGCACACAGCAGGAGTCAACAGCTCTGCGAACAGAAAGCTGATGCAATCAAACGTAAATGTAGCTTGATTCACAAAGAGCTCAAGGATGTAACTGATAGAGATTTAGTCATTCTCACTGGTCTGCGAGAGGAGAACTGGTGCAGAAATAACAGTTTTTTAAATAATGTACTGTGCAAATAAGGTTTACACATGAGAAAGCCTGTACTTGTATTACTATTCCTATTATTGCCCATGAATAAGTTACGATTCCATTCATAAGTGGAACCCTCTCATTCACATCCATTTTTCGGTCTACACACTTTAAAAACTTTTAAAGAAGTAATATTCAGTGGCCATGAAGCACATTCTGTTCCTCTGCTGAATTATAAAGGATCATTCTAGAACTGTGGGTTTTCTGTGTTACATCACACTTGTTATGGGACATAACATAAAAGAAGATATTTTGAAGAACTTCTTTTATGTTCCTCAGAAGAAATACATTTTGAAAAAAACATGAGGGTGATTAAATGACATGTTCATTTGTCCATCTTTGAGTGATTTCTGAAGGACTGAATTATCAGCAGCCAATACTCCAGTTTTCCATTGGAAAATTACATTGTATTGTATTAATATGTCCCATTATTATGGTTTTACTTACTATTTTTTTTTTTTATTAAATAAATGCAGCTGAAAAAAACAAGACTTATTTCAAACACTATTTGAATGGTAGTGGGCATAGAAATTCTTATATAGAAGAATAAAGTTTGCAAAAATAAACAGTTAAAGAAGTTTGTTCTCACTAGAAATCATAATATATAAAATATAAAAGCAGCTAAAGGGTTAAAAAGCCCCCCAGCCTGTGGGTTAAAGTTCCATAAGATGCCCTCAATAACTACTGTATATTCCTATCTGTCATTAGAAAGAGGGGTGCAAGAGGGACTTAGATTCTGAATTTGGCTTTCCACTGCAAATCCCCATATTACAGAAAATGCATAATTGCTTTTAGAAAATGATTTAAAAATAGATTCCTAAACCCCAGAGATTCTGTATGCACAGAGAATATATGCATAGACTCATCATTTTTAACACGCAGTGAAAAAGAACATTTTTAATAGCGAACAGTCATCATGGAAGAATGATTGCTCTTGCCGTCTGTCTCTCTTTCTCTCTGAGATTTCACTTATAATCAAATTACAACATTCCCATTAAAACTAAATCCACTTTTTAGATTACTGTGAAAAATCACCGGTGTTAGTGCTGGGATATGCACCGAACAAATTCCAAGGTGTGATTTTGGTGAGATTGGTGTAAAGTCAAATTTAAACTTGGCGTCTGCACAGCAGTTCATTTGAAGTTTGATAGATCTGGATACTCCTGCATACAAATTCTGAAGTTACGTTTTCACGTTCTTCCCTTTTGAATGTGAACTCAAAGCTGTTGCTTTGCCATGAGTACTCCTTCAGCCAAACCGCAACATGATTGAAAGCACTCAGTGAAGGCATCTCCTTTCCACTTCATCTCACTAGCCCTTTGCAGCCATCTGTAGCTGCAGATGCCAGGCCCGGGCTGCACTAATAGTGCATTTAGCTGACAGATCCACACTATGTCCCGCTCCAAACCTCTAAATGTCCTTTAGGTGCATAGAGGAGTGTCTGTCTCTGTGGTCTCTGCTCTATGGGGCCCCAGCAGCACAAACTCATAAACTTCAGTTAAAATACTGCCCCCTGTGTACTGTATGTCTCTCCTTTGCATACATTTTTTTCAAGGTCCTGTCTGTTAAAACTGTTCTATTTGGGTTTTATATTTGTCCTAGATTTTTAAAACTCTTTTCTTTCCACTACTGTCCTATTTTAATGTCAGTCTCATGACATTTCACTTTGTTAGGCCTAATTTTGTCTGGACCAGTTAACTCTGCTATTATTGGCCATTAGTAGGTCTTTGCTAATGTGTTTTGTATACATCCTGGTTCTAAATATTTTTTTATTGTGAAGAATAATACATGGCACTACATGGCATATGCAATGGTATAATTCAATGTATTTCCAATTTAAACAGAATAGTCAGCAGAATACAGTATCTTTTATGATATGATTGGATTGTGAAAAATGTCCTATGGTATTATTGATTGCAGGGATTTAGTGGAGGATAAACACAGATTTACATTTCTTTTGTAGTACAACATCTTTTAAAAATATTAAGTTAAATTAATTGGTGGTCATGTGTCATGGCTGACTAATGTGATAATTTGTGAACCGTTTAACAAAAAAAAATATCGTCTTGACAAATTAGTAACCTCTCCCAATTAAATTCAAATACCCTGACTGACCCAAAAAAAAAAAAAAAAAAAAAAATTACTGTTTGGATTAAATGGGCAAATGCTTAAGAGTCTATGATTGGATCATTGTTGTCAATAATGTATTGACACTGTGTCTTCCTACATGGTTGTTTAAGCTACATTCTCCATTAATTAGGAGCCAAACATATAACATGCTACAAACATAATAATCACTGCAATAATGATCCAATCATAAGTATTTACCATCTGAAGCATTTCCTTTTTTAAATCCAAAGAGCGACTGTTTTTTGTCGTGTATATACATGAATTATTGTTATTTATTACATTTTGATTTTAACTCAGTTCAATTCAATTCACAATTATTTGTGTAGCGCTTTTCACACTACATACTGTATTGTGCAGCTTTACAGAAAATGCATGTTTCTACATTACAATTTAGAGTGATCTGTTATCAGAGGTGACTGTGTTCAAGTAATGTCCAAATGTACAGTTCTAAAATAATACAAATCATGTAGTTAGCTAACATCATGTATTCATTATAGGCAGACACGTTGAGCTCATTAAAGCAATTATTACAAGTTGTGATCGTAATGATTACAATATATTGAAAATTTGGCAGTTGTGTATGTCGATTTAGAGTTGGCGTCATCTGAAGTCCTCGCAGGAGTTGGCATCATCTCTTCACAGGTGTTCGGTCACCTGAAATCCAAACTGGAGCTGGCGTAATCTCTAGTTCTCTAGAAACAGAAAGCAAATGGAAAATAGTTAGCATAGTTGCTTTTCATAACATTTCAAGCCAAAGATGATAGTCATGCGCATTTCATCTGATATAACTGGAATGCAAGTTTATGAGATGTATTATGTAAACGCTTGGCTAAATAGATGTGTCTTTAACATAAACATAAAGGCTTAGAGGGATAGTGCCATTATGAAGAAGGCTAATCCAGAGTTTAGGAGCCAAATGTGAAACAGCTCTACCGCCTTTAGTGGACTTAAATATCCTAGGCACTACAAAGAGTCCAGAGTTTCGTGACCTTAAAGAGCGTGATGGATTGTAAGGCGATAGAAGATCAGTTAAGTACACAGGAGCTAAACCATTTATGACCTTATAGGTCAGTAGCAATACTTTGTAATCGATTTGGAACTAGGTAACCAGTGTAGAGATGATAAAATTGGGGTTATTTGATAATATTTACTTGATTTTACTAAAAATTCTTAACATACAGTAAATTGACTAGTTTTTATCACAGGAACGAACCTAAACTGTCTTGATGAATAATTGAATAAACTTCTATTGTCATTTTAGTTTGAGGGGTGAAATCTTTTACACTCAACCACGCAAAATGAGGATTCTTTTTTTCCCACACAACATGCCTGATTGGTTAACATTTAAAAGAAAATATAATTTCCTTTATCCATGCATCTTTCAGCATAAAAGAAATTTAATGAATGAGAAAGTTATTACGTTTTGATGAAAGATTATAAAAACAAATATTTTCCTTTAGAATAACATGCACTGATGGAACATGCACAATAAGACTAGGAATGTTTTATTAAGAAAGCATATCCAGGCAGTTTTGTATTTTATGTTGCATTTGAATTGTCACCACCACAAAACACATTCTGAATTAATTTATTAATTTATTTTTTAATCTGGTAATGTAGTTACAGAATCAACTAACTGGGGCTAACTAGATTATGCTATTCAGCCAAACCTTGAACTCTTTGAAATAACTTAAACAGCACTCCAGAAAAAGTGTAATAGTTCAGCTTGTTCTAGTAGAGACGTTTAGCAGTATCTCTGGGTGTAAAGGCTGCACGTCTCTGAGGTTTGGGGAGTTTGGGAAGTATAGTGCCTCTGAGGGTTGGGCTCTTTTTTTCCTGATTATTGGCAAGGCGCCCAGGGAAACAAAGGCTCACCCCGAGCACCTGAAGCAAGGTGACTCCATCACTGGCAGAGTTAGGAAGGAGGGGGCCTGGTACCACAGCACCAGCCTGTGTTCCTCTTTTGACACTTTCCCTGATTGGAATTGGTGTGCCTATCTCTCTCATTGCAGGGCCAGGTGAGACAAGGTGATATACGTCCTGTTCTCTGAGCCTGGGCCGGAGTAATAAGAATATAATGGAGATACATTTGCATTTGTCTACTCTGGTATTATAAAGCTCTATATTACACAAATGTGATGGGTTCGGTCGGGGGGGGGGGGGGGGATGAATCTTTCGAACTGAAATCAATACATAAAACAACAGGCCTAGAAGCCAACGAGCGTTTCGACTCAGAGCAAGGTCGAGGACGGAGAGCTCGTCTCATAAAATTTCACAGATGCATAAACACCTGAATATATCACCCTATACACTCTCTCAATTTAACCTGCTGCCTTCCATTTCAGAGCAAGAGGGACAGAGGGAGAGAGAGGGAAATTTAAATAGCTGTCTGATATGTTTATGTGTTGGTGTAGCTGGGGGACTCCATGCCAAGGAGCAGTGTTCAGGCCAGGGACTGAGATAAAATTAATCCAGCTCTGACCCGAACGCAGGACACAGTGAAGCAAGCATTTCCCAGATGCATCTGCATGCTTCCATCACTCATAGTGCCAGCTAAGCAATCAGGAAGGGTCAGAACATCAATATGAAGTAAACATGTGCCTGAACTCCTCTGAACCGTGACGAATTTTCCTCTAGGTCAAAAAACAAAACAAAAAAAGGCACTGCCAAAGACTTTATGTATAGAAAGACGGTGCACTCATGTTACTATGAATGGGAGAAAGTGTAACACGCAATATGGTGGAAAAAGTTAAAAAAAATTCAATGCTATTTGAGCATAAGATCCAACATTTATGGTAAAGCTGTTGTCAGATTTCATTGGTGATTTCAAATATGAAATTTAATCATAAGCTTGGTGAACAGCTTTGGAGAATTTGATGTTTCCCCATTCAAAGAGATAGGAGCTGCATTTGAATCCCTGAGAGGCGTTTCAAAGATGGCCACTGGATTAAATAACTTGTCTTAAAGAGACTTTAACTACGTAGTGAATCAAAACTGCATTGGAGCATACAGATTATTTATTTTTCTTTAATGCTATTAACAAAGGCTGTGGTAATAGTTAATAATGAAATGTATCATTATAGAGAGCTGGGTCTGCGGGCTGTGCAGAAAACCTCTACCAGTAATGTAATTTTACAATAGTGAAAATGTCTATAGACAAAATGCATCTAAAAAATAGTGGAGGTCACAAAGTAAGCTGCTGCGGGAAACGTGCACAATGATTGAAGTTTGATTGAAGCCCTTCATTTAAAGCTCATCGTGGCTTGCCATTTCAGACGCTTTGACAGGCCCCGTTCAGTGCATTCAGCGTTTGACTTATAGCTATATCCTTACACATAAATGTTTTCTATTTCTATTTTTCATAAAAGGTTCATCCTGAAGGCAAACTTCACGGACTTCACTGATCGAGTGCAACAAAAAGAGAGCGCAGTATTTCTGACTGAAATGCCCAATATGATTTTTCCATTGGCTTATGGATTATTCTTGCAAAAAATAATTTGCTCTGTGAAAAACAAAAATTATTCTTACATGTTTCGTTCGTCATGATAATCTTCACAAATGGACCCAACGTCTATGAACTTTGCAGCCTAAATACAATCGGCAGAAGTAAAAAGCTAAACGTAGGCTATAAATGAACTACACAGTTGCATGACTTCAAAGCCATCACCACTAATATTCTGACAACTCTTTCAGTCTTTATTTAAAAAATATTTTCCGTGAAAGTTTGAGTTAGAAAAGTTTGCAAGAGTGGACTAGTGAGTAGATGAAATTACCTGTTCAGTGTGATGTTTAATGTCCCTGACAACTTCTATTCAACCCCTCATTTAGCCATTTGTTAGCAACCACCTTTTTCAAGACAAGTAAAATCCCAAGGGGGTATTACTGATGTATTTTATGTCGTAGAATAAAACATGAAAAGCTTATGAAAAATTGAAACATGAAAAACATGAAAAATTGAGCTTATGTTAACCACATAACTTATTTTAGGAATTTAAACAAAAACTGCTTCAGTAAACCTATATTTGACTTCTGGACGATGGAACCGAAAGTGCTAAAACGCGATGTGAAATTTAAAAGCCATTTCATTTGCATTTATTTGCATTTCTTGTTCAGTTAAAAAAACATAATTGAAGCATCTTGATTGTAAGTCTAATAAGGGTTTTGTTATATTAGTTAATTCTCTTAGACAAATATTCATTCGCCTTTTTTAGTATGCTTGCTGAAGTAAGACTAGTTAATATGAGGAGTTTGCAATTCTCATACATTCTCAATGTAACATTAAGAGCGCAGCTCAGCAGAGCTTGTTGGCCTTCAGGGCTAATGTAATCTGTCAGAACTGGCCCAGATGTAACGTCACATTCACACATACAATGTACAGGTGTGTAAACGTGCACACGTGCACAAAAGGCGTTTAACTCTCTTTCTCTCTCCGTTGTTTATATCCCTCTCTCTTTCTTTTGTCTCTCTCTCTCTCTCTCTCTCTTCTGGTATTGATTATTCAGCCAGAACTTGAGGGACTCAGCTCCCCACAGGTCTCTAGGGTTAAGTAAATCGGTCCAGTGTTTTTTCGCACAGCAACACAGTATAGCGCAACTTGACCCTTCATGCCAGAACTGAGACATGCCTTGTAATTGACTCTAAAATGAGACACGCCTAATACAAGGGCACTAGAAAGAGAAATGATGAGCAACTTGACAAACGCACACAGCACAGGCACTTATATGTGCTGCCCTGTTATAAATAGATGAATAAAAAAATGCATTAGGAATGCATTTGTGAGATGATATATATCTTATATTACTATATACTGAATAATGCAAACAGTCAGACAGTGTAGTGGTTGCAAAGGACTGTGGTTGAATTAATTATTCTGTTAATCTCCAAAAGAAAAAGAAAAGTCCTGAGTTTGTTTTTGTTTACTGCCAAACACTGTTTTAACTTATTATTATTTTTCTGGCCACCCCACATATACCCCAAATCAAATTGAGGAAGATAACTTTTTGTTCAGATTCCTTCCTGGTTATGATACGCCTGATGCAGTCTTCATGACAGCAAATATTCCACGCAGCACAATCCAGTCAACATGCATTACTGTAAATCTCGTTTCAGCCTCAGATATTTTTGGCAGAAGCAAAGTATATGGGTAGTTGATGCATAAAATGTCAATTTAAACTAAAATCAAGATGCACAAGATATGTTTTTCACGTTTTTACCTTCATTCATTCATTTAAAGGGTCCTGTGGTGTGATAAATAAATTATACAATTGTATAAATATTGCATTTAGTCTCTCAATTAATATGAGATCATAAAAACTGCATGCATAATAATTGCAAATTTTAAATGATTTTAATCGTCAATGTCCCAAAAGGATTCCATGTCAGCTACCCATAGATCACACTAAGGAGCATTTGCATAGACTCAGACTTTGTACTTGAATTCGTAATGTACAGAGGTGGCATAAAAATATTTGCAGAGTATGTCTTTCAATAAAATATCAAAAACACAAAATGAGTAGACAAATGTAACCACGATAACATTATGAAAGAACTTACATAGCAAATTAGTGCACACTCATATGCACTGTCCTATATTCCGGTTGATGCTAAGTCCCATGTGAAGCTTCTGTGCCAGGTGTTATAAGGTTAACTAGTGTTATAACTCTGAAATGGTTCTGTGAATAAATTAATGTTGAAACTGTGAAACTCCTTTTGGTACTGCAAACTAACCACTTAAATAAATGCACCAAGCTGTAATGCATTCTCATTTCCTAGATACTTAAATATGGATGCTGCTGTTCCTCGCAGACCCGCACACAAACACTTTAATATTGATGGGGAAATCCATAAAATTGCTTCCTTCACTCTTATCAGCTCCAGCAAGAAATGGAAGTCGTGGCACTCTTTATATCTAAAAGTCTGTAACTGCGGCTCCCCGCGGGGTCTCATTTCTATCCATTCAGGAGTGACGGAGTGAGAAAGACAGTGTAGCTCATAGTTCTTGTGACACTCTTTATTCTGGAACAGAGAGTTCTTGTTCTGCATTAATTGTTGTTTGCTGACCTTTAGCCAGCTGGTGTGATTGCCATCTTCTCCCTGTTGCTTTCAGCCAAGCTGTTTCATAGTCCAGACTTTGTGAAATGGTAAAATAAATGGGCCGACTGAATTACTTTCATGGTGGCAGACAGGGCTTACAAAAAGCTATGGTGGCGCAGAGGGAGCAGTGCATGTTAAGATGCAGTATCAGTGTTATTGCAATCAAATGCCTTACAAAAGGCACTGGCGCTCATGTTAGTTGCCATGGAGACAGTGATAACTATGCTCTCTTTGTTTTTCTCTTCTTAGGTCTGGCTGTTCACCAGATCATCACCATCACTGTGTCCCTCATCATGATCGTCGCAGCCTTGATCACTACTCTAGTCCTTAAAAACTGGTAGGAAACATTCTTTTCTTTCAGCAGTGTGCAAATGACTTTTTTGTCTGTCTGTCTGTCTCTCCCTATTCCTGTCCCTCTATCTGTTTATCATGTTTTCAATCTGTCCTTCTCTATCCCTCTGTCTGTCAATGTGGACAGTGACCCCTTATTGCACCAAACAATGCAGACACAATTGCTTTTTTCCCAAACTCAGTGAGCTTCCTCCTTAGGCAGCATTTTATGGCATCTTAGATAATTTCTTCTTTTTGATTTGAAAAATCTCTTGACAGTAAATTAAATACAATGACATAAATGAATTATTAGTAAACATACTATTTTAGACCAGTTTGTGTCATATTTATATTTATGCTAAAGTACCCATTCTCCCTCAAGTTATTGCAGTGAAATCAATCGAGAGTCGAGTCACTTTTGCTGCCTATGTAAAGTGTTTCAGATCAGTCATAGCCCCTTTCACACATTCTGTCTTTACTGGTAAATAAACAACACCCTGGCCCACCCAATCAGGAGCTTGACAAAAAATAAGTCAAATAACGACCGATTACAATATTGGTGCGATGTTCAATTCAGAGATCATGCTTTTCGGGGTGCTTGGTATCAAAAATCTGCTTCCCATTCATCAGTGCTGTGACTCTGCAGTTACTATTGTGTAATATAGTAGCTCTAGTACTAAAGTAACTATTATTCATCTTGTGTTTTTAAGAGCAAATTAACATTCTGAGTAGGGATGCACCGATACCACTTTTTCCAGAACGAGTCCGATACCGATACTGTCATTTTTGGTACTTACTGATACCGTAACCGATACCTGTATTTTAAATGCATTTGTAATTTTGAAATGTATTAGTAGAGAAACCAAAAGAATATCAATCATATTAGTTGGCTAAGTTATTTGGCTGAGTTAACTTAGTTGGCTAAGTTATTTTGATGCTTAATGAAAAAATGCTAAAATGCATTGTATGAACTTCTGTTACTTTCACTGTTCATATTGCTCTATCATATTTTATCTTTCATTTAATAGTACAGCACATATTTAGAGCTGCTCCAGCAGGGCTCAGTGCTGAGGATTGGGTCAGTGGTACAAATGTTTAGAGAAAAGTGAAATATCAATTATTTATTCCCATTTTGATACTACAACAAAAACGACAGTAATCAAATGAGAAAAAAACACTGCATATTTATTACTGTATAAATTAAATATAGATGGATCTTTTTGTAAAGTTACTAAAGGTAGCCTATTTAGTCAAGAGCAGTGAGTAATTTATTTGTCCTTTGTTTGATTGAACATTAAATTGAACCAGTCTCGGGCTCATTTACTCGTACTCGTAAAAATGCTCCGATATGCATCCCTAATTCTGTGTGATTACGCCCGTCACTCAGAAGTAAAAAAAAAAAAGGTAGCTAAAATGAAACTAAAGTGCTTCACCTCATCTAGGTGGATGAAGAAACCAGCTCAGCATTTAAAGGTCATTTACGATGATTGAATTCAGAGTTTGCCAGTATTGTGGCACTGGTGTGTGAATAGTATCTTACCAGTAAAAAGAGAGAACACCGTTGCTTGTGTCAACAGCATATTTGTGTATTTACTTGTAATTCTGATAATTTTACGTTAATTTACCGAGATGTGAAAGGGGCTTATGAGGTTCCATTTCAATTAGGATGCCTGTTTATGAAATTCACAGCAAGGCAGCTCACTAGGTTTTTGGAACAGAGCTAATATGTCTGTGTCTGTCTCCCCAGTTCATGTTAAATGTAGGACAGACACAGCGGTTCAAGGTATGATTTTATGTTGGCTTTGTGAATTTGGTGCGTGTTTTTGTAGTTGTGCGCAGTCCGGGAATGGCCGACACAGCAGCCATCAGAGAAAGATCAACCAGCAAGAGGAGAGCTGTCAGAATCTGACCGACTTCACGCCTGCCCGCGTGCCCAGTAAGGTGGACATCTTCACCGCCTACAATGACAGTTTACAGTGCTCACACGAGTGCGTGCGGTCCGGCATACCGGTGTACACGGACGAGATGATCCAGCACACACCCATCTACAAGACCTCCTACAATGGAAACAGGCAAGAGGACATGATTCATATATATTCAGTAGGATCAACTGTGCTGGATGTTGGAGCTGCTGACCAAGTTGTTTGGAAAGCGAGTCGACTGCATTGAAAGCCCTGTCCGTACTTTCTTACAGGGTTTGGCTTCCTCATAGCTTAGAGTGTTTAGTGCTGACAGAAATAATGTTCATTCTGAAAACTTGAACACTTGACCATTTAATGCACAAATGTATAAATTGCTGTTTAAAGTGCACATCAAATTTAACCCCTGCAGTTTACCATTTCTAAACTAAATTTCACAATCCAGGTCATCCAAGGTCACCTAATTAATTTATATTCTTTTTGATATATTTAGTTTGTTATATTTTTTTTTTAACAGTGGGACTTTTAACTATCAAGCTGTGATTTAGCTTATTGACAGTTTGCATGTTAAAACCTTCTCAGAAAAGTTAAATTCATCCTCTTTAATGCACCACCACTGCAGCCATTCACACGCAGACAGACTCTTTGGCATTGCATATTGCCTCATGCTGCATGAGCTATTTGTGAGCTATTTGGGACAGTTTGTCAAGTTCAATAAAACTTTTAAAATGCAGTGGTCTCAAAAGCCCTGCATTCTGTTCCATTCAAACTGTTTTTGAATGTGTCTTTGTTTGAAAATACATAGTTTCATATTTTTCTTTGCTACAATCGTCAATTATAGAATAATTTAGTCTTTAATGTGCATTTTAGAAATAACCAGTTTAATCTGCCAGAGAGTCATTATTTTTCAGATAAGCATGTTGAGACAGTTGTGTTGTCTTGTTTTGTGTCCTTCCATTGCCCTCGCCTTTATAAAAGACTGAGTATGGGCTTAAATTGTATGACTAATTTCAGTGCTGCTTCATTTAATACTGAATGCTTCAGAATACAATACCTAGATGAGAGGGTTTAGAGGAAATGTAACTGTGGGCGCTTTTGTTTGTGGTATAATGCCATTTTTAAAAAGAGAGTCTTGAATCAGGGAGTGGGACAGAAGTGCTTATATCTGCAGGATTGAAGAGCTGATCTGTCTGTCTATTTCAGACCGTCGCCCACTGAAAGGCAGCTAATCCCTGTGGCCTTTGTGTCTGAGAAATGGTTCGAGATCTCCTGTTGAGGCCCTTTTACTACCTTTGGGTTGAGCCCACGTCTTCAGTTTGTGCCCTGGTACGTACTATATTTCGTATGGCTCTAAAATTCACATGGTGTAATTTTGGCATGGTTTTCCAGTGCTTGTGTTCTTTCTAGAAATTCACAGTTCCTCGGGGTTCAAAAAGAATAGTTCACAAGTCCTAGAATTTAAATGAGTTGCAGGCTTGTACTGTAGCTCATATACTTTCAAAAATTGTATCCGCCATACACCAACAGCAGAAATATTAGGTGATGTGACAATATACAGTGGTAACACTTACATTATATTAGGTAACATGAACTAACAATGAACCACAGTGTTAACAAACATTAACAGTGAGCAATACATATGTTACAGTATTTATTCATCTTTGTTAACATTAGTTAGTTAACTGCTGACTGTTAGTTACCTCAGGTTCAATAATAATATTAACACATACAACTTTTGATTTTAATAATGTTGAAAGTAAATGTTGAAAGTAACATTAAGATTAAGAAATTCTTTAGAAGTATTGTTCATTGTTAGTTTACTAATAATAAAAAATAAAAAAATAGAACATTATTGTAAAGTGTTACCAATTAATTAATCTAGTTTAATGTTAATTTCTACATGTACTAATATACTTTTTTAACATTTCAAGTTGTAACATGTCAGTTAATGCATTATATATATTTTTAGAGTAGTTTATATACAAAGTTATACACTATCAAGTCTTGTTCTATTTAAAGGGATTGTTCACCCAAAAATTCTGTCATTAATGACTCACCCTCATGTCATTCCAAACCTGTAAGACGTTCATCTTCAGAACACAGATGAAGATTCCCTTTCTATCCCTTCTTAGACAGCTACACAACTGCCAGCTCCGTTTACCACAACTGACGTGTGAGTTGATGAATGTTTAAATGTGAATAAAAGCCTAAATTCAATCTGTTCATCATATAAAGCGATCGAGTTTTAAGAAAATTTGGACTAAGCCACTCAATTCAAATGGATTAGTTTTACGATCTCTTTCGTCAAAAAGAGGGTCAAACTGTCAGTTGCGTATCAATGGAGGGACAGAAAGCACTCAGATTTCATCAAAAGGATCTTCATTTGTGTTCCGAAGATGAACGAAAGTCTTACGGGTTTGGAGCGACATGCGAGTAATTAATGACTCGACAGAATTAAATTATTTGGGTAAACTAACCCTTTAAAAAGTGATATCAGTTTAATATTCAAACTCAACTAAAATTTAATCTTCTGTACTTTCAGGATCTCATTGGAAAATCTGTGAATCAAACACAAAAAGACTAAAACACAATAAAGCAAAACAAAACCACACGAACAACAACGACAAGCAATCACAGAGATGGGAACTGAGACGAACTGGCAGTTTTGTACAAATGTTGGATCTCTCTAGAAATGGACTGAAGATGTTTATTTTTCTAGACTGATGCAGTGCTATGGAACCACTCCCAAATTATTTTCCATAGACATGTGATCATTTTAGAGATGATATAGAGCTGATATATTATATACGTGTATTACTGCACATGTGGGTGTGCTGGAGTGGAGTTCGGCTGCGGAGAGGCCGCGGGGATGCTCTCTGACACGACACGTCTGCTTGTGTGGAGAAAACACTCTCCTGAACTTTGTGCCAATAATGCCATTATGTGCCACTACATATATAGATGGGACGCGTTTAGTTTCGTGGAAAATTACTGACACAACATCAAGTAATTTCAGTGACTGTCTCCCAATATCAATCTGTCATCCGTTTTTGTATAAAAAGTATGAATATGTATTTGAAATATGTTTTGAAATAGCTGAGGAAACGTGTTACAAATGTCCAAAAAATATTTATATGGAGCACTATTCATTTAGATGAAAAAAAAAAAGAAAAGTAAAAAATGAACCCAGTGAGGAATAGTACAATACCCAGGTTTTAATTTCACTACATTGTTACTAGACCCCGTTTTAAAGGAATAGTCTCTATTTTTATACAAACGAGGACACTAATGAGTCAGACAGACCTAATTTAACTGGACTGTTGGGACTGTTAATCTGCGAGTGGAAGTTCAATGAAATGTTAAAGGGTTGTTCTTTTCTTTTCTTTTTTTCCCCCCTTTTTTTTAAAGCTACCAAACAATGTGGATGCCAGATTCAGTATTCATTCAAAGCTTATTTGATTTGCCAAAGCCATGCTTCAGACGCTTGTTGAGTTTCTGTTTCTTATCACTGATGAGAAATGACCTGTACTGGTTAATCATGTTTACGGACTCACAGACCCTCAGAGAGCCATTAGTTTGAGGGTCGATCCTAAATAACACAATTAGTTATCTATTAGAACATTACAAAATAGCTAATAAACCACAACATTTTAATTGCAAAGCTTAATTTGAATAAAGACAACATTCAACAGTTATCAGCTTTGTGCATAGACTCAAAACGAACAAAATATTGTATGTTTACTTGATTTTTGTGCCTAGTAATTTGTGCCAAATTGATTTAATTAGTTTACCTCTATATTGGAATCTGAAACAAAATCATGAATGTCACTTTCTTTGTGTGCTACGTTCTACTTTTAATTTAAGCTAATAGTTTATTATTTATTGTTTTTCACAGTTTGATTTATTAGAGCAGAACTGACTGAAAGGCAAATATTCCATCAGCAGAAACAGTAATGTTTAGTGCCAATCATTTTAATAGCAATCAAAAATGCAGTAATATACAAACAGCTCGAAACTTGCTAATCAGTTTCAGTTATTGATAAAGCCAGTGGAAATAGACGAACATTTGGAGTTGTGTGTGTGTGTACGTGTGTGTGCGTGTGCGTGTGTGTGTCTGTCTGAGATCACAACACTCTACTCAAGCATCACTAGACCAAAGAGCTCCATTGTGGCTAGCAGTATTCTGTACATAAGTATAGAAAATAAGAGGGAGGATAACTATATAATTTTATCCCAAAAACAGATGTTTAATGGTTACAATTACATATTGTACAAAGGCAAACACTGTGAAAGAGGAAAATAGTTGTTTGCAATAGTCTGTCACTGAAAGTGAAACGTCTTGGAGTAATTTTAATCATAGGTTTTCAGATGTTACTCAAAATGTTTATAACCAGTAGAGAGTTGTGATTCCTGTTTTCATATTCAGAAGACAGCAATACATATAAAGTTATGTCAACCCCCACCCCACCCCAATTGTCCATAATTGACCAGTTTACCAGTTTATGTGAACCACACTGGCCAATCAGGTTAGATATTTAATAATCATATATCATATTGAACACTAAAGCTCTGTATTATGTACATGTGTAAATGTGTTTTCTATATATTTACCTTTATTCTATCTTGTGTGATTTTTTTTAAAGCTTTCTTTTTTCACAGGATCAGTGGAAAAAGCTTTGAAAAAGGTTTTTGTTTACATTGCATAAGTCGCTACAGATGTTACAGACGTTGTGCCAAGCCTCAAAAACACTTGTTTCTGCTGTAGCTGTAGTTCTCTTAATAATTAGGATATTACAGGTCATTTGCGTCACATTTTAATACTAGGAAACTTCATGGGTGATGCATTGAAGGCATTTTACCGGTTTCTAGAGTGAGATTGTTTTTTGTTTACTTGACTGTCCGGAAGATAGGCAGTTCGAAATCCATCCGAAGAAGAATGTGCTAAATGAGACACTTTTTGTTTTGTTGGTTAAATTGTATTAAAAAACACTTCAGGTGTTTGTCATTCTCATTCTCCCAGAGAAGGAAAATGGCTCCAAATCATCTCAGTCGACAGCTCAATAAACTGAACGTCAATTTAAAAAAACAAAACAATAAACCTGAATAGTCGACAGGCCCATGTGACTGCCGGCACAGGATGAGAAGATTTGTGCTGTGAGTCTGATAAACATGTATGGAGTTTGACTGAGTGTGGAATGTTGATTTGCTCTTCAGTCTTGACACAGAGCTCAGAATCAGTTGAATTAAAATCAGCTGGATAAAAGGTTAATTGACTCAGTGCTAAGCCCCGCCTTAAACACTACTGACCTATTCTACCTTAGCAACTGTTGCCATTTGGCATAATAAGATAACCATTTGCTCTACTATAGGAATTAAGGAAATAAAAACTATTATATAATGTCAATATATTATATTATATTATAGTAAAACATTAGTCATTTAGCCTTGACTTTGCCAAGATTTCATAACATTATTACATAATTAAATCGATCCTTATGGGTTTAGTTCACCAAAAAAATTAAATTCTGTCATTAATTACTCACCCTCATGTCGTTCCAAACTCAAATTTCCAAAGCGATCGTGTCCCTTCAGAAAATTTGGACTTAACGGCTCAATTCATATGGATTAGTTGTATGATCTCTTTATTAATTTTTTGAAGCGTCAAAGTGGTAGTTGCGTAGCTGTCTATGGAGGGACAGATTTCATCATAAAGATCTTCGAAGATCTAACGAAAGTCTTATGGGTTTGGAACGACATGAAGGTGAGTGACAGAATTGTCATTTTTGGGTGAACTATCCCTTTAAAGAATGGAAAATCCCTTTCCCTTTTTAAAAAATGGGGGATAACTATAATTTGCACTTTTCATTCCATCCCATGTAATAATATATTTATATATTTTTATTTATTTAACTGCAAATCATAATTTTTATGTAAATCTCCAATCAATTCCTACGAGTAACAAAGGGGGCGGAGCTTAGCGAAATGGTCAATTGACCGTTTTCATCTGTGCGTTACACCTGAATGTGCTTTCTCATTCATTTAGAGTTCATCAGAACTTTCTCTGAATTATACCTGCTGAATCCAGTGCAATATATTGTTTTTCTTATATATATATATATGAAAAAATGCTTCTAAATAAGAGCCCTCCTCATTGTTGACATGTAAATCACACACTGCTTATTGTAAAGGCTTATTTTGTTGTGTTGTAATTTTTTGTTTTCATGTTGTACTATACTCAGGCATCATCTATCTATGAACATGTTATTTTATAAAAGACAAGTATTTAATGTTTACGAACAGGAATCTGGCTTTGGTTCTGTTAGATTTTTTTTCTATTATTATTATTATTATTATTATTAGCAACGCACATTTGCAGAGTCATGTTTCACGATGACAGGTTTCATATGGTGCAGAACGTACTCCCAAACCCCCACCCCTCCCCCCAAAAAAGCCCAGGGCTGTCAGGAGAGATTATGCCAAATTCCTCCTTGTGTGACAGAGATCCGTAAAAAGCGCTTAAACATAGAAACCGGAAACTCTTTGCTGAGGCTTAGTCAGGGAGTATCTGAGATGGTCTTTGGCTTTTGATTTGCTGCAGGTACAATTTATTACATTGCTCCATATTCCAGTCGAAAACAACATGACACATGTCCTGTTGTTGCCATAGAAATAAAAACTTTGTACTTTGTGTACCTTAACTTTTTATATTTGTGTCTAATATATCGATGAGTACCTCTTTTTTCTTTTATATAAGATCTATGAATATAGTACACAACACAATAAACAAGAAAACACATGAAAACACATACACGGATGCTGTATGAACTAACAGTCTCTGTGTCAAAATAGTGCTGTGTACTTTTATTTTGTGTCTTTGAGTCTCTCTCTTTCTCTTTTTGTAGGTATTGGTAAAGTTACATTTCCAGGTGACATTGATTTTGATTCTTGTTCTAAAGCTCTCTGTGTTTTGGCCACTGTAAATGCAGCTGTCATCAGAATGAATCTGTACATTTAGTACTCTCTCAAGTTGCTATTAATAAGATGTTAAAATGAAATGGGCTGTCTTTCTATAAACACCATCAAATGTTTGTAAAATGATTATGGGGTGTTATTTGGACTGGGAAAATGATATTGAAAATAAAAGTCATTCAAAAAAGAAAATCGACGTATGCTGGCATATTACTGCTGATTGTTTATTGAAAATATTTATTTCAGGTTCCACACATCCAGCGCTATTTGCGAAAATTGCATTTCGTGAACAAGATTGTTGGGATCAGCTTCGAACATTTAATCTCTTTTTGACTGAGCCAGATGAGATTGTTTTCCAGACATCTTTGTATTATTTTGCTAAACCATCAGGACTTGTCCCACAGCAGCACCAGACATGAAAAAGTCTTACCAGGTTTTAACCAGATGGACCGCTGTATGATTTCCCACAAAATATGACATTGTCTTGCCATTTATCAAAAGACTAGGCCTAATGAGCAGCATTTCTCTGATGATGATCAACATGAAAATGAAAACACTCCATCATGCTCCAAGGAACAACAGGAGGCTGAGAGACAGAACGAGATTGTGAAAAGTATTGTGCCATGAAATCAACACGACAGAATGCCAAAATATTGTCCATATTGATGGATACCCCAATAAGCAGGTGCTTTCTCGAAAAGTTGCTCACTGAAGTCAATGAAAGTGGCAGACGATAAGTTCTAGGCAGCTCAGATCTGATACGAATCTATTTGGCTCATCTGAATCAAACTGATTTAATTGTATTCTATATTCCGAATTCTGTAAAAACAAACTTACAGAATCTACTCAAAGTTTAGGTAATTTGCAATCAATTCGTTTGGGTAGATTTCATTCCATGTGTTGAGTAAAGATTCAATTAAAACAGTCAAAACATTATGTTCCATTTCTCTCCCATCATTTCTAGTTATTTTAGTTCTAACCATTTGACAAATGTTTCAGAATGCTTTTCTTGCCTCTCTTATCTGATGTCTCCATCGAATGGGACTCTTTAATCTGATTGGTTCTCTTGACTGGGTGCTGCCTCTCTGGGGTGTTGCGAGCGAGAACAGGAGAGGAACACCTGTTGTCAGACCCGCTTACATCTCTGCTTAGAGCTTCAGTCATCCCCACAAAAGCATCACCCCGGCACCAGACCGACTCGCATCCACAACCCTCGCTTATTTATTGATCAGTTTTTGCTACAAAAAAAAAACTGATGGGGTGTACGTGCAGGTAAACGGCACACAAGGCAACTGATGATGGGATCCGAATTGCATAAATTGCCTCTTTATTGCCAACTTTCCCATCAGCCGGCTGCTCGTATCTTCATTAGCGCTGCAGCGGTGTTTCGGCTGTCTCTCTAGTGGGACCCCAGCCGCTCCTGTGACCGGGGTACTAACACGCCTACATTTGCATTTGCTTCATCGTTTCTCTCTGTCACACTCGCCAAAAATAAATATCGAAAGGCTTTGTAATCATGACAAGTGTATTTGTGTTGCTAAAGCAATTACGCGCGATAAAATCAAGGTAAATATTACAAAACATAAAAGCAAATTGTGTTTCTCTCTCACACTGCCTCCTGTTGCTCCAGAGGATTCCTCACTGCATTCATATGAGGCTGTTCTGATCCCTAGACTGCCTGACACACACACACACACACACACACACACACACACACACACACACACACACACACACACACACACACACACACACACACACACACACACACACACACACACACACACACACACACACACACATTCTGGATTCTCTATTCGCACACACACACACACAAATACATGGATTCCGACTGACAGCCACACTTGCATCTTTTCCACCCCTTGACAGCTGCAGACACACTCCAGACTAGCTGACAAAAGGCCATCATCACACACACACACACACACACACACACACACACACACACACACACACACACACACACACACACACACACACACACACACACACACACACACACACACACACACACACACACACACAGAAGATATGACAGACATCCACAGAAATGTGCACTCCGCACACTTCTGTGCTCAGTGACTCCATCACACACACTCTTTTCCAGCTGTAAGTCTATTAATTGCGATTAAGCAGGCAGTGCCCACGTCCTCATCACAGTGGAGGACAGCAGCTGTAAGATGGAGCTGAAATACCTTCAGCCCACTGGAGCTGCTGTCACTCTCGCTGTCTTCCTGACAGTCACGCCCTGCCGCTTCAGAGACCGTCCTTCACACACACATCCTCTAGCATCTACTCTTCTGCATTTACCTCCATCATTCTCCATTGTTCTAGAATCTCCATTAAACTGAAGACAGCTATACATTTTCATGTATAAGACTGTGTGAAAAACCATGACATTATATACAGTTTATTTATAAAAAAAATTAAATAAAAAAAAAATCTGTATTAAGGGATTTTAATATTGGCTTTGTGGATTGTACATTACTGAAGCCAGAGCAAATCTTTTTTTCTACCCTTAAAGTTGAAATGAAACTGAAGTAGTTACTTCCATATTGTTATGTACATTTGAGTGAAGAGGATCATCTATAAAGAAAAACTAAATTGTTATTTAAATTCAAGTTTACCTTGAATAGCCCTTTTTGCCACAATTATCCTTCCAAAAAAGTTTGACAAGGAAAGAATATCACCTTGCAAAACCATGTGCATAACGGAAGCTAAGAGAAAAACCCAGAAAGATTGTACAGTATGTTACATACAGAAATAATGTATGTATGTTGCAAGGACTGAGACAAAACACTGTGGGGATTTGCTTTTTATGTCATACTGCTATTTGAACTACTGTCATTAACAGTTGTGATTAATCAAATGACTACCGAGCAGTCTTTTAGAAAGCAGAACGAAAAATAAAATTAACCATAATAATATCGTGTTAACTTTCGCCAGTCCATTGGACTTACAAACATTGTGCTGACTCAATCCGACAGGACAGAGATCACACCACAAACACAATATCTGTCCACAATTGGCACGTTAACTCTGATCTTCATCTTTTCCCTACAGAACAACTGACTCAATCCACACGGTCTGACCTAAATACATCAGCCTGTGGCAAACTTCATCAAATGGCTAAACAAAAGATCAGCTTTCTCTGCGGCAGGCTTTGTGAATGCTTGGTAAACAAGCACTGATCTGCAGCTCTGCATGACAGTAACGGGGCAGATCTAGTTTCCACCAACAGTTGTTTCGGTTAGAGTGGCTGGTTTACAGCTACTGCCTGGAAAGGACTCTTCAAGACAATAAATATTCACGTATATCCCACAAATCGGCATCTCCCATTCATACGGAACACAATGAAGCTTGATGGGTGGCTCTCATTTCTACTTTTGTAATCAGACATGTTGTGATTGCCTCGTCCTGTCGTGATTCCTCTCCTTAGAGGAGAAGGAGGAATGTTGTGTGATTGCAATTACAATGAGAGATTTTCATATTTCCCAGACATGACTCCGCCAGCATGACCTTTCCCCTGTTTTCCTAGGACAGGGTGGATCTCTGAGCAGCTCCCGGCTGGACGTGTGCGTCTTCCGTGCATGTATTAGACTAACAAATGGCTCCTCCACTACTAATTCAAGCACTTTGGGGAAGCAAGACCCTCTCATGTAACACACATTTTCTTTGACTGCTTGTTATTATACTGTCTGTCAAAATTTGTTTTGTTTAATGCCATTTCTTTTGCCAGGCTTGTAATTTTGCAAGTGCTATTTTGCTTTCAAGAGATAAGTAATTATGTCAGCCAGTAGCACCCAACTAGAATTTAATATTTTCTGAAGACAACAGATGCCAAGTGATGCCTGTCCAGACAAAACCTGCAGCCACAATGTTAAATTGTTCTGGCCGCTTGCTAAGGGGTTTTGAGTGGCCACTCCGAAGTCTCTATCATATATCTCTATCATAAGTCTCTAGGGGTGTTTCTTCACCAGGTTCATCCACCAGGCAAGTCTAATTGCTTCGAAAAAATTGCTCACCTCTACTCAAGAAGCAGCACAATGTGAGGCATCATTCAGGACTCAACAGTAAGGATTTATTATTATTATTATTATTATTAGTGGTCAGGCCAAAGGTTCAGTTTTTTTTTTAAAATACAAAAATAATGAATTTAAATGGATTATTTTATATTTACATATCTAATCTTAATTGTCTAATTTTATTTTTTTATTTTTACATTTATTATTTATTTTTAACTTTTATTATTATCCATTTTTTGCACACATAGTCAATTTTTTCATCAAATGTTTGCAATAATAGCTGGAAATTATGCACTGAAAAAAAATGTGGTAGATTTAAAATGATTTGCACTCAAAAATTGCTAGAAAATTTCACAAATAATTACAAAGAAATAGCAAGTAACACATTGAATTAAACAACATTTTGAAGTAGAAATACTAAAAGTGTTTTCTTGTGTTAAAACATCTTGTTTTATTTACAAAAATCCTTTTAATAGTTTAATCCTTAAAATAAGACAATAAAGACTAAAAATTTATGAACACTGCTGGAAAATGATGACATGCGTGTCAAAACATTACTGATTTATTTGTAATTTTATCTAGGCAATTTTGTGACAAAAACTGTCAAGCGATTTATCTTTGTTTGTGACCCAGAGAAAGGGTAGTGAAGAAAGCAACAGAAATGATCGCTACAGTCTTCATCATTTACAGATATGTCAGAGAAAGAGTACATGTGCGTCTGTGTGAGAGAGAGCCTTTGATTTTGTGTCTTAGCGTTCTGCTCTGAGGTACGAGTGTAATCCAAATGCTCTTTTCAAAAACATATCCTTCCTCATGCCTAACATAATATTAATCTTGAGCCACACCAAATTCCCAGAGTGTGAATCATTTCAGTGTGGGCACATGCTGAAGAAGACTATCACACGCACCACGCTGTGTTTACTAATGTCTGAATAACTGTGAGTATCAGCTCTCTCCATCTCTGACCTGAATAAACAGCACCATCCCACCCCCTTTCACTATAGCTTAATCTTTCTAAAATGTTTCGTTTGGAAGTGTTAAGAGGAAGAAGGCTTGCCAAGGACAAGGACCAGTTCCTGTGGTGTCAAAGTCACTTCCTGCGTCTGGCTCTCTGTGAATGACAGCCGGATGAGTTGCGTGTCGAAGCTGCATGCCGTGGGTTTGATTGGTGTGGATGAATGATCATAGTGTAGCGTGTTGAAATGCGTCTGCTCGAATCTGTCGCCACGATTAAACCATGCACAACGGCACGCTTCAGCACAGATGGACGTTAGTGAGCGTGTGTATGTGGCGCACCACTGTACCACACATTTATCCGTGTTTCGCAGGCCTCCACCAAATATTAATGGAATTCTGTCGTGGTGGAAATGCCTGTCGTGCACAGTAAGCAGACATCAAATATAAAAATGGAATCCTTGGGAGATGTCAACGAGGAAAAAGAAAACGTTCGGGAGGCATGTCAGTCTTGGGATATTGCATCTGTCATTGTAGGCGATTAAAGGGATTGTTCACCCAAACATGAACATTTGCTGTTAATTTACTCAACCTCGGGCCATCCAAGACGTAGGAGAATTTTTTTCTTCAATAGAACAGTAAAGCAGATATTTAGCTGAAACCGTAGTCCTTGGCGATTCATATACAGTCAAACCAAAAATTATTCCGACACCAGATATAATTTTTGATATTTTTTTACTAGTGGGTGCAGGACACTATAGTTCATATTTCATTTATGAACAGGCATAGTTCATTTATGCAAGTGAGGATAGCAAAATAAAGTAACTGACATATTATACCCAAACATTCTTCATACAGTGGACTACCAGTAACATTTATAAAAAAAAAAATAAAAAAACTGGGACCAAACAGACACTTTGAACTGACCATGTTTTGCTAAATGTGTTTTTTTCTTTAATTGCTAATGCGACCTTTTTACACCACAGACTGAACAAAATTAAGCATTGCTTTGTAATTGGTTGACCTAAATTGGTCAAATTATCTAACTGTGTACTTAAATTTAACAGCTGACAGTTATTCAACTTAATTCATTTGTGAGACAGTCTAACAGAAGGATGGCCAAATATCAACTGATTCAACTCATCTTGTCATATTTTATTACCATTTTCTAAACTATAGCGATTAAACCGTGATAATGTGAGAAATATTGAAGGTGTCTGAATACATTTTGGTTTGACTGTAATGCAAGTCAGTGGCTAGAGTCAGTGGTCACAGTCAAAAAGAGCTATGATGCTGTAATAATAATGTTCAGTTTTTTTTTGTGATTTAATGGGTCTCAATTGATTTAACCCAACACACTCTCATGGCAATTTGTAATTATTTTACAGTTTGGCAAATTTGGTGGCTAATTTGTGTGAATTTGTATGATCTCATTTGTATGTTTTTGTACGATTTGCTAATGCCCCATTTGCATACCTCTCTCAAAGAAGTCCTAATATTTGTAAAAACAAATGTTTGGGAATGCATCCCTCATTAATAAATCCTGAAAAAAAACGTAATGTTTCCACAAAAATATCAATAATTTTAGAAATATTTCTTGAGCACCAAATCAACATATTAGAATGATTTTCTGAAGTATCATATGACACTGAAAAATGTAGTAATAATGCTGAAAATTCAAAATTCAAAATTTCTAAATATATTAAAATAGAAAGTTTAAAATTGTAAAAACATTTCACAATATTACTGTTTTTACTGTATTTTTGATCAAATAAATGCAGCCTTGGTGAGCATAAGAGACTTCTTATTTGAGTTGTTCTTTCATTGGTCCCCGAGTCATCTCTTGAGCAGAAGGAGATACAAGTTTGTGTTTTGTTGAGTTCAGTAAAAATGAGGGCGCTGCAGTTTTCTGGCCAAAATGGATCAGCTCCAGACAACCGGATATATAATTCAAAAACACACCCTCTCGCACACACATACACACACATTTTTTTCATAACTCACACACTGTAAAGTATACTATATATTTCGCATGATATATAAAAGGTATTGTATAAGGCTGTTTGATTTGTGGTAAATTGAGGTTTGCTATACAAGGCACAATCCAGTTCCAGTGAATTGGCGAATGTATGGTGACAGACATGCACTTTTTCAAAAAGACAAAATTTCCAATAAAACGTCTTCATATTGCATCATAAAGCAGTCCGATCGGATCAGGCCCTGTTATTGCTATATTTCAGAATCCATCATACCTCCGATGGGACAAAAACACAAGGACAGATTGGCTCGCTGGAGGGCACCTTTCCTCATACATCAAGCAAAACAATACACACCTGCTCCATCACCATGGCAACACCACACTGAGAATGCCATTTTTGTGCACCTGTCTAACTTCACCTAAAATACCAGCGAATCATTGCACTCTGCTCTGCCAAACTGCATTATTAACAGAATTTTGGTTTCTCCAAAAATGAAAACTCTTGTCATCTTTTACTCAGCCTTAAGTTGTTCCAATCCAGTACGACTTCCTTGCTTCTGTAGAAATTGAAGAAAATCTGAAGAATTGTCACTCTACTCCATGCAGTGAATGGAGACTGAGGCTTTCAAGCTTTAAAAAGGACATAAAAGCAGCACACAACTTGTGTGAGGATCAGAGAACAAAGTGAAAGTGAGTAAATGATGTGATCTATTCTTTTAAATTGCCGTTATTGATACTAACCATAGATTTATTTTCAGAGTAAGACTCAGGACTTTGGATTGATCTTCCTGGTCCACATGATTTCTAGAGGCAGCAGAATGATATCAGTTATCTTGTGGCCGATGAGTTCTATCATTCTATCTCATTCTATCTTTCCCTCTTTTCTCTCTGAAGTGGAAACAGTTTTCTCACAGCATGAGGTGGTGCAATATCCTCACAAAGGTTTCATCTCTTTGTCACATTCAAAAATAATTCCCTCCCCTTCTGTTCCTAGAGTAGATTCGAGTAGGTTGGCTCTTCTCTACTGACAAACATGTTTCTGATATTTTTCAACTCAGAAAGTAATTAATTTAGTGTGAAAAATGTATAAGGTCAAGAAAAAAACACTTGCATATATTATTAGCATATGGCTCATGGGCATCAGTCGTATTTCCACAGACCTCCCAGATAAACAAGTCAGATGATGGTAGATGCTTTTCTGTAGTTTCTGGATGGTCATTAGTAGGTCAAACCAGGGGGTTTCAAATTAGGAACTGCAAGAGGCTGTCTGCAGAAAAGTTAAGAAAAAAATGTAAAAGAACAAACTAATTAATGAAATTACCTTGACTAGAATTGCATTCTAAATGCTAATAAACTAATAATTAATAATAAAATAACCAAAATAATAAACACACACACACACAATTATGTTCAAGGTAATATTTGACATTCATTTTAGTTGAAGTGTATATTTAAAATAACTGCTAATAGCCCATCTTGTTAGTTGATAGGGACATGTAAGGTCCCAATAAGGTGCCATATATTTATAAATTAATATGATCATATACACATAATATGTTGTCGTTATTATAATGCTTAATAATGTACTGCAATACACTGAGATGCAAATAGTATCTGACTGCTAATTAAACTTATTGCAAAGAAAATACTTTTAAAATATTTACAGTGTAAATACCATCCATCGCTATTAGTTACTATGTGTTATCATATAAATTGCTCTTTATGCTAGAAAATATATAGCTGACTTTATATTTTATGAAAGGGTTCCCTCATGTAATGAAGGGGGTTCATTACATTAAAAAGTCTGTAAAGCCCTGAGCTAGACCACCTGCTGATTAGGCTGAAGTGAAACAAACAAGCTAAGTTATCATATTGGCTGGAAACTGAAGGTGTCCTCACACATATAGGCTATAGATAGATTTGGCCATTCCATAAAGCTTTTCATAGGCTGTAATAAGCTGAGACGCTCCATACATCAGCTCTGGCAGGACAGGAACAAAGTGGGAGACCGCCAGCAAAGATAGGCATTCATAAATCACAGACACACACACATACAACAGATACGCACACACCTGACTCCATATTGCGCTTATACTGTATACAGACTCAGCAAAAATAAACAACAGAGAACCAATAAAGAACCTACTGGAAACACACCTGTTGAATATTCCCTTCTTGACTCATAAAATGGTTTTCTAAACCCAGCCCCGGCAACATTGTCAAACTTACAGATCAACAATCACAAGGCATTGATTTCAGACTGCTATAAAAAAAAAGCATTTTGTTTTGTCTGCAGGTGCTCGTGCATGATTGCAGCATGTGTTTCGTTTGACACTTGATCTGTTCAGATCGCTCCCTCACAGCTGCTGAAACTCAACTCATGTGATTTGTAAATGAGTCTATGTGGTTTGGCCTCCATAACGACGTGCAGAGAATGCGATGTCTCCTTAATACGCCCGAACGGATGGATATTTAACACTAGATCAAAACCATATACGACGGTGAGTGATCACAGAATGCAGTGTGTGTCCCCAGGCCAGAGTGATACATTTAAAGCATCAAAGCCGATACAGATGTAGATTCATCATGCGTTCTCTGACTATCTTTTATTACATTGTGGGCACGGCCTGTGAGGAGGACGGCAAGAGCTCATTTAAATATCACTTCAGCAACAAAATGTGATTATGTTACGTGGGGATGGAAAGCAGAGCCGTGACTTTTTGTTTTGATTGTCTAACTTGAATCGTAACGATTATAATTGTGACCTTTCTGGCATATCAAATTCATTCCATCCTTCCTGTGCCCACAGATTAGGCCATGACCAGCTGAGAAGAGAAAAAAAAAAAAAATCTGTGACACAAAGTCAGATAAGTAGCAAAGCTTTAATGGTACTTCTGTCAAAGTTGTGTTGCTACAGATTGCCTTGTTTATTTCATTAAAATGGACAAATATTCAAACAAGCAGAAGTGGATTTCAATCCAAAAACAGTTATTAAAAGTGAGCATTTTCCACTTCCACTCAGAGGCCTACTTATCATATTTCAAACATAGTGCCTCTCTTTTCTTGCTTTGCATCAATGTACAATAGATTGTGAAAAGTGGAGCTTGTTTTGAGCAGCTGTGCTGAGCCTTGGCTGCATCTCAGCTGAGGTTTTCCTAATTACCTCCCAAAGGAATGAGAGAGAGAGAGAGAGAGAGAGAGAGAGAGAGAGAGAGAGAGAGAGAGAGAGAGGTAGTACAGAACAAGTGAGAAAGAGCCTTGTGTGAAATATGCTCTCTATCTCTCACCTGATCTAGATCAGTGGTTCTGAATTGGTAGGTCGCCACCCAAAATGGGCCGCAGGTCTGTTCTGATGGGGCAAATGCAAATGACAAACCCCAACCAGCCATATAATCATGCAGAGTTAGAAGAGCGAAACAAATTAAAATTCTACATGTATTTTATCGTAACTGGCAATGTAAAATCTGGGTCCCGAAGCAAAAAACACTGATCAAGATAGCACTCTCTTCCATAAAGTGCTCTTAAAAAATGCATGGACACATTGCTTTTACAGGAGCCAGGGACCTTATGCATGATAGCGTAAAACAAAGACCAGCCTTTTAACAAGACCAGGTCCTGTTAACTCTTCATAATCATGGATTTGAGAAGACAGACACTGAAACTGCATTATCTGTTTCAGTCACATGACACGGTCTAGTTTCTGTATCTTATCTTCTACTAGCTCAATGTTATAAAATGATTCAATGGCATCAAGGCTGTAATGTGATTGGCTATCAAGGCACACGTGATCCAAGTTAGCCTTTACGTTTTCTCCAATAGAGCCAATAGTCTCTCCCAATAATAAGACCATCTCTGGCCATCTGCTCTGTAATCGCTCTTGCAGTACTTTGATGTCATATAGTGATCAGTCTGCACAGCGCCGCCTCAAGTCGAACACACGTACTGTCAAAGAAACCCATGACCTAGAAACTAAACCGAACAAGACAATAGCCACGTTACTATTACCCTTCAAATTGCGCGAATTGAATTTGCTAATTGAAAATACGGCCAATGGAAACACGGCAATTTCGCTAACCCTAACTCCCATATATCGCAAAAAAAGTTTTTACGCTCGCATGAGGTGGTTTTTCAGGCAATTCAAAAAAGGAATATTTCGCAAAACTGCAATGGAAACAGTTTTTGCGCATTTACAGGTCACCTGGCATAGATGGTTCGGTATGTTTAGACAGAAGACGAGACAGAGTTCTTTATTAAACTCATAAAAGACAAAAGAATTATGTGAATACTGGATTCTAAACCACAAAGAAATGCCACAATTTATCAAGACCTTGAAGCAGATATGAGGGAGAAACACCTCATATGTGCCAGCAAGTATAAGGGAGAAAAAAAAAAGACGTTTTAGTCGCATAACATCAGTTAATGGAAACGCTGTCATTTCGCAATAGTTCTTTTTCAACATTTAGAAAATATTGCAAAAGTTTTGCGCAAATCTGTAATGGAAACGTAGCTTATAAAACTCTGAACTAGACATGAATGTGACAATCTCCTCAACTAAAACAATTCAAACATAATGGGGACACATTTGGCTGTATTTTCATTTGTGATTTCACCGAATTGATTAAACTGATAAATGAAAGACTTTTTTTTTTCATTGGAAGACACACAGCAGAAGTAAGATGGGGAAAACACGTGCAGAAAATGTTACACATACAGCTCTGTAAAACGACGGTCAAGTGGAGAACGTGTCTGAAAACGATATGCAGAGAACATTGCTGCCCTAGGCGGTTGCCTGTAGCCTCTGCCAGTCATGATCTACCACTGTACACAATGAATGATAATGAAAAAAATTATGTTGCAGACCTATATCAATTACATTTTCATAAGCTTCTTTTTAAGCATTTACAAAACATAAAAATCCAATTACGAAAAAGAATTATATATTGGTCAAAACTAAATCACAATTGTGTAATGTAAAATCGCAAAAGGTATCATAACATGTTTTGAACTCTTATTTTTCTTTTTTTCTTTTAAAGGCGCCATTCAAACGATTTGTGCCCTGGGTCCTTGTACTGTCATAATCCGCCCTAACAAGAACTTAGCTTATACTGTCATATTTGGTAATGTACGATAAACTTTAGATTATCTCTATTGAGTACAAGCCTCTGACCTAGAAGTACCTTCTATGATTATGCTGTTGAATTATGCACTAATAATGAACTATGAAAATACAAAATATCTGAATATCTGCCTCTGAAGAAATTGCACAACCGTCCTTGTTTCCATCTGCATGACCTGCTGTTCACCAGAACCTGTTCATCTATCAACAGGATGCACAGTGTTTGAAAAGGCAATGATGATTATGATGGTAATGATAATGACAATTATAATGTCAATGATAATAATAATGTCAATGATCGTATGAGCAATTTTGATGATGATGACCAAAACAGAAGTAAAGCATCTGACATAAGGGCACGAGAGTGTGAAAGAGAAAGAAACACCAATGCTCTGATGTCGACAAGAGGAGCCGTTCGTGAGCATGCAGGGCCTCTCTCACATGCCGATTACATTTACGAGTCTGAACTGTTGTTCAAGCGTGTGCGCACTGTTATGCAAAATCTTTTGGCATTCATTAACATGTTTAACCATGCATGCAGGCACTCTGCATCCCTCCTCTCTCGCACACACCAGGAGTTTTCCACACTCTGTCACAGCGGAGTTCAGCACGCAAAGAGTGCAAGCATATGCGATTCAGTTAGATACCACTCTGCGCACAATAACACTGACAATAACACATAAATGTGAGAAATATCACTTTTTAATGTGATAATCCCATGTGTTTGGTGCAAATATTCGTCCTTAAATTGAATTCCATTAAACATACGCTTCAATATTTTACCCTTTCAGCGTTTTTGGCTTATATGATTGTTCTCACTGAAGAAAACACTGATATGTATGGAAATGTGTGATTTAACTGACAAAATAAATAAATAAATACATTTGGGCAAGGTTCCTGAGGTAACACTATAGCGGTAGCAATTTGACTTATGAAAATTAATTTATTTCATGCATTAGGCTTTACCTCAAAGGCATATTATTTGTGAAAAGTGCTAGGAGGCAACATTAGTAAACGCATACTGACAGCAGAGGTTACCTTGAGCAGGCAGGGAGACCTGGTGGCTGTATGTCTTCATTTAACCAAGTATCTGCAGATGCCAAGGGAAAAAATGAAACGCAGAGTGAGAGAGAGAGAGAGAGAGGGAGAGAGAAAAGTTATTCTCTGTGTCCAGCCCGTAGGGAAAAAGAGGAGCTAATGATCTTGGCCTTGGTGATTGTTGCCTCATTCTCAGAATAGAGCGTGTGTACGTGTGTGTATGTTAAAAGTGTGTGTATGTTGAGCGTGTGTTTGCATGTGTGTATATGGTGCAGGGTGGTCCTCTGAACCCAGATGTTTCATTACCAATGAGATTACGCTCGGGTTGACCGGTTGTGATGAATGGACCCTACTGCTCTATATATAGCAGAATGCAAGCAAAGTGGGCCAGTCAGTCATCAAAGCGTGCACACACAAAGGAGCTATACTCTGATACCTGTATGGCAAAGCAATCAAACGGAAAAGGTATGTTTGTTTCATCATACATTTCTCATAAGGGCAAATTTATCCTTCTTGCAATGTCAAGCACAGCTGTGCACAATACCAAATGTGATGTGTTGTGTTCTCAGGGGAAAAGCAACAACTCCCTGTTCAAGATGTTGTCTGTTGGAAGATCCAAACGTGGCCCGTTATAAGATTTCTAGCAGAGGTTGTCAGGTTTTGATTTTTTTTATCTGTTGGTATTTGATCGAATCCATGATGCCATGTATCTGAACAAGATGTCCAGGACCTTTGGCAGAAAATTAGGCCCACAGGTTTAAAGATACAGCAGAGTATTTCATTTTACACATGTGGTACTTTTTTATCCCTTTAATGGTGCGTTCACACCGGACGCGAATAGCCAGCAGGCGCGAGTGATTTCAATGTTAAGTCAATGCAAAGACGCGTTACGCGCGTAAAAAATTCCTGCGGCGCGAATGAGGCGTAGAGCGCGGCGCGGTAGACGCGAATACGCCTCATTCGCGCGTCAAGTTCGCGCGAATAGCGCAAATTGAGCGTCTGGCGCGTTAAGCGCGTTACGCGCGAATGATTTTATTAGTGCTATTTGTGCATTCACGGGTTTGATGCGAATTCGCGTCTGCCGCCCGAGTTGAAAAATCGGAACTTCTGCGTCAATTCGCGCCGCGTTAACCAATCAGGAGCCTGCTTGCTGCTGTCACGTGGTGAAGTGACAGTTTATAATGTTATTTTATGTTTGGCCTCAATAAATTATTTTGTAATATGACTAAAATGCACAACAAAGCAAATCTTTCACATAAAAACTCGATTTCAATATATGAGAGATACTCATTTTGTATTGAATGCTATTTATTCCATATCTATTCTAGATTATATGAAACATTATTATTCTAATGTAAAGACAACAAACACAATTTAGTGTATTAAAACTTTTAAAAAAAATCACAGGACAGGTTTCACTTTTGGAGGCTGGCTCCATTTATTATCAAAACAAAAATAAATGACAGATTAGGTGGGTGCGGGCGAGGGTGAACCTCGCGCCGGGCTGTAGAGCGCGGGCTCGACAGGCTTAGACCACTCGAGGCCGAGGCCTTATACGGCCTACGCTGTCCTCACCGTTAGGTCCACCAAACCTTAGCTCCTGGAGCAAATTGTGAAACTCCTGAAACCCTCCGGAGGGTCTGGTGGACCCGAGTACAGCGACGATGTCCCCTACGCAGCTGTTTCTGCTCTCCAGAGCAGTGCCGGCCCGAGCCTTTTGGGGGCCCTAAGCAGAATTTGATTTGGGGGGCCCCTCCCACCACGCAGAGTCACCTGTGCTTGACGATTATTGACACAATGTCACGCTATAATGTTACATCATAAATTAATACAATGAGGTTATGTATTAATACAAAATAAATACTTAATAAAAAATAGATACTTGAAAAATTGTTTAACCTTTTCTTTACTCTTTTACTAACTCTTTGAAACTAATGAAAACAAACTGTGACAAAAAATATTAAATAAATTATTTGCAAAATATCCTCCAACGTTTTGCAACACTTTGCAGTTTGAATGATGAAATGACGGAGTATTTGCAAGAAACATGTTTCCACTGTTCGATCGCGCACGCAACTCACACGTACACACACACACACACAACATAGGCTACAGTGTTCCAGCATTGCAATCTTGACATCGCAGCCTGTTCGTTATAGCCGTCATAAAATATAAATAATAATAAAATAGTCAACCTAACATATAAATATTACACTGCTCTGTTTAAATAGTCAGTAGTACAATCCATAGGCTACCATTCAGCGTATGTAAGCACCGCACTACTGTAATGTTTCCAAGCACATTTTTGCGCGTGTGAAGAGGATTATTTTTTTCCGTCGATATTGGAACGTGAGTGAAGTACAAAGCCTATGATAAAGAATAGTTTACCATCCAAATCCATCGCGAATGTTGAAACATTTTGATTCTAATGAGAGAGATACGTGAGCCCAACGCCGCTTTCTTTCACTTTCGCTTTAAATTATTTCGTTTTGGCTTGTTTATAGTTATTTTGTTATTCTTGTTATGTTCTGAATATCATTACATTTAAAGGATAAATCATTGATCAAATTCAAATCTATTTTTTTGTGACATGGCTTAACATTACATTACCGTGACTGTGCACAAATTGTCTATGCACGCGAGGTTATGCGCATGACTCAAACACTGGCAGACACAGCAGCAGTTGTAAACAGGTATATTGATCATGAAATCAGAATTTTCTTGTCATGAATTATTAATCCTTTCATTCATTTATGTCACTTGTTTAAGTTAATTAATATGTATTAAAAAAATAAAAAAATAAAAAAAACTCGATTGGGGGCCCCCTGGTGGCGAGGGGGCCCCAAGCAGCCGCTTAGTTCGCTTATGCCTCGGGCCGGCCCTGCTCCAGAGCATACGAGCGGTGACTCTCTCGATTAATGCTAATGCTAATGCTCGATAAACATCTAAAAAAGATGGCCGCCAAAACTTTCACCTCTGACGCGCGTAAATTTCGCTTCAAACTTTTGTTTTTACGCGCGTTAGACACGCGAATTAACACAAAGTGGTCAAGCGTCAAACTAGACGCGGCAGGCGCGAATTTGACGCGCTATTCGCGTCCGGTGTGAACGCAGCATTAGAACCAAACCCATATTAATTGTTTGCTGCCAAAAAGCAATTTTTGTTGTTGTTTCATCTGTCCATAGAACGTTTGAAAAGTAACTGACACTACTGGAACTTAAAACGGGACGGGTTCTATGGTTAGATGAAACAAAACAAAGAAATAGCTTTTTTGGCAGCAAACACTTAAGATGGGTTTGGTGCACACAGGGATAAAAAAAGTACCCCATGAGTAAAATTAAATACTCTGCTGTATCTTTAATGCTGTGGGCCTTCCAACAGTACAGTGATCCAAAAACAAACATCCAAAATCAAAACAAAAATGGTTCACTGAGCACAAAACCAAGCATCTGCAATGGCCATCCCAGTTCCTGACCTGAACCCTTTAGAAAATGAGTGGGCTGAACTGAAGAGAAGAAGCGCCAACATGGTCTGGGAATCTGAAAGATCTGAGATTCTGTATGGGGGAATGGTCTCTGATCTCTTGTCAGGTGTTCTCCAAACTCATCAGGCATTATAGGAGAAAACTCAGAGCTGTTATCTTAGAAAAAGGAGGTTGCAAAAAGTATTTAATAAAAGGGGTGTTGAGAAAAACATTTATTCCATAATGTGATTTCCCCCCCCCCCCCCACTTTCAATTATTTTACTTCAATGAAAGGTTAGATTTTTGCTAATTTTAAAAATAAAATATCAAAAGGATTAACAATACAGATTTATTTTTTACAGCCATCTTTGATCGTATTTACCAAGGGGGCAAATAATTCTGACCAGCACTGTGTATTTTATATATATACAGCGGGGGAAATAAGTATTGAACACGTCATCATTTTTCTCAGTAAATATATTTCCAAAGGTGCTATTGACATGAAATTTTCACCAGATGTTGGTAACAACCCAAGTAAGCCATACATACAAAGAAACAAAAAAAAATAAGTTCCGAAATTAAGTTATGTGTAATAATGTGAAATGACACAGGGAAAAAGTATTGAACACATGAAGAAAGGGAGGCGCAAAAAGGCATGGAAAGCACTTTTGGGGCCATAATACGGAAGTGGAAAGACAATAATTTCACCATAAATTTGCCTCGACCAGTGCTCCTCGCAAGATTTCTGATAGAGGAGTGAAAAGAATAATCAGAAGAGTTGTCCAAGAGCCAACACCAAGTTGTATGGTGTTTTTAGGGTAATGTACACTGCCATTTCTCCTCCAAATATGGTGTGTATTATGGCATCCAAACAGTTCAATTTTGCTCTCATGTGACCACACTATATTCTCCCAGTATTTCACTGGCTTTTCCAAATGTTGTGCAGCAAACTTTAAATGAGCTTCAACATGCTTTTTTTTTTCAGTAATGGAGTCTTGCGTGGTGAGCGTGCATACAGGCCATGGCGGTGGAGTGCATTACTTACTGTTTTCTTTGAGACAACAGTACCTGCTATCTGCAGGTCTTTTTGAAGCTCTCCACAAGTGATCCTTGGCTCTTGGACAACTCTTCTGATTATTCTTTTCACTCCTCTATCAGAAATCTTGCGAGGAGCAAATTTACGGTGAAATTATTGTCTTTCCACTTCCGTATTATGGCCCCAAAAGTGCTCACTGGACCATTCAGAAGCTTAGAATGGTGCCTAACCAATGCCATCATTATGTTTTGCAACAATTAGGTTGCGAAGGTCTTGAGACAGCTCTTTGCTTTTACCCATCATGAGATGTGTCTTGTGTGACACCTTGGCAATGAGACCTTTTTGTAGGCCATCATTTGGGACTGAACCAGCTGTTATTAATTTCCACTGACAGGGGGCTGGATTGCTTTTTAATTACTGTAAGTTTTCAGCAGTTGTCTTGGCTTTCCATGCCTTTTTGCGCCTCCCTTTCTTCATGTGTTCAATACTTTTTCCCTGTGTCATTTCACATTATTACACATAACTTAATTTCGGAACTTATTTTTGTTTGTTTCTTTGTATGTATGGCTTACTTGGGTTGTTACCAACATCTGGTGAACATTTCATGTCAATAGCACCTGTGGAAATATATTTACTGAGAAAAATGATGACGTGTTCAATACTTATTTCCCCCGCTGTATATATATATAAAATACACAGTGCTTATATATATATATATATATATATATATATATATATATATATATATATATATAAAATACACAGCGCTGGTCAGAATTATTTGCCCCCTTGGTAAATACGATCAAAGAGTATTATATATATATATATATATATATATATATATATATATATATATATAAATTACATAAATATATGGGACCCTGGACCACAAAACCAGTCACAAGTCGCACGGGTATGTTTGTGGCATTAGCCAACAATACATTGTATGGGTCAAAATTATTTCTTTTATGCCAAAAATCATTAGGATATTAAGTAAAGATCATGTTCCATGAATATATTTAGTAAATTTCCTACCTTTCAGGTGATGTAAAAATCTCAATTTCAAAAAAGTGACCCTTGTGACTGGTTTTGTGGTCCAGGGTCACATATAAAATATATAAATATTGTAATATATAATACAGTAAAATATATAAATATTGCATATTCATTGAGTCATTTTTTTTATTATGATGAAATTAATATATTAAAAAAACTGAAATAAAATTATAATTTTGTATACTAATATTAATATATTAATTCATAAAAAATAAATAAACATTATACATATATATTTTGAGAATATCATTCAGAATATACACTACTCTTTGATGGTCATCAATGAAGAAAAATGCTTTTCGTTACCAGATGGTGTAGTTACAGCATCTACCAGCAGGGGCTAAATGGGCCATGCTAACCTGCCATACCTTGAGCCCTTGGCGGTTCTAGGCCAGAATAAACTACAAACTGGACCAGACTTTATGCCGCAAGACAAAAGTGTGGCTATGCAAAGATTCACTTTTATAAACATAAGTCTTACTGTGTGGCTTGCATGGGTGGAATAATTGTCTCCTCACCTGAAGCCCATACTATATGTCAGGTGAGGTAACAGCTTCCTGTCAGGAGAGTCCACAGAGATGAAGAAACACAGCCATCACTCATCAGTCCTCATATCAGAGCACAGGAAGTGTCCAGCTGCAGGTCTCTGTGAAGACTGGCAACTCTCTCTCTCTGCAAGCCTCATCTACTCAGCTTGTCTTTAATCTCTGGGAGAGAGAGAGTGAGTAAGTGAAAGAGCGCTTTATGGATCCTTTCAATGGCCCCGCTGTCCTGACCAAACATACCCGATGCCCCTGCTATTACTGTTATGATGTACAGCTGTCAGGCACAGCGGCCCGCACACACAAAATCACTTTAGCTTGGAGGCACAGATATATAAACCACAACAGCACATCCATGCACAATAATAAGTGGCTAATGATGTCTCCTTTATTTATCTGCTTTTTGATTGTGCTTTCATCACAGGAACTGACATCTGGCAAAGTGGTAGAGCAGCAGTCCGAATGAAAGAAGTTTTCTGTGGCCATGGCAACAGCCACTGGCAAAGTGAAAAGCATGAAAGGACGAAACGTCAAGGAAGTACACGCACATTCTGGTTTGTAGTAACAGAGGCCGGTCGGCTTTGGCCCCATTCATAGCATCCAGTCTCCAGCTTTATAATGAACAGCAGAGATGCAATGGAGAGGAAAGGACACAGGGACAATCTGTGTTTTTACTGTGAGCAATGACACACAGGAGGAATGCAAAAGAGATATCGAGCAAGCAAAAGACCTCTCGTTAATAACCCTGCACTGGGTCTTTTGACTTGACACTGTGGCTGGCTGGTGTTAATCAGTTAAGTACACTGTTACCCTCTGGGCCCTGATGATGGACCTCATCAGCTCATTCAAACACCCTGACATGGCTCTGGTCCATTTGGATCCATCTCAGACCTAGAACAAAATCATTCAATAGACTTTTGGACATCTGAGAGTCAGGCTAGAGGAGTTGAGGCGCCAATCAATGACGTGCGAAACCTTGGCAGAAAACAGCTATTCATTCAGTGTCTCGCCCAGCTCTACACGGTTATTACTGCCGGAAAAGAGAAAGCTTTTCAGTAATGCTTTTTCTTTTGTTTTCTAATGTTATTTTATAAGGAAAAGTGAGAGAAATGACCATGGCTCAATGTTTCAGAGCACATGCATTAACCACTACACTAAACATTTTTCGCAATTTTAAGACTGTAAAAAATGCTACAGTAAAAACCTGGTCATTTTTTTAACTGTAATTTCTCTTACTATATACAGTGGGGGGGAAATGTTAACATTCTATGAAGTCCATGCTTATGATGAATTCCAGACCCATCATGCATTTGCTTTTTCAATGTGCATGCTCATAATCCATTGTACATTGATTTATAAATGATTAAATATGAAATAGTTTCAGAGACACTTGTTTGCTGTATCAATTAGTTATCAATGTCTTTAATGGCTAATGTTTGCATTAGAGGTCATGGAAATTTTGATTTGTTAAAATATATATCTCCTAAGCCATATGCATGGTATTGCTCATAGCAAAAATAGTTTGAAATTTTACTTTAAAAAAAGTGTTGCTAGTAAATAATATTAAAAAAATTAAAAAAATTAAAATTCAGCTGTTTGTATTAATGATTTCGGCTTTGTTTTTTTTTACCATTTGACAATCATCTTCATGATTTCTTAACATTTGCTTTAGGAAATTTGCATCCTATGTTTTCATTTTACTTAAAGGTTAGTAACTGTATTATCACTCACAATAAGTATTTATAAGAACACAACACAGCTAACAATATATTCATTTACTGAACAGAAATAAATCTGAATTACTAAAAAGTAATTGTAACTATAATATAATAACATTATAGTAATGCTTGTTGCATCTTTATAAATGTATGACTTAAGTAATTATAAAAAAAATTATATAAATGGAACTATAACTGTTCTTATAATGCAGTATAGGTCTTAATGAGTCTTTATAAATATATTTATATAATAGTAATACTTAAGTATAAATGGAGCTATAAATCATTATAAGCATGGGCTTCATAGAAAGTGTTACCAGAATTTTTTTTTTTTTTTTTAAAGAGAAAAAGAATCAGTCTAAAGTCTTAAAATGTACAGTGGAAAAACATTAAATTGACTTCCCTGTGTTAGACTAAACATTTGATGTTTTTTTCATCGAAATAACAGTTTCTTCTTAGTTTTTAATTGTTGGTTATGTACATCAGGGATTTACAGTATGTTGTATATTATGTTGTTTAATGTTTATTGGATTATTTTAGTGTCATGTGTATTACCATGATGGTGTTTTGTGTTTGTGCAGATTGAAACTTGTTACGGAATGAGACTCGGGCGACAGAGATGAATGCAAACAGGAAGTTTGACAACAACAGGGCTGGTGAACAGGAAGCAGGAGAGTAGGAAGTGCAATGCTGGATTGGAGAGTGGTGTGCTGGCAGTGAAAGGAATGTGTCTTCTTACAGGGATGGTGGTGGATAGATGGAGGCATGGAGAGATGAGATGCAGGATCGCTGGAGACAGGGTTAATGTAAGAGACATCAGTTAATGAAATATGTATTTTTTATTGTATATTTAAGTTAATGCTTTAAAACCTAAAATGTTACTACATTGTTTTTATGGTAAAGTTCTAGCAACCACGGCTGCCATTTTTGACCATAAATCGTACATATTTTTTTTACAGTATAGGTATGTATGAATTTATTTCTTCCGCAGAGCACAAAAGTAAAGATTTTGCATGCTCTTTTCCATGTAATTACAATGACAAAAAAACTGAAGCATCCGAGTTTCAAAAGTACCATAAAACTGATCCATACTGGATGGACTAAAATTTAAGTTGTTATTGACTGAACAATTTGACATCTGTCCTATAGCTCTCCTTGGCATATTTGTCAGAGTTTCTGAAGAAAGCAATGATGTCTGATTATGAATGATTCTTTTCAAACGATTACTAGATGCACTTCACAAAAGTAGTCTGAATGATTTATTCACTGATCCACTTCTCAAGTTCACATCAATGTCTCAAATTACTGAATAATCTCTAATATTCCTGGTTCAGTTTGAATTATGGTTCTGCAGATATTACTGAAAGAAGTACAGTCCAAATCTACAGTAGCTGACGCTTAGGAACACCAGTGTTTCTTCCCAGGATGCAGATTCGATAACATTAGCACTCTGTCATCTCCTGAGTCGAGCATGTTGTCACCGGTGATTGATTGGCACTTAAATCTCAATGCATGCATGTGAGAGCTGAAGGGTGTGCATTTTACATTACCTTGTATGTCAATGCAATCTTTTGAAAGCATTATTTGCATAAGCATCTGACAATTTTGCAGATATATATGACTTTCGGACAGCAGAAAAACGCTAAAACACAAAATAAAAACAAATGGCTCCCACACATAGACACACGTACACAGAGGATAAGATTAGAAAGAATAGTTCTTCACCAAAAGGGCACAGAGTCTGTAGAAATGAGGGTAAATCACTGCCGAGGAGGATCGAGCTCTTGAGAGGAATTTTCTGTAGTATTATAAGCCTTAGGAAAAGGGCACCACGTTCTATCCATTGACTGGGTGCTCTTGGATATCTGTGATAAACTGTTGTAACCTCTATACGCTGTTTCCAAAAGTACTGCTAAACTGCTGCTACATGACCTTTTCCTGAAGGCCAAACATCGCGTCTGTAGATACACACAAGCCATTATGACACTAATAATGTGCCTCAGAAACAGACAAGTCAAAGAAAGCTCAACCTCGATTTACCACTTCCCCTCTGGGACTAAATAAATGAAGTCTGTTTATCTATCAATCTGAGTCTGACACTTGCTGAAGAACAACGCTCAGACAGAACCCACTGAATTATCTGAGAAGATTTCAAGAAGGTTTAACACCATTGAAACAATATTTTTACAGATTAATTTTTGGGTCACATATTTCTTGGCCTTTCTGCTAATGCAACCTCCGTTCCCATCTGCACTGGTGCTATTTCTGCTGATAATGTTAAACAATCACACGATTCTTCCTCCGACATCCCCACCCTCAAACACAGTCCTTCTGCCAGAGAGCCCATTCTGCTTATTAAAGCTCAAAGCCAGCAGGACGCCCATGCACTGTTCAAGAACACGTCGCCAGTAGAAAAAAAAATAAATAAATAATAATGGTAAATCACTTACTTCTTTTGTTATTAATGCTGTTAGATGGAGATGCATGCCTGAGATGCAAAAAATCCATGGAAAAGTTACTGGTAAGACATTTTCTGTTAAGTTTACAGACATTTCCTATAACCCTAAAACACAATGCAATGGGTAATCCAAAATACGGCTAAAACACCTCGGAATCAATACGGAAAATTCCATCATATTAACACAGCACATTGTGCCCTATTTTTACAGACTTTTCTTAGATTGTAGTGGCTTTAAATAGGGAATCTAAAAATTTTTATATAAAAGCTAATTTACCTATGTAAGCTGGTCAAATATTTTTAAATATATCTGATGATTAATGGATAAACAGGTTAATGTTCATATACTTTATGTTCAAAGAGAGTTTGAGTGCAATTTAAAGGAAGGGCTCAAAGCAACATTTAAAATCTTTGAATGCTCTTTTATTCAATCATTCACACACACATTTCTAATGGATTCTAAAGCAACCAGAAAGTATTGCTTCTCTTTGCAAAAAGTTGAGAGCTTGTGCTATATTTCTTTCAAATAAATAGCTTTGATAATTTGTTATATAATGCAAAGACATTTTTAAGTGTTTCCATACTGTGAAAATGTTTTGGGACTATTGTATATTCAACACTATTTATAGAAAGAAAATATATACCTGAGCCAGAAGCAAACAATAACTTCTGAATAACCTGCCAGGGATATGAGGGTTTTTTTTTTTTTTTAGCTAAAGCAGGAGAGTAAAATGAATGGCTTAAAAGAACTAAATGGATCTCCAGACAAATGTCATCAGTACAGCTACCCAGAGACCACTTTCCTTTACTCATGAAACAGTGTTTCTGCTTCCTCAGCTTGAGGACTGTTTTCCTCCAGCCGACTGTTTATTTTTGTGTCTATTCAGTGCACTTCACCGTTTACAGACTTTCAATTGTTCATTTTGAAATGCATTTCAACTGCTGCTCCTCCTGTTTTTTAAAAGCACAATAAATTCTCAAATGTCTATTTTGACTGAATCCGTTTGGCTGACCGTTGATATTAGCAATAGCTATGATGTTTGTATTTGTAGTCACGCTTACACAAGTGCTCCCCAAGAAAATACTCTTTAAAAATAAACTAAAATACTAAATCAAGACATGCAAAAAGGCAAAGAATGGATAAAACAAATGAAATGGCTGAAAACAGTTTAGTTAAAAAAGCATGTGTGCTCACTCAATGAGGCTCAAAATAAACAGTTTGTACTTTGAGTTGAAAATTTTCCATTTTGTAAAAGATAAAAATTGCAAAGGCTGAAAACTGAAAGAGTTCAGTTAATATCAAGTGTGTGGCTTGTACATCCAAACTTTTAAAGAAAACTGGAGAAAAATACAATAGTTTAGAGATGGTGTATATTTGAAATATATATTATGACTTTGGTCTTTATGAAACTGAAAACACACAACAACTTCAAATATGATGCCAATAAAATTACATGTAAGCCAATATAATAAATACATTTTAACAAAGGATATACAGTACAATACATTTGGAGTATGGTTCATTACAGATATTTACAAAAGATTTAAAATGTCAAACCATGCCTGCAGTGACTGTTTAAAATAAGAGTATGTATTGTTTTCTGCTACATAAGCCAAATGTGATTTGTTTGGATTACAGCTAAATACCTTAAAAATGGTGTTCAGAACAATCAGGTAAGTCTTTCTCATAAAATTTAAATGTATCTGAACACTTCAAGTTAGAACACTAGTGTTTTGACATACATAAACTTTGTGTGTTTGTTTTGCCTATACCATTCTCAAAAAAACAAAACATAACAAAAAACATAACACATGCTATGACATGGTGTCATACTCCACACTAATAATAAACAAACCTGGCCTGCTGTCTGTGAGTCTCAACCTCTACATAAGAGATATGGATGTACCTGCCCCCTCGTTTTCCTTCAGTGTTTACTTAGAGTCTCCCTTTCATTTTCCTTCTCTATTTCGTCTCTCTCCCGCTCTGCCAGCCGTGTCTTACGATTACATCAATTTTCTTTTAGAAAAAAAAAAAAAAATCACAATATATTGTTCACAAATGAAGCCTGCATAAAGAACATACACACACGTGCACACCAACATTTACACAACACGTTCATACATCATGTTAAAGCTCATTTACCGTCTCTCATTTTCATTCTAATGATTTTGCTGGCCTAGCTGCAGTGTTTGGTAAATGTAATCTCAGAGAATGATCTGCTGAAGAATGAGCTGGTACATACAATATCATTCTGTTTCAGTCATTCATGCAAATCACTACGATACAAATTAAATGATGGCCAAAAAAAACAAGTTTTTTTATTTTCTTTACTAATTTTAGGTGGTTAGAGTCAGTTGTGCAATCCTGATTTCCCCCCCAACCCATAGAGTGACTTTTAGTCACCCATATAGTACATTTACTTAAATAATTTAATTGGATTAGATTCAGGGTAACTGGACTGTTCTGGTTGCATTTTGACTCACATAAATGGTGTGGCAGGTTGTAATTCAGTCAGTAACATCTATTAGAACAGCTCAGAGAGACTGTTTCATCAATTACTAATAGATTTTGTTACTTCATGCGAAAATATGATGTGTCATTTCCTGTCTGAAACATCTCTTTTCTACAGCTTTGAGAGTTTCTGCTGTATGCAGGAAGCGATCAAAGAGCTAGTAGTGGGAGACTGATTTGTAAAGTGTGGCAGAATTTATATGCTAATATATACCGTGGTAAAATAATCTGATGACTCGATGACTCTTCTAAGCAAGAATGCTAACCTTAGACTTATCACGCTCTGGCAGTGCTGATAAACCACAATTTAAATTTAAAAGACATTTAAACATATTTTACTTTGTGCTTGGAATAAGCTGTAGAATAAGAATGGATTCCTAGACCTGTGTGGTCCTTTATTCTTACAAACTCAAAACATAGTACTCAACCAAGGAGACCTGTGACATGAAACACACTTTGATGAGTCTCTCATTTGTGTTAAAAATATAGGTTACACTATTTTATGGTGTCCTTGTTACAGAATTATTAAGTACTAAGTAATACTGTAGTACCAACATTTACTATAGGGTTAGGATCAGGGTTTGGTTTTGGGTTAGTTGCATGTAATTATGCATTATTTACTGTTATCAACAAGAACAATGTAAAATAAAGTGTTACCAAAATATATTTTTAACCAAATGCATTTAATATTTATGGACTATACACTTGACAAACATACTAGTAAATATCAGTTACATTTTCAGGCAGGATTTCTTTGTAATACAAACAAATTTTCTATATTTATAGTAAGTTTAATGAAATATGTTGACAACAGTCTACAATTATAAATCATTTGTTTATATTATATAAGCTGGTGTAAAATGTATAATCAACACGAGGCAGCATATGACTAAATGAATTACCCTGAAATAAAATTCATTTGCAAACATGACACTCTGATAACAGTAAACATACAGAGGAATTAAATAATTAAATTTAAATACCTCTAATTAGGGGCAAAAAGCATAATACAGCTTTGACAATAGTTCAATACTTCACTATTATACTACTGATGCTGTCAACCTTTTTCAACAACGGCATTTTCGCTTTTTGCATTTTTTTGAGTTTTAGGTTGTTTTTTTTGGGGGGGGGGGGGGGATAGTTTTCTGAAACTGGCTGACAAACACATCATATATTCCACAATAAAGGGTCTTTGTTCCACGGGCTTAATTATTCAGTGTGGATTCATCTGGCAACAAGACAAAGGAGAATGCAAAAACATCTGCTATGCTAATGAGGTTCTACCTTCACACTATGCTTAATTTATCCTCCTCAATCCATTATTTGAGCCTATATTTGATATTTTTCATTTCCATTTGCATTACACTTCGGCTTATTAAATGGACTTTAAATGTAATAGAAGAACAAGAAGAAGAATCATTGAATTCTTTGAAGAACAAGGGGTGTTTTTTTGTACATGGCCAGGCGTACTGACGTTCATGTGCCAGCTGAATAGAGACGAGCATGTGAATGATGAGACAGAGGGTGTAAGCAACATTATTTGTTTTTATTGGTTACCACAAATCTTCTTGTCAAACATCTGATCTGAGTTTACTTGAAAGAGTCCCAGCCGGCATGATACATCAGTATGACGTTTGAAGTTGGACCCCAACGTTGGATTTTGTTTGGAAATGAAAATTGGGTTGACGTCGTCAGACTCAGAACCCAGTGTCAGATTGACGTGAGCCTTCAATGTTGGACAGACGTTGCATTTTGGTTGGAAATTAAAATCGTGTTGACGTCATAACCCAACGTCAGATTGACGTCAACCTCTAACGTCGGACAGACGTTGCATTTTGGTTGGAAATGAAAATCGGGTTGATGTCAGAACCCAACATCAATCTGTTGGTTTCTGATGTCAACCCAGTTTTCATTTTCAACCACAGCAGAGTTCTTCAGATGGCTCTTTCTTGTGAATTCTCCAGTGAAATGCCTATGTGTGTGCATATTTACTTGTAGGCCTAAATGTGCATGTTAAGGTCATCTGCCCTCTTGTATAATTCCTTTCACTTCCTCCAGCATTGTGTAACCTCGAAGCCCCAAAAAAAACCCCCAAAAAACACCTTGTCGCCTGAGGATTGGCTCTGCAGATGTGCAAATATACAGTATAATGGGAATCACATGCGTATGTACAATTCAGTGAGTCAGCTGTTTTGCTAGCGCGCTGCTTAGCATCACTGGGATGGTAATCCGTTACAGTACGGCAGGCCTCTGCCAGGAGTGTATAAAAAAAGAAAATGAACAAATGAAGCTAAGACACTAAGCTGTAGTTTGAAGATTGTTTTTGTCCATGATAAACTTTCAAAGTTGTTTTTAACTGCAAATTATGAAGCTAATTTATTTGCTGTTATGCCACTGATCAACTTAAACTGAAGCTGACCTCTATTTTATTTTGGAGAAGATTTTTTGGAGAAAGGCAAGAAGTTTATACAATACAAAAATAGAAGTTCTTGAAGAGTTAAATTATTCTCTAATTAGGTTTGCTTTGTTCTTTTCTTTGTTTATCTTTTTATTACTATAAGTATGTATCATCTGCATTTAGGCTGTCGTACCTGTTTTGGCTATTAAGACTAAAGAACTTGATTTATTCTGGCAATTAAAAAGATGCTTTTTACTGATTCATATTTCCCTGAATTGACCAAAGGACACACAGCTCCAGAGTTATTTAAATTGTTATGATGGTTGATAGCACAAATACTGAGCTGTTTTATGGGGCATTCTAAACTATATACAAATTCTCTCTTGGCCAAAATACATTTCAAATATGTTTTTCTAAATGTTGTAAAAAGCATTTCTTTAAGCCCATCAAACTAATGATGATGTGACCATGGTAACAAAAGAGTAGTGAAAAAAAAAAAAAAAAAAAAAAATTAAAATAACTCATGTCCATGAAAACAAATAAAAACTGAATATAACTGTGACATTACGCCTCCACCGAAAAGGAAGTACAATGACGACTGACCAAGGGGGAGCCGGTGGGACGAGAGAACCCGGTGAAGCCGCAAGGGAGAGGGCCTCCGGTGGAGCCAGAGGTTGGAGGAGCCAAGGCAGAGCCGACAGGTCAACAGGTCAACAGGCTGAGATGGAGCGAAGGGATCAGAGGCTTGAGGCGGAGCCTCTTGCACTGGCGCTGCTGGTGGTTGCACAACCTGCAGCTGGACATCGCAGCAGGGCATCCCCGGAGTTGGAGACGGCGCAGGGCTGTAATCCTCCTGCAGCAGCAGGGCTGGAGGACTGGCTGAGCTCTGTGGTGATAACATGAAACTTGACAGGATCACAGTGAAAATGACAGTCCATGCAGGATGCAACATGAAGTTATAATAAATAATAATGCAAACATGCAGAGCAACACACTAAACATACAAGTGACCACACTAAACATACAAGTGACCAGACAACATACAAGTGACCAGACAATGAGTTACTGAGAAAGTGCAGCTTAAATAAGAACTCAAACGAGGTAATTCATCAAACACAGCTGAACAGAACAAACTCATAATGACATGACCATGGTACCAAAGGAGTGGCGGGAAAAATCAAACAAAGGAAGGCATGTGACTAATGAAGGTCACGTTGTTGGAATTTTTATTTTTTTACATTTTGATATATATATCTGAAAAATATATATATTTTGCCACTGTGGAAATTAGCTTAATAGTAGCTTAATGTCCTCTTGGTTGGTTGGCACCATTTTTAAATCATACAAAGACCCTCCAGTCATTCTGCAATATATTGCTGACTAATGCTCATTAAGGATAATGCAAGCATAAAAAAAAATCTTTCACGTAAATGGCAGAGCTGTGAAGCAGTCACATTTCCCACTATGATCCTATCAGTCAGAACACCTGCTATGATATATGAGCCCAGATTTCTGTTCGTAATGGGGTTCAATGACACAGGGAAAAATGAATGTATGCAATATGGAGCATGTCTTGGATGTGCCAAGTTACTTATAGGGTCTTCACTAATATAGGCCACATCTCTCTCTCTTTTCTTTTTTTTTTCTTTCTTTGGCTTTGTTGTTGTAATGTGAAGGACACAGGGGTGATTTTCTGCTGACAGACTGCCAACGCTGCTGGAGAGACTGGGAGAGCAAGGTTCGGTGTCTACTAACCTTTCCCCTCATGGCCTTGCTCAGGTAGTAGAAATGTGACATTATTCTCTCCCCAGATCCTGCCTCAAATGAAACTGGGAAGCACTCCAGACCCCCTAGACAACTTCACTTCAGAGGCCCTGATCCAGCAGATCAGTGGAAACTGAGAACCGTGGAGAGGCACTAATGTACTACTGCCGGCCTGGCTTTAGATTCTTGTTTTTAGACACACACACACACACACACACACACACACACACACACACACACACACACACACACACACACACACACACACACACACACACACACACACACACACACACACACACACACACACACACACACACACAACACAACGTTTCTGAATCTTCTAGTTCTCCATAGTTTTTTCAATATAATTTATTCATTGCTCTCTGGTTTTTACAGTCCTATTCTCTGTTAGGTTTATCATATACCCTAGTTGGCTTATTCTCTAGAAAGTTTATCTAACATACACTGATTTCTTATGACAGCATGTGCCAGTAGCAGGGCATCTATAGAAAGCTGATGTTAAATATCACTATTCATTACATTTTCAGCTAAATGTAAAGAGTAAAACTATTATGAAGCACAAAATATGCAAGAACATGCAAAAGTGAATGATGTACCAAATACCACAACAACATGTGACAACCCACCTAATAAGCATGCAAAAACTTAGCAGATAATTTCACATTCAAAATGCACTAAAACTACCAAAACACTTAAATTTATAATTGCTTACACACTAAAAGTGGTACTTGAGGCCCACTCAGAGAAACCATTCACTCACCTAATCTTCAGATGTAGTCTTCAAAACTGCAAGCACATTATCTGCTTTACACTCGGTTTGCAGTTGTACAACAAACTTTTTACAAAATGCTAAACAGAGTTCTCAACATTAGACACATCATTCAAAACTAACAGCTTGTGTTTCATTTAGAAAACACAGCCATTTAAATACCACAATCCTTACCTATTATCTACACCCAATGATCATGTGTAAAAACACATACATAAATTGATCAAAATAAATAAATAATTGACCCTCTTGCATTTCTGTTTATTGCGTAAATACTCAATATGTAAGTCAAGCCACCTTTATTTCTGTTCTGTAGCACTACACAATACAGATTGTTTCAAAGCAGCTTCACAATAGTAATAAATTACAGTTTTTCTCAATTGCTAAAACACAATTTCTGAAACCTTGCTCCTTTTTCTGAAAACGTTAAACACAAAACCTCATCTTCAAGCACTTTTCACAAAACCTCTGACTCTTCTTGCAAAATGAAACGTTCGCCTCAAAACAGTTTTACCTGTGTTCAAAATCAAACACTGCTCTCAATTCATAAACAAAGTGATCAAAATGATATACACTATCAAGCAGTCAGTAAACAATAGACCAAAAAACAGAAAACACATTGTTCAAAACATATAGTTCTCGAAATATATTTATGGACTGCTATTCTGTTTGTAGACTTACCCGTGACACCTTACTGTACCATCAAAAAGTTCATTTGTGACATACTGTATGACTGGACTTGATAAAAGGAAATAAAAAGAACAGTAATGATGGATGTAAAACAAACGATAAAAACGATAAATGATCAACAGTTTAGCTCACGTAGACTGGTGTTGTGATCACTGTGTGAAGAGTTTTGAAAAAGTGACCTAAGTATTGAGAAATGTGTCCTATAACGTGTTATAAAAAAACTGTTATGAAAAGTGAACGCTGTGCTTCCCAGAGCTTTTGAGGTTATTGCTTGTATGGTCTCAAAATGGGTTTAAGAGAGTTTGAATGAAAATAAATTATTCATATCACTAATTAAAAAATAACATGACAGCAGTCAGAAAGAGTAATTACACACTTTATTTCTATGTCACCAGCAGAATTACTGGCAGATGCTTCCATTGGAGTGTCCTTGTCAGTGCTTTTAACCAGTGTAGTCCACATCGGTCATCACTCAACAGTACAGAAGGTACACTTCTACAGTACGCCAGGGTCAAATAAGCACAGGAGAGAGGGTCTAAATGTGATATCACATCGTTAATCACAGCGAGTCCTTGGTAAGTAACATCTCAACTTGGCCTAAAGGACAAAAATTATGCTACTTTATTTCCCAGTCATAGTAACATGAAATGGACACTGTCTTCATCTAAATATACAGTAGATGACCTGCCTAGATAGACTTTTAGATAGGGGCGTGGCTTAAAAATCATCTTTCTTATCTAAATCCCATCCAATATCATAATTAAAAAGACCTCAATCCGACTATTATCCTGCTGATAATTAATTCGATAGATAATTTGTTTCTTCTTGAGAGCGGAACCAAAACTTCTAAAACTACATCAATCTCTCCACGACCCTCTAATCTCTTCTCACAAGTCAAGATTATCGTTAGTGACAGGCTTTTTGAAATGTGGTAATCAAAATAAAGTACCCAGAATCTTGCTCAAGTCCCCTAAGGATTGTGGTGGCAGGCGCCGTGAGGAGCTTCCACAGACTCTTTTAAGCGGAGTTGACAGGAAGTACTGTAATGAGAGAAGTGACTGTGCCACAGATATGCATCTCAGCAGCTGACAGCGGCCTGAGCCATCCCATCTCTCAAAGTGGGAGGGGAGGGTATGACAGCAGAGAGCCCTGCAATTTGAAGTGCCTCTCATCTGCATATTGATTGGGAACTTTATCACGCATCACTAATGAGCGAATGGCTTCGTTTTCCGAGATGATGATAATGTTGATCATCATCAAGGCTTCAGTCTCAGTTAATATTCAGCCTTCTACATCTACGACACTCAGCTCCATTCAATTAATATTTCACACGCTGGCTGCCAATCGACACCTCCACTGTTTATTAGAAGAAATTCTCCAGATATGGTTGACTGTGCTGTAATTGCATCGATATGTCTCCAGTGTTGATAAAACACACGAAAGACCATATTTCATTAGACTGCACTTGTGTTCTGTGTATTGCCATAAGATGTATTCAGATTTTTTTTTCCAGACTCTACTGTAAGATTGCCATCTTGTATAACCATTGTATTAAAAGACAACTGCAGAGATTCCTATTGGAGTACTCCAGCAAGCATGAAAACCCCAAAAGCATTTTAACACAGTCTGTTACATAGCATGTTCCCTTTCAAAAGCTACAATCAATGCTGCGCGGAAAGCGCCAAATAATTTGGCTTAAATAACCTCTGATGATGATGTCATCAGAATGCGTACGTCAGAGGCTATAAATAGACCTGTGACAGGTGCACTCATCAGGTTCTTTTGTCTTCAGAACCGCATTGTGTACCGTGTGTGTGCTATTCAAACCTCTTCTCAAACTATCCCTTTTGCTAGGAGTTACTTTTGTCAGGCAGGAATAAAGACTTTCTCTTTCTTTTTCTCTACAACAAAAAGAAAAGAAAAGAAAAAAAGAAAAGAAAAAGAGAATCATGACGAGAGAATGGCGAGTGCAAGCACTGAGTTGCTCTCCATTAAAGTGCTTCGCGCTTGTCTCTATCACGAGTCGATCTGGCTGGAGACGGGTCCTTCCCTTTCTCTCGTTCTCTCTTCAGATCGTGTCGTCCCCCCTCCACTGCTGAAGCGCGCTTCTGCGCTTCTTCAGAGCGGGCTGAGGATGTAGGTTCTCATCAATAAAGAATCTAGTGGCTCGGACCTCGAGTCTGCCGAGGCAAGGCTCAGATTACGGGTTCACTATATATGTAATGCGAGGGAACTGAGCAGACGGGAGACTCCCTTTCTTTCTTGGTCCTATGATCACGTGCAAACAAACTGAGTGTGTTTGCAAGCTATGATTTTAAGATTCTTTGTTGAAACTCTAATATGAAAATAACTATATTCAGCCTTTCCTCCAGACCATTTTTACTTGTCTGGTTGATATCTGGCTGCATTTAATGCTGAGAAATGATTTATAGTTTTTTTCGATTGCTAAACGACAGTGAGCACAACTGGAGCTACATGTGCAAAACTCTAACTACAGTCTGCACTACCAACAGTCACCTGAGCTAAACAGTTCACATCACCTGCAAAACTCACTCCAAGCAACACAACTCTTAACACATGGCTCAAAACAGGCTAAGTGCAGCCAAACACTATGCACAACCCTCACTGAGATAACACACACTGTCACTCAGAACACACTGAGAGTAAAAACACTAGCATCAAACACCAATACAGAAAATACAAACTTTTCATCTTTACAGTTTGAACAATTTCAGTGACTTCATACAAAGTCATATTTTCTTCAAAGAAAAGAATGACATTCTTTCACATGATTTATTTAAATTTTTAGAACATAATTATTTAAGGTAAATGAAAATTAGCAGTTTGCTTCAATAGTCTGTAGTAATTTACGGAATTACAGTAATGAGAAAAAAAAGGTAGAAACTAAAAGTACATACTGTAATTCAAACAAATAATTGAGGGGCTAATCCTGCCTCTCTCTAGCATCAGGCCACAGGTTTTCATCAACATCACATCTAATGTTTTCTCTTGCCATGCACCTGAGGAAGAACCTTCTGGAGTGCCTTATCCATCCCTGGCAGTCCTCTGGACACGTGTCCTCACATCCGGCATGCATGGCTTCCAAAAGAGACATTTGGTCATGTGGGTGGTGACCAAACACTTTTCACCTCCACAAAAAAAAAATATTGAAATATATCTTACGTAAAGTGTCGAAAATATATGTGGCATATATTCCAAATTGTTGGTCACTTATATTTATCATTTTGAAATGTATTATGAAATGTAACAAAAGTATATGATGTTACAGTAAGTGTGAAATATATTTACATATATATTTACATATATTTAACTAAAATATATTTATTGGGCCAATTTTTAATATTTGCATATTTACATTTTACATTTACATTTAGTCATTTAGCAGACGCCTTTGTCCAAAGCGACTTACAAATTAGGACAAAATTCAGCGAGTCATCATAAAGAGGCAAAAGCAACAACAACGCAAGAAGTGCTCAAAATACGAAGTTCAGGTATTATTCAGAGTAGCATAAGCCTGATAAGTGATGTTTCAAAGGGAAAGGAAAGTTTTTTTTTTTTTTTTTTTTTTCTCTATAAGGTTAAGTGCTCACGGAAGAGATTGGTTTTCAGCTGTCTTTTGAATGTTGTCAGGGATTCTGCATTCCGGATGAGGGTGGGGAGAGCGTTCCACCAGCATGGAACTGTGAATGAGAATGTTCTGGAAAGTGATTTTGTGACTTTCTGTGATGGAACCACGAGACGTCGCTCGTTGACCGATCGTAGGTGTCTGGTAGGGATGTAGACTCGTAGGAGTGAGTGAAAGTAGGAGGGAGCTGAGCCTGTGATAGTTCTGTAAGCAAGCGTCAGTGCCTTGAACTTGATGCGAGCAGCGAGAGGTAGCCAGTGCAGAGAGATGAACAGAGGAGTGACGTGGGCCCTCTTGGGCTCGTTGAAAACAAGACGAGCTGCAGCATTCTGGATCATCTGTAGGGGTTTGGTTGCACATGCTGGAAGTCCAGCCAGAAGAGCATTGCAGTAGTCAAGCCTAGAGATGACCAGGGCCTGGACGATAAGTTGTGTTGCATGCTCAGTTAGGAAAGGCCTGATTTTCCTGATGTTGTGCAGTGCAAACCTGCATGATCGAGCATATATTCCAAAAATATATTTCAAATATATTTATTTTGTGTATGGGAGCCTTTCAGCTGAAATTGCAATCAGCAGTGTTTGAAAGGCACAAGGCTGAAATCTAATCTGTTTTGAATATGTGGTTCACAGTTTTGACATCAGTGTGTTAGCATTTGAACAAAGTGCTGTAAATCCACAGTGTTGTGCAGGTTGTGGTTAAAGTCATGGGATAAGTGTGTAGAGTTTTGAAAACTGTGTTCAAGCAATGAAAAACGAACTAGAGTTTGGTCCACATGAACTGCTGCTGTGCAGACTGTAGTTAGAGTTTTGCACATGTGACTCCAGTTGTGCCCACTGTCGTTTAGCAATCGAAAAAAACTGTAATACTCATCTAATTTGAAAAGTTAAATGCTTGTATTAACTTCTTGTTTGGCTGTTCTTTGGCTACATTTAATTCTGAGGAATTAAATGCCAAAATAGCCATCTGGAGATGGATTTTGAGAACGGCACCTCCGAGTGCTCCTCCCGCGATGATGAAGCACATGAGGAGTTACTCGAGGTGGTCACTCAGTGGCCGGATTACAGGTAGACTGGCCACAGGAGAAAGAGCAAGCACTCCAAAGCACTCAAAAAGTCAGCACTCCCCACCAAGCCGTGCAGAACAACATTCACACTGTAGGGAAGGCGTTTCAGTCATCAGGTCATGCTGGTGCTGCTCTGCACATTATGGCAGGTGTACCAAGCTGACCTGCTGAAAAAAACAGCCCCCCCGGGATGGGGCACATAAAACATATAATAAGTAGCTCCTTTACAACACCCTAATGACACCGCTGATCCATCCCCGCCACCTCCAGTGTTTCTGATACAAGAACTGCAAACTCTGCTGGACAAAGGGGCCATATATTCCCCTCCCAGACAGACAGTCAAGTTATTACAGCTGCTATTTTCTGGTTTCCAAAAAAGATGAGTGGTTGCGTCCAATTCTAGACCTTCGCAGTTTGAATCATTCTCTCAGAACATTTAAGTTAAAAATGTTGACAGTCAAAATTATTGTCACAAATTCAACACAAAGATTGGTTCGTCACAATCGACCTCAAGGACGCATATTTTCATCTAGAAATTCTGCCACAACACAGGAAATTTCTGAGGTTTGCTTTCGGGGGTGAAGCTTGCCGAAATCAGGTTTTCTCATTCGGCCTAGCCTTATCCCCTGCACATACACAAAATGCATAGATGCGGCTCTGGCTCCGTTGCGACTCCAGGGCATCCGCATTTTAGATTACGTAGACAACTGACTGATTTTGGCCCAGTCTCAAAAGCTTGCGCTTTGACATCGGATGTCGTCCTCGCTCATCTTGTGTATCTGGAGTTGAGACTCAGTGCCAAGAAAAGCGTTATCTCTCCTGCCCAGAGAACTATGTATTTAGGGGTTGTATGCGACTCTGTCACCATGCAGACACAACTGTCTCCCGCTCATGTCGAGTCCATCTTAAACACCCTGAGCGATATTAGGCTAGGTCAGGAAATTACTTTCCATCATTTTCAAAGAGTTCAAGATCTTATGGAAACTGTGTCTATAGGGATACCTTTGTGGGGATACCAGTGCCAGGGGATTTTGTCCAAGGGCTATTCCCCAGAGGCAAAAGAGGATAAAGGCACATGGCGAGTGCTTTGTGCCCTTACTAAAATCCATGTTTATGGTAAGTGTACATGCTAAGTGCTTTGTGCACTTTCTAAAATCCATGTTTATGGTAAGGGTCATGCGCTGCGGGCTTCAAACCCTTTCTATGTGGTTCAGACCCCGGTTCCTCAATTTGGGTCCCACTCTAGGTGCGTGTTGTCGTCGCAGGATACTGACGGGCTGGGGAGCGGTCTTAGATGGCCGCCCAGCCCAAGGGGTCGGGAGAGGCTGTCATCTCGTTTGGCACATAAGTTGCCTCAAGTACTTTCCCTGGCAGTTAAGGGGCTACCATGTCCTGGTGCGGGTGGACAACACTGCATAGTCACTTACATAAATCGTCAGGGCAGCCTGCTTTCAAGCTGTTTGAACAAACTAGTGTAACAGGCTCTGCTTTGGGCTCAGGACAAGTTCCTGTCCCTCAAGGCAGTTCACATTCCCGGAAGCATAAATGTGGGAGCAGATTTATTGTCCAAATGGGAGGCCACACATAGGGATTGGAAGCTCCATCCCAATGTGGTTAGCCAGATCTGGGAAAGATTTTGGGGAAAGAGGTGGACCTCTTCGCTTCACAAGAAACAGCGCAATGTCCCCCTCACGTCTCACTGACTCCTCCAGCCCCCTTGGGTCTAGATGCCATGACCCATGCATGGCCCAGGAAGCATCTATATGCGTTTCCACCAATCACTCTACTCCCGGGAGTCCTGGCGAAGGTCGGTCAACAAGGATCATGCCTCTTGCTGATAGCGCCTCGTTGGCTGACCAGAGTCTGGTTCTCAGAAAAAAAATCTCTCCTCGACGGCTCGCCATGGGCAATACCGAACAGGAGAGATCTCCTGTCTCAGGCGCAGGGGGCGTTATTTCATCCCCAGCCCGATTTATGGAATCTTCATGTTTGGCCCCTGAGGGGGACCGGCTAAGAGATGCTGTACTTTCAGCGGATGTAATAAAGACCATTCTGAGTGCTAGGGCTCCCTCCACTAGAAGAATGTACGCCCTTAAGTTGCGCATCTTTGAAAGAGGGTATACCAAACAACATGCAGACCCAGTCCACAGCCAGATTGTTTAAGTGCTGGAGTTTCTGCAGGAAAAGCTGTCAGCAGGAACATGTCCTGCTATTCTCATAGTATCTGTGGCCTCCATTTTGGCTTGCCACGCTCTGATTGGTGGGGTTTCAGTGGGGTTACACCCTCCGATCACCCGCTTTATTCATGGAGCTAGGTGACTGAGACCTCTCGTCAGAGTGAAAGTTCCCTCGTGGGATTTAGCCGTGGTCATTGAGGGGCTACTCGACAACCCCTTTGAACCATTAGAGTCAGTGCCAGTCAAGCTTCTGACACTAAAGATGGTCTGTCTTATGGCTATCTCGGATCACATATGATCCTCAGGGGCGTGCTCTGGCCGGGGTCTGGCGACAGATGGGGATGAGAGGAGCGTGGCCCGTGGGCGGCGCGTGCTGTCATCCGAGAACTCTGTGAAAGAGGGGGACGATAGTGGCGGGACCCGTGGGCGGTGCGCACTATGGTCCGAGAACTCTGTGTGCTCAGGGTTGGGGGAACCAGTTCTTTCTTTAACCACATTAGGGTACTGCTCGTCGTTGGACGAGCAGTGGGGAGTGGAGAACAAAAGATTCCGGGGGAAGGAGTGGCCCTGCTACCACCTCCTGCGAAGAACTGATTGTCAACCCTGAGCAGCCCGTCTCAGGGGCGCCGCTTAGCCTGGCGTTTAGCGGGGCGCGGGGCCGGAGAGGGCTGTGGCGAGCAGGCTGAGGATTCTGTGCCGACGGCTGGGTGGAGGCAGCAGCGGGCCGTCGGGGCAGAATATGCTTAATCGCCTCAGTCTGCTTCTGAGCAGTCGAGAACTGTTGGGCAAAGTCCTCGACCGCACCGCCGAAGAGGCCGGCCTGGGATATGGGGGTGTCGAGTAGACGAGTCCGCTCGGCCTCCCGCATATCAGCCAGGTTCAGCCACAGATGTCTCTCCTGGACCACAGCTGTGGACATCACCTGAGCAAGGTCGGTGGCGGCACGCAGCTCATCAAAGAGCCCTGGATCAGTCCTGCCCTCGTGCATGTCCTTGAGCATCTGGGCCTGGTAGACCTGCAAGATGGCCATGGCATGCAAAGAGGCAGCTGCCTGTCCCACCGCTCTGTAAGACTTCGCCACCAGGGTAGACGAAAATCTACAGGCTTTGGATGGGTGCTTAGGGTCGCCCCGAGAGGAAGCGCTTGCCGGACACAGCTGCATCACGACAGAACGCTCCACCGGGGGAACCCCAGTGTACCCACAAGCAGCAGCCTTATCGAGGGGAGGAAAGGCGGAGGAGGTCGACGAATGATCACGGGAAGACAATGGTGTCTTCCAGGACGCGTGACCTCCTCATGCACATCTGGGAAGAAAGGTATTGGGGTTGGACGCCGACGAGGGTCAGCGGCCGCACCCAAAAACCAATCGTCCAGCCGCGAACGCACTGGGTTGGGTGGCGGGGACCACTCGAGCCCAATGGCTGCGGCTGCCCGGGAAAGCATGGCCGTCATCTCGGGATCAGACTCGGGCAATGCTGGAGCACCCGATGGTGGCAGCACAGCCGACTTCCCGAGGACTCCTGCCCACCTTGTGATGCAGCGATCGACATTGCATCCTCATCTGGAGCGCCAAACGAGATTCGCGGGGCCTCCGTAGAGGGACCAGCGGTCTCAGTTTGGACACTCGCGGGTACCAGCGCTGGAGAGGGGGGTGTGGACGAATCGGCGGTTTGTTCCACACCGTCACCCTCAGGTCACCCTGGCCACCAGCCGAAGTACAGCCTCTTGGGGAGACCGTAGATCGGGGTGTGGATGAGGGGACTCTCGCTCGAGTGAGCTCATTGAGTCTCGACCGAAGCGCGGAGATGGTCATGTTCCCACAGTGAGAACATGAGTCATCCACAAGCGCTGCTTTAGCGTGATCAATGCCCAAACACACAAAGCAGCGATTGTGCCCATCAGAAGAAGACACATTGCGACCGCAACCAGAAGTGCACGGGCGAGGCATCTTTAAAAAGACGTGCCGCGTGCAATGCTCTTTTGTGAGAGGAAAAACTCTGCGATGTTGAAGCGACCAGGGAGAAACACACTATCTGTCAGATCACTGAGCAGATCAGCAGGGTAATGTGCACTCGCTGGAGATCGCCGTCACACCAACACTGGAGAGTTCGCTCGTCTCGAAGATGAAGAGATAAGAGATAACTCAGGAATCAGGCTTCTATGTGGAGTGAAGAATAGCTCTCGGCTCCGAAGCGAAAACATATCTGCATGTTGCCAGCGTACTTCCTTATAAACCCCCAGGGTGGGGCGGAGTTACGCTATGCAAATTCCGCAGACCCATGGCATTTCATTGCCATTGGCTCGTTTTATAAACTCGAAAGTGATAGGCTTTCTAAGCGAAACCCCATTCGTCGTCATCCGACGTATCTCGGAGTGACCACGAAAGGGAACTCCACTTACTGCGTCCAGTTCGTGCTCTTCAGATTTAAGTCCACCGCACCAGCTAGTGGCGTAAGTCAGAGCAGCTGTTCATTTGTTATGGGGGCTGTAACTGGGGGGCAGCCACCAAAAAGCAGAGGGTGAGGGATGCTATTGCTCTAGCCTATGAGGCGTGTGGTCAAGCTCCGCCTCTAGGTGTTAGGGCTCATTCTAACAGGGGGGTTGCATCCTCCAGGGCTTTAGCAAGAGGCGTCCCCTTGCAGCAAGTATGAGATGTGGCAGGCTGGTCCTCTTCGCACACATTTATTAGATTCTATAGTTTGGATGTTCACATTGCTCCGGGCTCTCACCTCCTTGAGTCGACATCCCAAGTTCATGTCTGAGGCCCTCCTCGTGTTTGTGCGCACACACTACACAACCTTGAGGGGTCCAGACACTTCCAGTTTGCAAGAACAAAATGTCTCATTAGCTTTAATTGTTTATATTCACAAACATACTAAGGAAATTATATAAAAAAGTTAATTTTAATACAAAATTCTGACTTGATGACAACAAACTGCCATGTGCCAAATTCTTTCAAATGAGACCACAATCATGCTTCTATTTTAAAGGATTCATAAACTCTTTTAATATCTCTTTTAATTTGGGTATGTCATTTCTTGGGTTTAGGTTCAGAAGGGTGGTGCAAGTTAACAGGTCAATATTAATGTTCTTAACATTACTCTAATGTTACTCTCATGCTACAATGCTACAATCCGGCCTCTAGCTCATAAATGCCAGAGGAGAACTGGCCCCCGACTGAGCCTGGGTTCTCCCAAGGTTTTTTTTTTATTTTTTATTTTAATTTTTTTACATTAGGTCACCTGATGGAGTTTTAGGACACCATTAGGTCACTTGATGGAGTTTTTCGGTTCCTTGCCACTGTTGCCTTTGGCTTGCTCAGTTGGGGATATTTTGGGGATATTTAATTTAATTTTATCAATCAATAAATTCCTCTTAAAAAAAAAAAAAAAACTTTGTTGTATTATTTTAATTTAATACTGTGAAGCTGCTTTGATACAATCTGTATTGTGAAAAGCGCTATACAAATAAACTTGACTTGACTTGACTTGACTCTAAACCTAAAATAAACATGTCAACAACATCTTTGATCAGTAGGCTATTTAGCCTTGTTTTAAAATATAAGGTGCTTTATATGTTAAAAGAATTGTATCTATATCACTCAAAATGTAATCATTATAATAAGATAAATAATTATAAAAATAAGTATTGTTTAATGTTTATGCAAGTGGAAACTAATGAGATCGAGGTCAGTCCCGCCCCTAGAGATCGTCGGGGAGAAGTTGTGAGAAAGCGAGTGTTGTACAGAGCTTTGATAAGAGATACAAATCATTTAAATTGAGAGTGAAACCTTGAAAATAGATTGTATTAAACACAAGATTTTTTTTTAAATGTCGACACTTTTGAGTTGAAGAAACAATTTACAACAATTTATTGAAGAAATGGGGCCTAATCAATGTGCTTTTAGAAGAATAGTTGGGGTTTTTTCTCATTATTTGGATTATATTATCCTTGGTGAGTAGTATTTTCTACTGTGTTTATTTAAGATGCGTTTGAGTTTTTGAATGTGACAACGTGCATCTATAATAGAAATGGTAATGTGCTGTTTTAATGGAAAAAAAATTTAGAGAAATGTGATTATAACGGGAAAAAAGTAAATGTGTGAAAAGTGTTTAATGTTGAAAAAAAAAGAAAAGAAAAACGATGTAAATATTTGTGAAGTTAGTTTTTCCAATAGAGACAGAGCGCAACGCGTCATATTCTGAAGACCACGCCCACCGGGGGGGGAAACAATCCAACCGTCTCCATTGACTTTGCATTGCGAGAGGCTGCCTCCTTGTCATTTATGACTTAGGCCTATAACAAAAAACAAAACAATGTCTAAAAGCTGCTATGTTACAAGGTGTACAGCAAACAAGCTAAATAACCCAGAAATAAATTTTTATAAGCTGTCGACCCAAAAAAACGGTTGTTTCAGGACATAAAAGTGGATCAATTGAGACAGAGCGCAACTAGTTCTCGAACTACTCTGAGAACTACGCCCACTGGAACGCGACATGATATTGTAACGCTGATGTTGTTTCACAGCTGCTGATTCGCATGCCTTTTCCACGCTGGATCAATTCGTAGCCTACCTGGTGACATAAATTACAGGAGTGTGAGACTAATTGGTAGGACAAGCCATTTTTCCTTCTCTGGTCACTTTAGTTTTTCCATTTTATTTTCTCTTCTCTTCTTACTGGACCGAATAGTTTTTCTTTTTCTTTTCCACTATTCCATTTTTTCCGTGTGACCCCTCTTCATCATTTTTATTTATTTTCCTGCATTTGAACTGAGACATTGCAATTCTGCCCTACAAAGGCAAAACGCCGTAACATCATGTTTGGTCAAAAATGAGTTAGTGTCATTTTTGTGGTATTTGAGACCTCCTTTATCATGTGAATAAACATCGTGAGTCAATTTGATTGTTTTAACGAGAAAATAAAGGGCTATGACAACCGTAACTTCCAAAACCATACGAGAAACCACAGCAGAACGCCGTAACAGTTGTTACGGCTCTTTGCCTTTGTTCCAGCACGCTGAAGTTGAGTTAAGGTGTTCTGACTTTGTTTACCCTGGCATCAAGAGAGATGTTACGGTGCCGCTGTGATGTTACTGTACTCTGGCTTTGTCATACTGTCAAAGTTTGCCGCTCTTTAATTGTCACCAAACCACGTAACATACACATGACACAACACATCTTTGGCCAGACAAACTGCTAACCATGCAATCAGAAACAAAGCAAGGTGAACAAGCCATACTTAGATGTTATGCAAGCTAATAGGTTGTCATAAATGTTGTTATTTTTGTTCAGGGCGATGGTTCAGATCTTGATGTCAGTGACAGCCCGGAGCTAGCTAAATTTAATCTGTGTCACGTAAGTTAGCGCTAACGTTGACGCTGACACTCGCCTCACATCAGATGCCGAAAACCAATTATTAAATACACAGGCATCCTACCTTTCCATGCAATCCGATATAATCCATGGAAGATGCATAATCCATAATCCATAGCAATGCACGTCATCTGCTGTATCCACAACAATCCATACGTGTTTGAGCCATATTTCCTTCTTGCAGGTGTTCATGTCAGATCTTACACAAATCCATATAGCACTAAGCTAGTCATCGCTAACGTCCGTACAAAGTAGGCTAACCTAAATGGTAAAAGTAATTCCAACTTTTTTTCGGTTGACTCTGTCTATATTATCTCAGAATTAAAAAGCAGTAGTCCAAGTCGAGTTCGTTGACTGTGCATCTTGAGCAGTTTGGTGGCCCTTAACCCTTTAACTGTCACCGTCATTTTAATTAAACCTCTAATAAACGCATAAAAAGAGCATATATGTGCGTTATAGCTGGCAGCCGCATCACAAATCGAGAATCCATAATATTTTTGTTTATATATTTTTTTTAAATCTGACTTTTTAAAAAAAATAAAAATGAATTGGTGTTATTTTTTTAACTCTTGGTATAAAAACAAACTGAGCTTTCTACCAATCTTTCATGATTTTTCATGTTTATTGCTATTTCAAAATAAAGGCCTAAACACGCCTAATGAATATGAAATATTCTTGTTGCAAATTGATAAATTACTGCTCCTCTGTAATTTATTTTAACAGTTGTGTTCAATTATAATTAAATTATCTTTATTGTGAAAATATTTCTTGCATTTATTCATACTGTACATACTGTACTGCAAAGTAACTTATCTGTTTATCTGTAACTGTCATACTGTTTAACTTTGTTAGTGTTGCCGCACTATACTGATCATTATAGCACTAAATAGGAACAACCAAAGGTCTTCTATATAATTTAAAACACATACCATGATGACTAGACCTTGGTTAGGTGTTCTTATAATGGATGTAAGTAGGGGGGACAGCAAGCAAATATTGATTATATGTCAGTTACTGCCTTTTGCCTTTGCACGACTCCTTATTTTTGGCATATGATACAAAGGCAGAGTACAGTAACAGCCAAACAAGGGTCAAAGGTCAATTTTGAGGTCAAGCATACAGGTTTTTGCATACAAACATTTCTTCATTATAGCAACTAGTTGTCAAATTTTGGGAGTCCTACCTATAATTCTTTTGTCTGGACAAAACAGAAACTTTAAAGTCCTTTTTCTCAGTTTCACACTCTAGCGAGTTAAGGTCTTTTGCCTTTGCAGGGCAGAATTGAACTGAGACATTGCATTTGAACTGAGACACTGTATTTGTCTATTTTTCATTTGATTTTCCAAGTGAACGAGGCAACTACTGTATTTTTTTCTTCTTCAAGAGTTACTAAGAGAGAAAAAAAATCAAAAAGAGAGAGAAAAAATATACATTTCTTTGTTAATACTTACTTTTGACGTCTGGGAGTTTTTTTCCGTTCTTGCTCTTGCTGTTTTTTTCTTTCCTCCAGAGAGTCGCACTTAGTCTTCTGTGACTGGTCCAAAATTTGTTTAAACTCGTGACAGGTTACACTTTGGTTAGATTTGTCTAAATCCAGAAAAAACTTTATAAGAAACAAGTAACAAGTATTCCCTCAAGTAAATTGATCTTGTTTTAGGCATGTTTAGATATTTTTTGAGGGAAACAAGACAAAAATATGGATACAGAGAATCAATTTTACATCTTGGCTAACTGTTGTAGCAAAGACACACAGATGGTGTGAAAATACGTCTGAACTCTCTTGAAAGACCCCAGAACACATAAGTTATTCACATTCACATAATGCAGAATATTAGATGTTCTGTCTTGATTACGGCCAAAACAAATGGTATCAAGCATTCGTATGAAAATGTTCTATGACTAGCCCACAACAACAGCATGAAATACTGTACCTAACAATTTTAAAGGTTAAGCTGCACTCTGTAGAACTGCCTGAGGAATTGGAAATGCATTTAATGCATAGATAATGATTTCCCAGTTTTGCCACTCTATAATTTACGTTGCGGTCTTGAGGGATTGCATCAGTGCTAGCAAAATTGCCCATTTAACTAATTGGGCCAAACCAAGTGGGAAAAGAGGTCAAAATCACATGAATGTGAATGAATATATATCTGCTGTTCTAACCTTTAGCTCGACCAATTAACTTAAATGAGCACCATTCATTTCAAAATGTTGCTGACAACAAATATATTCCTGTAATAATTATTAGAGTGACTCGCAGACTGTGTAACTCAATATGAACTGTGCATGTGCCATTTTTACCCAATACCGAAAAGGAAGGGGGGCATATATCTCAAAGCATGAGAAACTTAAGAGTACTTTGGCGTTCTGCTACAGCAGTTCAGCAGGCTTCAGGCAGTTCATTGATGGTTCGTCAAACCGTGAGAGAAAGGCTTGCTTTTATTCTCCTGGGGAGTTTAAACGAGCGCTGAGGTTAAGTCATGCATTCACTCTTCCTTGAACACAGCGGAAATTTTCCATTCAAGATCCCAGTACACAGGGAGTCCTGTTATAATCTGCCACTTTGCTTGCACAATTTGTCAATGGCATTGGATGTCCAAAGTATTGTGAAAATTATTCATTTTCACAGTGTGAGGCTGTGAGCAATTGTACCTTTCTTCCTGTCATTGTAGCACTGTTTTCAATAAGAAAATAAAGAAAAAACGGCACAATATCATTAAGGTGAGTGTTTTTCTCCACTATGTAAATGTCTCAGTTGATGTTGTTTCACAGCTGCTGATTCGCATGCCTTTTCCACACTGGATCAATTCCTGTGGAAGAATAATGCCACAATAAACAGTATATTGCACTTTGTCTCTCTCAGAACGATTTTCATTGACTTCACACCAAGCTAGAAATTAGTTTTAAATTTCTTTCAGCATATCAGTGCTGTCAAAGAAGTGACTGTGAACTCCATTAAAAGCCTTAAACAATGAGTCAGAGGACAGATTTTTATGTAGCGCAAACTTATGACTCATGTTGTAGCTCAATAATTAGCATTTGCATTTTATTTGATGCATAGTCCTTCTGCTGGATCACATTTCTGGCTCTATGGCTCCTCTTTTGTGTTCTTTGTTACATGGTTCGAAGGACTCCACAGGATACCTGGCACACCAAAGCTTGGCTTTCATTCATTTAAACCTTTGTTAGCTTTGTGCATGAGTCAATGTACACACATTTAGTATTGGATGAGAGAGGCGGTTCAGAGAAAGAATGACCCCTTTAGGATACCTTACATAAAACACCCACCTTTTCCAGTTTCCAGATAAGGTCAATATTTGTACGATTTTAAACATTCAGTTGGGTAAATAATTTCATTGTGCCATCCCAGGCTAATACCTTTTAATTTATTTTCAGAATAAAATTATGCTTTCAGAAAGATAACAGAGCTGATACCTTTAACATCAATTTGACATAATAATTAATGTACTACAAGGTGCTTCTTAGAAAGAAACTTCAAAATGACAAACAATGAAAGTTAATGGTCCATATGACTTGTGTGCTATATTTCGAGTCTTCTCTCAAGCCATACAACAGCTTTGAGTGAGTAAGTTGGGGGAAAAAAGTTAATGAGAGAGGTATCAGTGACAGAATCAGGACTGAATCCTCTTGAGTCAAATCTTTCCAATGAATCAGCTGATTCAGTTCACAAAACCATTCAGAGAATTAAGAATTAAAGAACAGTCTTTTCATTTCACAAAACTATTGTATGTGTTTAGAAGACTTGCATATAGCACTTGAGTCATTTGGACATCGTTTCTGATACTTTCAGTTGTTTTTTCTTTGTGTGTGTCCCTTCAAAAGGATGGATCAACCAAAAATTTTAATTGTCATCATTCACTCATCCCCATGTCGTTCCAATCCTGTATGGTCCTTCCTTCTGTGGAACACAGAAGATATTTAGAGAAATGTCTCAGTCCATCCATTGGAAGTCAAAGCCACCAAAACGATTTAGTTACCAACATTCTTCAAAATATCTTATTTTAAGTAAATGATGATCTATCCGTTTAATGCTATGTTATCCCTTTAAGAAGTTTAAAAGCTCCTGTTCCCATTCATTGCAATTACTTGACAAACAGCAACCAGTAGAAATCCTCAAAATGTATTCTTTTCTGTTCCACATCAGAAACTCATAGGAAATTATGACAGAATTAAAATTTTCAGCTGAACTAACCCTTTAAAGTAATTTTTACACTTACACATAAAATGAACACAAATGGCACCCATTTTGTAGAATGACTCAAAGGCAGAGTGTGCACAAAACCAAGGGAACGATAAAGTTCTTTGAGAGAAAGAGCGAGTAAGAGGCATTGGCCACATCAATAATAGATAGAGGAATGGCCATAGGGCACTAGCAAAGCTGTTGCTCACTTAGAAAGGGAGACAGAAAAAATTAGAGAGGAGGATCTGGAACTGCTCTCATTTTTATTAATAGAAGCCTATTAATTAACCCCAGAGGTGTTAAATATAGCCCAGACACTCTTTACAGACAACCGGCAGTTGGCTCAGCTTGGGAGGGGAGAATTGTAGCAGTGAGAGCTGTAACAAAGCCTGGAACAGCTGCTCCTGTGACTGCATGCACCTGAGCCTAGAGAACACCTACTGAACCTGCCACGTATCCATCAATCCAAACTGGACGACCCTGAACCAACCCCAGCATTTCCTTTTTGCCTGAATCGGTTTGAAAAGAGGGTTAAAGAGCAGGGAAATCTGAAATAAAGAGAGCGTTTAAGGGGAAATAAAGGTGCCAGATGGAAAGAGCAACAGATTGCTCACCTTGAATCGCAGATTTTCCTTTAGCATTGCATCATTAGCATCATTACCTGGCAGCAAGATTACAGCAAAATCTCATTATGCCCTGTAGCCGATATTTGTAATCAATAACAATAACAAAGATAGGAAGCTAAAAGATTCACTTCATTGAACTGTGACATACATACAGGTAAAGTGTTCATTTCATTAGTGAATGTTAATCAAAGTAACATGTGGATGACTAATTAAACTAATGTACACAGGCTATCTAAGCCCTACTGTATCAAAATTACTAGTAATATGTGTAATTTGGGTACCTTTTTTTTTTTACTTTTAAAACATGGGTAATTTTTTTGAAATTGAGATTTTTTACATCATATGAAAGCTGAATAAATATGACAATATTTGGCCAAGATACAACTATTTGAAGATCTGGAATCTGAGGGTGCAAAAAAATCGAAACATTGAGAAAATCGTCTTTAAAGTTGTCCATTTATGTTTGCGATTGTGCTGCATTCACTCACAATAATAAATGTTTTATATACTTACGGTAGGAAATTTACAAAATATCTTAAAGGACAAGTTTGTTATTTTACACTTAAAGCCCTGTTTTCAGATCGTTTCTGATGAAATAGAACGGTTAAGATTGAAATTTGGACACATGCTGCTGGCCTGAGAATTTTCGGTTTCTGTGGTAGCACCCCCCCCCCCCACCGCCACAATGGCTGCATAGGTGCACTGGAACAATCCTTCCTAAAACGCATTAAACTTTCATTTACAAAGACGTGAAACTCATCGAGTGGTCAGGTGTGTTCACTGATATGCTCACACAAAAATCGCTGCAAAAGATGCTTTCCAACAGGTGTTTTACCATTCGTTGTAAAACTGTGGACCTATTTTTCCAAACGCCTCACACCCGTACATTCTTCCGTTGAGAGCTTGAATAATAGACACTCCAGCCCACAAACGACCGGGGGCGGTTGTTTCCAGCGGCGGAGTAATACCGTACCTCACAGGACATCCAATACAAGTCAATGGAGTTGGACAAAAACTATGATAAAACCTGTTGAAAAACATCTTTTGCAGCGATTTTTGTAAAATACCGAACTTGTCCTTTAAAGGAACATGATCTTTACTTAATATCCTAATGATTTTTGGCATAAAAGAAAAATCGATAATTTTGATTTTGATATTGACCCATACAATGTATTGTTGGCTATTGCCACAAATATACCCGTGCTACTTGTGACTGGTTTTGTGATCCAGGGTCACATATACTTTTATATTACAGAGTTCATTCACTCACTTTTTTGAAACAGAACTATCTAGAGGATTTTACAGCATCTGTGTTTGAGACTAACTGAGGTGTTTACCCTGATTCCCACTGACAAGCTCCAGTTCCAGACACAGAGTGGGCAGATGCGCTTGTACTCGGCTGTCAGGACCCCTGATGCCAACTCAATGGACTTCACCTGCCAGCCGACAGCCGGCAATATGTCCACTGACGCCATTCTTCTGTATTGTTATTAACTTGGGAAACAGATGCATGCTTTCTGTAGTGTTAGTTAGTGATACCGTGGAAATGACAGCTGCTGGTGAATGTCAAATTACCTAGTGGTGTGTGGGATTTGGATTCAGGCTGGAAATTGTATTTTCTCATAGTATTTTTAGATTCTTTGGAAAATGTTGCATGAAGTCAAAGCCACAAATGCAACATTTTCAACACCACAAAAATGTCTCATTGCAGTTTGAGTTAATATCTCTCTGACAGTTTTGAAGTTTGTGTGATTTCAGAAATGAGGACCATTGTTCTGTCTTATTCCAGTCCCGGAAGAATATTACAGAAATTAGACATAAAGAAGGACGGAATAACTAATTGACCTCCCTGCAATAAATAATAAAAATTGTAGATAATTACTAGTAGTAGTAGCAGTAGTAGTAGTAGTAGTACTAGTATCAGTATTTTTATTGTTCTCTTACGAGAGGTTCTCTCGTATTGCGTAAGTTAGCTTACGCTACGGAAAGTCATCTTTTCTCGAGATCTGAAGCCAAAAAATTATCCTTAATTTTTATAATTTTGTCAACGCAGTGCAGCAGCACGCAGACCTAGGGCAGGCTTACTAGCGTGCCCATTGGCTGCCCTGCGGCAACTGCAGCAGCCTATCGCTGAGCCTTAGACGTGACGTCACGTCCAATGAGCGCGCTTGGCGCGCCTCATGCGTCACAGCCCGCGAAAGAGGGGGTGTGGCTTAGCGTATACAAGCGAGGCTCAGAGGCTGCTTCACTGATTTCTGTCTCTTCAGCGACGCTCTCCGCATCGCTGGACTCTGAGGAAGCCGCCGCCGTTGAAACAAGCGACCAGCATATCAGGATATCAGCCTGAGGAAGCCGGCCGCCTTCGCCGCCTTCAGCCTTCCCTGCCTGCTCCGCTATCCGGCGGATTATATCCTTCTTTGCTCTGTGTTGTGTGTGTTTGTGTGTTCGCCCCGCGACACACTGCATCTAAAAGAGCGCGAGGCGTTGTTGCAAATGTCTCGCTCCCCCTGTGGCTCGTGCAGAGCCCCGCTCAGCGACAGCGACCGCCATGTGATCTGCGCTCTCTGCCTGGGCCTCGACCACGCAGCCCTCGCCCTTACTTCGGGCGGCTGCGAACTCTCCGAGGAGATGCCGATGTCGACCCTGCGGGCTCGACTCGCCTTGTTGGACCCTCCTCCTGCCTCCGGACCCGGATGCAGTAGCTGAGCGCTCGCCGGAGCCCCTCCCGCGAGCCTCGCTATCTCCTTCTCCCCCCCACCTCCCGACGCACAGCGGCCGGCTTTCGCCCGCACTGCCGTCGCCTCAGGGGATGAAGCAGACAACGCTGCTATCATAGACAGCTGCTTACCCCCCTCTGTCAAGCTGCGCAAACGGCGCCGCTCACAAGGGATGTCAGAAACGGACGGTCTCGGGCTATAGCTTCCTTTACGTTACAAGAAAGCGACCCCCCCCCCCCCCCCCCGTCACTGGCGAAAGGAGAGAAGAGTGTTTAGCCCCACCCAGGTCGGACTAACCTCAACCTCTAACCTCCAACCTCCAGCCTCCAACCTCAGATTTCTCAGTCCCCTCCTAAGCTCAGGCGACTGGAAATACATATATTGCAGTAAACGAGCCTGTTTTTATACACGCACGCCTGCAAACAAACGCTGACGCAAAACATAATGACGCTCGCTCCTTCCCGCGCTCTCCCTCTCTGTTCGAGCCGCGCAAACAGGCGCCGCTCACAAGGGATGTCAGAAGTGGACGGTCACGGGCTAGCTTCCTTTACGTTATAAGAAAGCTACCCCGCGTCTCGGTCGCGCGCGTAACTCACCTCCATTTCTTACACATTTCTCAGTCCCCTCCTAAGCTCAGGCGACTAGAAATATCAATATTGCAGTAAACGAGCCTGTTTTTAATACACGCACGCCTGCAAACAAACGATGTCACAGCACATGATGACATCTTCCCGCTCTCTCTCCCTTTGTTCGAGCTGCGCAACTGCGCCGTTCTCAAGGGATATCAGAGCGTACGTCACGAGCGACGCTCTGTCATATGCTCGCGCTAACTGAAAGCTTATGTGTGCCCCTGTGGCTCAGTGGCAGAACATTAGGCTTTCGCGCCAGAGACCCGAGTTCATATCTGGCCCTGGCGGCAGAGAATTTTTTATTTTTTTTCTGTTTGCTTCTCCGAGCTTGCGGCCAGCTTTCTTACATACAGAAAGCGAACCCGCATCTCGCACCCTCCCGCTCACAAGGATGGTGCTTGAGCATTTATGAGCCATCAAAGCGCCCAGCTCTGTCAGTCCCCTTACAAGAGGCTACTGCAGCAGCTTACATCGCAGCCAACGAGCCAGTAACTCGCTCGCCTGCACACAAACGCCGTTTTTAAGGCGGCCCAGATAAATCTCATAAAGAGTATAAATTCGGGTTGTCCGGCTCACGCCGAAGGTGTCATAAGTGTAGAAAATGTGCCCACACCCTCGTGCTCACTGCTACACACAAACACGGTTCCCCTGGTAACGCGCTCAGAGTGCACTCTCATAAAGCGGGCACGCGCCGCTCGAGTGATAAGCGTAGAGAATGTGTCCACGACTCTGTGCCCACACCTACCCACTGCCCGCTCTGCCACACAGTTACCCCGGGTTGCAGACCCTCTAAAGCGCTCAAACACTGGCCGTGTGACAAATGTAAGCCCTGCGCCCGCTCACGAGTGCGCGCACTTACTAACAAACACGATACCCCTCATGCCGCTCTCGCGACACGGGTTTTTAACAGCGAAATGTGCCCCATCCATAAAGATCGAGCCGTCATACGCTGTACAGCCAGTCACTACTGTCTACCAGCCCCCATGTTCAAGCACCAGCGGCGCGCGCGCCGCCCCATCTTCTCTGATACAGGTTCCCCATCTCGCGCAGTGCGGCAATCTGAACCCAGAGACCATTCGACCCCCAGCTATGCGTGTGGAAGAATGGGAAGCTATCCAGGGCATGTCAGAATGGGTGCTGAACACTATAGAACACGGCTAAGACCTATTTTAGATCTGAGACATTTGAACAAAGCCTCATGAGACGGCCGTTCGAAATGATCACAACCAGACAATTCCTCGCGCAAATTCGCCCAGGAGACTGGTTTATCTCTCTCGATCTGAAGGACGCGTACTTTCAGATCCAGATAACACCCCGTCACAGGCCATTCTTGAGATTCGCCTTCGACGGTCGGGTATATCAATACACAGTCCTGCCGTTCGGCCTGTCTTTGGCACCCCGTACATTTACGAAGTGCATGGACACGGCTCTCGCTCCCCTCAGAAGACGGGGAATGCGTATACTGAACTATCTGGACGACTGGCGCAGTCAGAGACAGAGCTTGTGTCTCACAGAACAGTGCTTCTCAGCCACTTGGAAAACCTGGGTCTCTCGGTTAACTGGACCAAGAGCTCATTATCGCCCCGCCAGTCAATCTCCTTCTTGGGATAGAACTGGACTCGGTGGCTATGATGGCCAGATTATCGGAGCAGCGCGCGCGCCGCATCTGTCATCTCGCTGCATCCTTCCAGGTGGGCAGCCAGGCTCCGCTGAGGACATTCCAGCGAATCCTGGGGCATATGGTCTCAGCTGCAGCAGTGCTTCAGCTGGGCTTACTGCGCATGCGCCCGCTTCAACGCTGGCTGAAAGCGCGCGTGCCTCACCGAGCCTGGGCGGCCGGCGACTCGCGAGTCAGGGTGAATCAAGGCTGCATTTCAGCCCTACAGCCCTGGCTGGCAGCCGAATGGTATCGCACGGGAGTGACGATGGGAGCGATCTCGCACCGGAAGGTTGTCTCGACAGACGCTTCCAACCAAGGTTGGGGAGCGCTCTTCGAAGGCAGACCGGTCTATGGCCGCTGGTCAGACCAGGAGAATCTCCTTCACATAAACTGTCTAGAGATGCTCGCGGTCGAGAAAGCGCTCAGGCACTTCCTCCCAGTCCTCCAAGGTCACCATGTTCTAGTCAGCACGGACAATACATCAGTAGTGGCCTACGTGAACCGCCAGGGCGGCGTCAGATCTAAAATGCTCTGCACCCTGGCGGAACGCCTCCTCGTGTGGGCTCAGCACTCACTGCGCTCGCTGAGAGCCGCGCATGTGCCTGGGCACCTGAACGAGGGTCCCGACAGACTGTCCAGGGACAATGTTCCCCCTGGGGAGTGGTCCTTGCATCCCCAAACAGTCCAGTCACTGTGACGCCGTTTCGGCAAAGCGAAAGTCGACCTCTTTGCGTCAAAAGACAACGCTCACTGCCCAAAGTTCTTTACGAAGAACGAGGACGCGCTGGCCCAGACCTGGCCCAGCGGCCCACTATATGCCTTCCCGCCGGTCTCTCTGTTGCCACAAGTCATCAGGAGAACCAGGGAAGCGCGCCACACGGTGCTCCTCATAGCCCCGTACTGGGAGAACCAGACTTGGTTCCCGGAGCTAATACAGTTGGCAGACACAGTCCCCTGGCCGATTCCGGCGAGAAGAGACCTTCTCTCTCAAGCCCACGGCTCGATCTGGCATCCCCATGCAGAGCGCTGGTCTCTGCATGCATGGAGACTCAACGGATACCCGTTGACCTGCCAGAAGGGGTTGTGAACACGATCACCCAGTCTAGAGCCCCCTCTACGAGGCAGCTCTACACGTCTAAATGGTCTGTGTTTAAAAGTGGTGCACTGCCAAGGGGCTGATCCACAAGCATGTGGGGTATCGCAGGTATTGGTTTTCCTTCAAGAGCTGCTGGACACGGGCAGGTCCCCTTCCACGCTCAAAGTCTATGTTGCGGCCATCTCAGCTTTTGCCGGTTTGGCGCTGGGCCGCGCATTAGGAAGGAACGAGTTCCTCACCCGCTTCCTTAGGGGAGCCAGGAGGATGAACCCCCCGCGACCCCCCTCGGTTCCTATGTGGGATCTTTCGCTGGTCCTAGAGGCCCTGAAAGCGCATCCCTTTGAACCCATAGAAACTGTGGATATGAAATACCTCACGCTCAAAACCGTTTTTCTGATAGCTCTGTCTTCAGTCAAACGTGTGGGAGACCTTCACGCGTTATCCGTTAACGCCGTGTGTCTCGAGTTCGGACCTAATGGCTCGAAAGTTATTCTTAAACCGAGGCATGGTTACGTCCCCAAAATATTGGGCACTCCCTTCAGAGCACAGGTCATTTCTCTCTCAGCCCTGCCGCCTTCCGGCAGCGAGGTCGATGGTAATCTCCTCTGCCCGGTCAGAGCGCTGAGAAATTACGTCACACGCTCCGCCGCTATCAGGCGCTCGGAGCAGCTTTTCGTTTCGTTTGGTGGGCGCATCAAGGTCTCGCCGCCTCGAAACACAGCCTGTCCAGATGGATAGTGGACGCTATCGCAGCTACTTATGCGTCTAAAAACCTGCAGTGCCCTCTGGGCATCAGAGCTCACTCCACCAGAGGCATGGCCTCTTCGTGGGCTTGGTCCAGCGGAATTTCCATTCATGACATTTGTACGGCAGCGGGCTGGGCCTCCCCCTCGACATTTGCTAGGTTTTACAACCTGGAAGTTCCTGCCTTGCAGGCGAAAGTTTTATCAGTCTAAGTCACGCGTAGGCCGGCCCACTGTCTGTGTGCGGGCTACTGCGGTTGATTTAGCTCTCCTAGTTGAGCTGCATTATACAAGGGTTTATCAGCTCAGACCGGCCGTGCCGCTCTGAGCGCCCTAGTGTGTGCTTATGTACTGCGCTAGCCATTCTATTGGCCGCCCGGTTCCCACTCATCGTGTTCCCCGGACTTCCCCTGGGACTCATTTAGTGGATGCTGGGCGTGCACGGCGTTGACAAGGGAGTTCCCGTAGCATAAGCTAACTTAAGCAATACGAGAGAACCTCTCGTAAGAGAACGTAATCGGTTACTAACGTAACCTCGATTCTCTCTAGAAGAGGGAACGAGTATTGCGTAACCCGCCGTGCTCGCGCCACGAGCTCATTCGCTTCAGCGACAGAAACCAGTGAAGCAGCCTCTGAGCCTCGCTTGTATACGCTAAGCCACACCCCCTCTTTCGCGGGCTGTGACGCATGAGGCGTGCCAAGTGCGCTCATTGGACGTGACGTCACGTCTAAGGCTCAGCGATAGGCTGCTGCAGTTGCCGCAGGGCAGCCAATGGGTACGCTAGTAAGCCTGCCCTAGGTCTGCATGCTGCTGCACTGCGTTGACAAAATTATAAAAATTAAGGATAATTTTTTGGCTTCAGATCTCGAGAAAAGATGACTTTCCGTAGCGTAAGCTAACTTACGCAATACTCGTTCCCTCTTCTAGAGAGAACCGAGGTTACGTTAGTAACCGATTACGTTTTCTAGTAAAATAAATAAATAAATCTAAACATCCTTAAAACAAGATAAAGTTACTTTTGAAATTAAGTTGCATATAATAGCAATACTTGGTAGGACTTGCACTTTTACAGATTTTATTTTGTTTCAAGGATGCTTTATATTTTTTTATTGGTAATAAATGTTTTTGTTTTTTTTAAATGGCTGAATTATTTTTTAGTTTTTTGTTGTTGTTGTCATTTTTACTTTACCATCACCATTATTATGTGTCAGTCTGGATCCCAGACAGCTGTATAGGGTACCTGCCCGTTAAAGAATGTCAATGAAGTAAGGATGATGGGGATTAAACTTCAGCCTTGCTTGTTTCTATGCAGTTGTATTACATCTGCTATTTGTCCAAACAACATCATGCTTTAATAGGCAATGTGTTCTGAAAGTATATCTGGCAACCCACAGCTGTGTTCATTCACTACTTGTACATACAATGTTCACAATTCCAGATATATAATAAAACTGCAGTGTAGAGATTTTGTCAGGTTCAGCACAACAATGCACACTCTGACAAGCACTAATCACACCAGGTGGTTCCATTTGAAAGTGATACTTAGCCTACACAAATTACTGTGTACTTAAACAAATTCAGAATAGCAGCAGACCTTCGTACATGTTGTATAACCATAGCATGAGTGTCCTCACATTCCAAATTAGAGAACGGATGCATTAAGTAAGACATTTTACATCATGACATGTGGCTAAAGCAGAGGCACTGAGCAAAGAGAATAATCAATGGAGCTGTCAGACTGAACAGCAGGATTCCACTGACCTGGGATCTGCTGCATGCTGCACAAAAACCTGGTGCTAATGAGAGAGGCTCGACAGCGCCTGTGCTAGGTTCAGCTGACTGGTGTTTGGAGAGCAAGGTGAGAATGGAGGCGAGAAACATGAGCACAAACTGACCTATAGTAGAGAGGTGAAGGCCTGTCACAGCTCATTAGGGTAAGACAGGACCTCTCCTCCAAAATAACTAGGGGTGAAGGAATCTTCTAAAGAGAAGTGATGCTTTGAGTGTTAGCGTGTAGTTGTACTGCAGAGGGGAGTGTGATGTTGGGTTTTTTGGTTTTTTATTTTGGTGTTTGTGTGAAAAAGACAAAAACAGGAAAAACTCGGAAAATTCGAAAGCTGGTAAAATCAATGCTGGATCAAACCGTGAGAATAAAGAGGCCAACTTGCATAACATGACCAATTGTAGCAAATATGCTAAATATGTTGTAAACAGAATGGCTTAAGTATATTTTCAAATTAAAATGTTTTAAAATATATCTGAAAATATATTTTTGTCATAGCACACATATTATTTGCCGTTCTCATCCGAAGTCGTCATATACTGACGCTTTCAAAATTTCTTCAATATCTGACGCACAAAGCACCCTTTAGCGTCCATATGAGACGCATAACCCTACCACAGACCTAAACCTACCCATAACCGAAGCGTCACATATTGACGCTAAGGGTGCTTTGTGCGTCGGATATTGACGAACTTTCGAAAGCGTCAGTTACATGACGCCCAAACCTACCCATAACCGAAGCGTCTCATATGGACGCTAAAGGGTGCTTTGTGCGTCGGATATTGAAGAATGTTTGAAAGTGACGATTTGGGGATGAGAATGCGTTGCATTTGATGTGCGTGTTTACATCTGGAAGACGTATTTTTTATAGTGTTTGCTCATCTACAATACTACTATAGGACGTTTCCTGTCAGATGTCAAATAGACATTTAGAAAATGTCTTTAAAGGGGTGGTTCGGGATTTTTGACATCGGACCTCATTTTTAAGTCAGCCTGGTTGTTATTCATCAGTGGAGACATTTTTTTTTTTTAATTATCCAGTCCTTATATTTGGTTAGTTAGCCGATGCTAGGCTAGCGCGAGTCAATGGTATATGTGTTAGCCAGCCATTAAAAAACGTTTTACCCACTCCACAGTGCACCAAACGCAAATCAATTATAACACTAGACTATCGATGTATATGTCCGTTGAGAGAATAATGTTAGAAATCAAACTTACCTTTCATCACATTGCATTAGTTATAATTTGTTCCCTGTAATCATAAGCCTTGTCTACAGCAGCAGCGGAGTGATATTGATTACCCAGGCAACCGAGTGAGCCGGTACACACATGAATCAAGTGTATTTACCTGCCGCTGGTACACTGATTACAGTGCGCTTCTGTTCTGTGTTTACTTTTTGCCGCATTACTAACCGGAGCAAAGTAAAATTCCGCAGCTGCTGAGAAACTAGTTCCTTTGGGATCATTGAGATGAAAGGTAAGTTTGATTTCTAACATTATTCTCTCAACGGACATATACATCGATAGTCTAGTGTTATAATTGATTTGCGTTTGGTGCACTGTGGAGTGGGTCTCCACTGATGAATGTCTCCACTGATGAATAACAACCAGGCTGACTTAAAAATGAGGTCCGATGTCAAAAATCCCGAACCACCCCTTTAAGATGTTTATGATTTAGAATGTATGTAAAACTGACATCTTAAAGACATCTATCAGATTTTAGTGAACAGCAGATGCTTTACAGATGAAGTGGTATTTAACAGACATCTTAGACTTACGTGTGTTATCTAAACGTGGATGAACTGAATTTGCCAACTTTGTCAGGTTAGTGGCATCGAATCTTTGAGAGATACTTACTAAAATGTAGCTAAAGAGTTGGGTTGCACACCACTTTTGTAAACAGTAACTAAGCGCAAAAATGAGCGCAATTCAAGTTTAACTATAGGCGCTAAATGAAATATGAGTTTAACAAAAGCAGAAAAAACTTTCACAAAAAAGGTGTTTGTGTACATTTTCTATTGATTCATCAAATGGTGTAAAAAAATAAAAATAAAAAAAAAACATCATGTAAATGTAAAAACAAAACAAACTTCTTGGTCACTTGCCATGTTGATCAGGCGGACCCTTTCTGTCTAAGTAAGTGGTCCTTGGCCAGAATAAGCTGCATTGGGAACCGGAATTTACACAGTTAATTCAAAGGTCTGGCTACGTGAGACTAAAAAGAGACTCCAAAAAGGTAGAGAGGGAGAGAGTAGGTGAGAGAGAGAGGGATGAAATGAAAACGGACGGAAATCCTATACTGCTGCAGAGGAAAGATAGCGCTGAACTGTCTTTCTCTAATTGCCTTTCTTGCCTGGCGTTCTCTGCACAGGTCTGGCATGAAGAAGCTCTCATTATACACCTGCACCTTTGGCAGCCTCATTACGGGCCTCCTTCGCCAAACGTCTGTTCTGCCCGGCGTGATCACGGTATGATCCGACTATAAAACCACTCTCCCTTTCACCCCCCCACCATGTCCAGCATACAGGTGACAGACATAGCAGCAGTTTGACCATGTTTTTATTCCCAGCTAAGGATGATTCATTTGACATAACTGGCACATTCCATACTTTGGTACCCATGAATATTTTTTAAAGAGAGACAAATCCTATATTTTTATATTGTGAGAACGTTTAGATATGTTTACTAAACTAGTATTTACAAAAAGGATTACCAGAGTGGAAAAATAGCTAGTTTACAGTGCATCAAAGTAGAGCTGCATGATTCTGGATAAATTGAGAATTTTTTGTTTCATATAGAGATGATTCTCCCATGATTCTTAACAGACAACTAAACAATATTAACATGTAATTTATCAAGGGTTCTGACAAAATGTTAAATGCTGCAGTCTATTTAACATGTTTAATTAATTGGAATCAATTATTTAAATTTGATTGAATGATTCAATGACTCACTCATAAATACATCACTTGTTTCATTATCTATACAATCGTTATTTGAAGCAACAAGTTACTTTCAAAAGATGATTTGCTCTATTTTGATCGCTTCCGGAGACATTAGTGTTTACATCCGAACCATGAACTTTTATCTCAGTACTTCTGTGATAATATGAAATTTTGTAACACAGTTATAATGACACTGTGTGGTTGGAGAGACTGTTTTTGAAGCTTTTTCATACCTATAGTAGCTGCTCTCTCTGGGTCAGCAGCTGCGCAAATGCAGATTTGAATGTTCCGCTGTGATTTTGAATCGGTGTCGTTTAGGAATGAGATTGTGTGGGTGTTTGAATTTAGATTGCGATCTTTTAATGATTAATTGTGCAGCTCCACATCAAAGGTCTGTAATTTTCGCAATTTTATTTAAATTGTGGTATTGACTGCATTCATCCAGCCCAACCTTTATTGTAAGACAAAACAATTTTTTTTGTCAAACTCCAAAACAAAATTTGGTCCTATATGCAATCCTGTTACCCTAGTCTGGCTATCACCAGACCAAGCTCAATCTTTTAAGATTGAACCTTGGTCTGGGAAGTCTGCAAAGTATTTTCTACTGCACAAGAGGCGTGATCAACGGGCATAGTTCAAATGACTCTGTACGCAATTGGATAGTCCTTCAACCAGTCAGACCAATGATCCGGGTGACGTACTTTGCAGAGCGACGCGAAAACTCTAGGCAGGAAATGTGTAACCAAACGTGTTGAAACATGAAAGTTAGTGGTAATTACACCCACTCGAGTGATTTGTTTGCTAAAAAGAAGCCATTGAGCATCGTCAAGAGGTTAAAAGGAATTGGACAGAGCCGTAACGGCTCTGGAATTGGATTGGATTAAACTCGCCAATAGCGTGCCAGGTGGATAAGCCAGTTTGTGATTGGTTCCTGCAAATTTGTAAAGGAAACAGCAGAGATAAATGTACAGGTTTCCAGCCTGAGCTGCAGGGCGAAATCAAATCGCCGGCAGATCAGGCTGGGTTTACCCAGTCTACTGTTACCCCTCATCCAGGTTTATTTTTTATGTTATATATGTCCTTTTTAATTTGCATGTTTATTCTGGCAAAACCACAAAAATAAAAAAGCACTTATACTGTAATTGCAAAAAGTGAATATAAAAATGTAAGTATTTAATAATTAGTTTGACCTCCTGAAGTAAACAAACATCACTTGTTTATTGTTAAATATGTTTTTATCTGTTGAAAAAGAAAACATTTCAGGTCCAAATGTGTACTATATTCATGGAAAGTACCAATTGTGAGGTGGGGAACTGTGTGAGTTAGCAAAGCATGAGTTGCAGAAATAGAATGGATGGGATTTTGGTAATGAATGTCAAAAAGAAAACAAAGCACATTTACTAAGAATGTAAAACCAGGTACAGTATAGCAGTGTCAACAAACAAAAAAGTCTCAAAGAAAACACCAATTCATGAGGAACCAGTGACAAATGGGAAGCAGTACCTGACATCAATGTTGTCAGATTTTCTGTCATCTACTTCAGATTTTCACAAAAGTTTACAAAGGATGTTCCATCTGAATGATTCATTTGTGAGCTCAGATGAGGGGGGGGGGGGGGGGGGATCTCTTCAAAGATCTCTTGAAATATGCTGAAGTCTCGCACAGTATATTGAGCTGGAGTGATCTAAGCGCATTTATAGTCAACCTCTATCTCTGTGATGATGTGACAGTTCTGAAAGCTCAGATTGAGATTGCTTGATTGCGATAATCAGGACTATGCTCATCGTTTGAAGTGCTAATGACAGACATCAGGCCACCCCAAAGTCACCTGCCAAAATTGCTTATTAGATGCAACTGCATGGCCACCTTTTGACTAGAGAACGATTCTCTTCTCCTTAACATTTTGTGGAATCCAAGAGGAATCAATGAAATTGCAATGCAGTTGCAAAGGCTGTAAAGCTCCAGCCTATTGATTGGAAAGAGTCTGTGTCTGCAGTGTAAGTTGAACCACATCAACAAAGGCCAACACACGTTCAGCCCTATTGGGCCATTTACAGAGTGATTGCAGGTCCTGTGAAGGACAAAAGCGTAACGATTTCCCCTGTTAACAACCCCAAATTCATCTACAGTATCTCAAGCAGGACTGTTAAATGGACAACGTCTGAGAGTTGAATTACAGGAGTGTGAGAAGAGTTGGAAAAGTCAGAGGCAAGTAAACCAGACAGATGACCTGCTCTCAGTTGAATCAAAAAAGTTCTCCAATTACACCAAAAGTAGTTTGCTACTTTAGAAATCACAAATCATATTTTAAAAAACAACAAAAAAACATGTATTTGACTGCCATGTCAAAAGTTTAGATACATCAAACTTAATCTGCCAATATGGACCCTTATAATAAAAAATGTCTTCCTTAGTGTTATACCCAGAGGCCATGCCATTAAGACTAGCGACTATATAATGAGCTCTCCAATGACCCAAAGTATCAGAACACAGCTCCCTGCTCTGAGCAACACTTAGTCAATAAGGTCATTCAACAAAATTTATCGTAATTAGCCATTGGCTGAAGGGCCTCAAGTGAACCTCGTCTCCACAGGGAACAATGAGAAAAGCTCTGCACAGCAACATGAGCACATTGCTTTTTGCCTCAAGCCTTATGTATGGTATTATAGATCTGGCAAAGGTTTTCACCCACATCTGGTGTTAGTGCCTTGATCTCAACATGCAATATGCTTTAAGGGACACTATGAACTGAACTTAAAGTTTTATGTTGGTTTACTGTAAAAACAGTATTTGAGCTTTTACTGTAAACAATTGCCATAATCTTAATATTTAATTTTAATTACTTTTCTACCAGTTGGTAGTTGGCATTAAACACCACAATTGATTGGAACCTGTTATATGATGAAATTAAGCTAAACATAGTTCTACCAGAAAGACTCGGGAGAAGATATTGTAACAATCATCCATTTATTAATGACCCAGCAAGCAATATATGCAATAAACTATTTGGCGTAGGCCCCGTCCGTAACTCGCAATCCGAGGGTACGGATTCAGCATTTCCTGCCTGAAGATGAAGGCAGGGGCGCAGCCGGCCCCCTGTGATGTATTGGAAGGGACCGTCCTGGTGGTGGTGGGGTGGTTGGAGGGGAAGGAACATCCTGCGGTGATAAAGATGGAGAGAAGAAGCCTTCTTATTAGTGGAGGAAACCATCTTGGTGGTGGTGGGGTGGATGGTGGTGAGTGAAGCGTTCAGCATCTGCAAACTCAGACAAGTGTAAGTACGGGTCCTTTATACTTCTATTATTAGAACGTGATTGGATAAATGAGAATGTAATAAGTGACGCAAACAATTGAGTCTTCCCAGCAGAACTTATGCTAAAGCTTTCATTGACTGACTCTTACACATAATCATAATTTAAATTTATAAACCAATATTGTACTTCAAAGTACATAAATAAAATATAATATTTCATACAATTATGGGGGTGGAGTGTTTGCGATACTTATTGTGGTGAGATGAGTGGTTGTTATCTCGAGTGAACTTTAATTATGAGTTGACAACCAGGCATGCACAACAATGATGACAATAAGATAATTAGCTATACAATTTTAGATAAAAAAACCTCAAGTTTATATATAATAACAGGCTATAATTTCAAAAGGATCATTTATTCATGCATGCTAGTAACATAAATACCAGTATAGATATATACTGAATACCTTATTCAGAGCAGCGCCATGACAGGAATGAAAGCGAGGCTTTGAGGGATAGACTGTGTTTTCAATGGCATCTGTTGTAAAAAGCTGTATAAAGCTCCTAGATCACTGATAATTTTCCACAGCTCATATTGTCTGTTTTTTTGTTTGTTTTTTTGTCTACTGAATTTCTCAGTAAGATATTTTTGAAGTGTTTCATCAGCACAATAATACAAAAACACATTAAATAACACTGAAAAGATGTATGTCTATCCCTCCCAGCCTCACTTTCATTCCTTAAAAATCAAAGATGGTGCTGCTCCGAATAAGGTCTATAGTACTGTGAAGATGAGGAACCATTACAGTACTTGAGGAACTATTTGGGTCGCCACAGTCAGAACCCTCTTGAGAACTTCTCTCTGAGGAACAAAATTGGAACCCATAAGAACTCTAAAGTGCAGCAATCTTGCATTATGTTATGCAGAGGAGCCGAGACTGAACTCCTGGCTGTTCCAGCGGTACAGCGGTTGTGGCAGTCGGATGTAACGTCTCCGTTCTCTCCTCAGGGAACGAGGGTTACATACGTAACCAAAATGTTCCCTTTCGTTCAGTCACTGCGAGTTACGTCAGAGAGTGACAAAATGGGGGTCCCAATTCAATCACGCCACAGCGGCTGTCTTCCAGTGCCTTGCGCTAGACTGAGCTCCCTGTCGTGAGACTAGCACGGACGAAGGGCTAGGCTTAACGCAAGAATACCAAGGTACACTGGGTGGCATATGCCAGGTGGAATATGTAACACAGCGTCCATCACGTAGAGAGGACTTAGAATGCACATATGACCTGAGAGCGAGATGCATTATGGAAACTCAGAGGTATCCAGCCTGCAGGGTGGAATGTTTCAACCTCGAGAAGGCAAGAGGGGTCTTGCCGTGCTCAGAGGAGACTTAACGTGGAAATACACATGTGGGGGTTACCCAACGGGGGAACCATGCACATGGAGTCACCTAGCCAATCACAAGGGCTGACCAACCGGGTATGCACTCTGGTGACGGCATCAACAGTGCAGGAGGAACTTAGGGTCTAAGAAGAACTCATCTGAGTGAAATAGCGCACGTATCCAGTCCGTGGAGTGGAATGGCACAGCAAACGATGACACAGAGCAGATCCTACTTACTGGCTAGTGGAAGCGAGTACATGAGAGGACACTGGCTCTACACGGAGATTGTAGAATCTCGTGAAAGTGTTGGGTGTTGCCTAGCCTGCAGCTCTTCAGATGTCTGTTAGCGAGGCGCCATGCGCTAACCCCCAGGAGGAAGCCACACTCCGAGTGGAGTGGGCCCTCACCCCTAGGGGGCATGGTCGACCCTGCGTCTGGTAAGCCAATACAATTGCGTCCACAATCCAGTGAGACAACCTTTGCTTGGAGAGAGCCTTTCCCTTCAGCTTCCCACCATAACAGACAAAGAGCTGGTCTGAGGTCCTGAAACACTGCGTTCTGTCTACGTAAGCACGAAGAGCGCTTACTGGACAGAGCAGTGCCAAGGCTGATTCTGCCTCCTCCAAAGGCAGCGCTTGCAGGTGCACCACCTGATCCCTCAAAGGAGTGGTGAGAACCTTGGGCACGTATCCAGGCCGGGGTCTCAAGATCACATGAGAGTTAGCCGGCCCGAATTCTAGGCACGCTTCGTCAACCGAAAATGCCTGCAGGTCCCCTACCCTCTTGATGGAGGCCAAAGCGACCAGGACCGCTGTCTTCATAGACAGAAACTTAATCTCCACTGATGGCAATGGCTCAAAGGGAGCTCTCTGCAGGGCTGATAAGACCACTGCGTGGTCCCAAGAGGGTATAAGAGGAGAGCGAGGAGCAGTTAGTCTCCTCGCCCCCCTCAGGAACCTGACGACCAGGTCATGCTGTCCCACCATTTTCGACTCCACAAGGTCGTGATGTGCAGAGATGGCGGACATGTAAACCTTCAGGGCGGAAGGAGACAGCCTTCGTTCCAACTCTTCTTGGAGGAAGGAGAGCACAGACCCGATCGGGCATTTTCTGGGGTCTTCTCTGTGAGAAGAACACCAGGTGACAAAGAGGTTCCACTTCAACACATAGGCGTGTCTCGTAGACAGGGCCCTAGCGGAAGTGATGGTAGCCACCACCTGAGGTGGTAGGGTACTCAAACCTGCCGCATCCCATCCAGAACCCACATATGCAGGTTCCACAGATCAGGACGTGGGTGCCAGAGGGTGCCCCATCTCTGAGAAAGGAGGTCCTTCCTCAGAGGAGCCATGTGCGCGCAGCTTATGAGTGAGCGCGAGGAACGCTGTCGCGAGGAGCACAAGTTCGGAGAACCAAGTCCGGTTGGGCCAATGAGGCGCAACCAAAAGGACCTGCTCCTCGTCCTCCCTGATCTTGCACAGGACGTGTGCAAGAAGGCTCACTGGGGGAAACGCATACTCGCGGAGGCCCCACGGCCAGCTGTGCACTAGTGCATTCGTGCCGAGGGTCCCCTCGGTCAGGGAATAAATCAAGCGGCAATGGGAAGAGTCTAGGGAGGCAAACAGATCTACATGTGCGTCGCCGAACTGTTCCCAAATCAGCTGAACCGTCTGGGGATGGAGTCTCCATTCCCCAGGAAGTGGCTGAAACCGTGAGAGCTCGTCGGCTGCACGGTTCAGCTCTCCCGGGATGAGAACGGCTCGAAGCGACTCCATAGGAGGAGATGGTGGGCGAGTTGCGACATATGGCGAGAACTTAAACCACCTTGTTGGTTGATGTAAGCTACTGTCGCTGTGCTGTCTGAACGGACTAGTACGTGTTGGTCCTTGAGCAACGCCCGGATGCGGTGCAGAGCCAAGCGTACTGCCAGCAACTCCAGGAGCCCGCGGCAGCATGTCCATTGCACATGGCACCCCAGCCCGTGGTGGAGGCATCTGTTGAGACAACAACATGCCTGGAAACTCGTTCTAAGGGCACTCCGGCCCGTGGAAAGGAGAGGTTCGACCATGGGGTGAAGGTCTGACAGCAGGCCAGAGTAACTGGTACTCGGAGCGTGCCTGGTTGACATGCCCATCTCGGGACTCGATCACGAAGCCAGTGCTGAAACGGTCTCATATGAAGCAGTCCGAGTGGCGTGGCTGCCGCTGCGGACGCCATATGCCCCAGGAGCCTCTGAAATAACTTCAGTGGAACCGCACTCTTGCCCTCGAATTGACTCAGGCAATTCAGCAGTGACTGCGCGCGCTCGCTCGTACGCTGTGCGCACATGGAAACCGAGTCGATTTCCATACCGAGAAAAGAGATCCTCTGCACGGGGGAGAGTTTGCTCTTTTCCCAGTTGACCCGAAGGCCCAGACGGGCGAGGTGCCAGAGAACCAGATCCCTGTGTTCGCAACCTGGTCTCGAGAGTGAGCTAGAATCAGATTGGGAAGCTCTAGCCAGGCTCCCAAAAACTGAACCAGTGGGGTCATGTGAACCACAGACGTACCCACGATGGGGCAGCGAAGCGGAATGACCCGCCCAGACGTGGGAGGCAGGAGGGCGCCCTCGGTGGTGAGCGGACTGAGGTGTCTGAGCCGGCGGATGGGTGGAGGCAGCAGCTGGCCGCCAGGGCAGAATATGTTTAATAGCCTCAGTCTGCTTCTGGGCGGCCGAGAACTGTTGGGCAAAGTACTCAACCGCGCCGCCGAATAGGCCAGCCTGGGATATGAGAGAGTTGAGGAAACATGTTCGCTCAGCCTCCCGCATATCAGCCAGGTTAAGCCACAGGTGACTTTCCTGGACCACACTTGTGGACATCACCAGACCCAGGGAGCGTGCGGTCACCTTCGTCGCCCGTAGAGCGAGGTCTTTAGCGGCACGCAGCTCTTCCATGAGCCCTGGATCAGCCCTACCCTTGTGCATGTCTCTGATCACCCTGGCCTGGTAGACCTGGAGGATGGCCATAGCATGCAGTGAGGAGGCAGCCTGCCCCGCAGCTCTATAGCTCTTCGCCACCAGAGTAGATGAAAAGCTACAGGCTTTGGAGGGGTGCTTAGGGTGGCCACGCCAGGTGGATGCGCTGTGGGGACACAGTTGCATCACCACAGAACGCTCCACCTGGGGGACCCCAGTGTACCCCTTGGCCGCGGCCTCATCGAGGGTAGAGAAGGCGGAAGAGGCTGCTGAGCACTCTCGAGAAGTCAAAGGAGACTTCCACGATCTCATGACCTCTTCATACACTTCCGGGAAGAAAGAAATTGGGGGCGGGTGCTGATGGGTGTGCGGGATAGATTGGGAAGCTCTAGCCAGGCTCCCAAAAACTGAACCAGCGGGGTCATGTACCCTTTGAAAAGATAAAAGGAAAAGAAAAGATGGTTTCATTTCCTGCTTTTTGGAAAGGAGAAAAACCTCCCGATTTTTCGATGTCAAGATATGATCAGAGGGTACTAATACTCCAACCACCAAGTACACCATCAGTTATTACTAAAACTTCAAGCTGAATAAAGTCTTTTCCCCTTGAGATTACACAAAGATGCTGGAGGCAAGAGTTTGGTGGCTTTAAACATGACTGTCAGGACATGTATTTTTAGCAAATCAATGACTGTGTTTTCTGTAATGTATAACAAAACATTGGGTTTTGAATATTGTATCAGTCTGTTTATGTAAACAGCCGCTTGAGCTAAAAATCTTCTGAAAATGTTTATTCTAAATACATTTCACTTACAGTAGACTACAGTATGTGGGCATATAAATGTCCTGATATGTCTACCAGAGACCATCTGTACTTGTATGTTTAACTAAAGCATGTGGGCAGCAAAAGCATTTTAAATAATCGCTTCACTGATATGGTGACATTTTACGTGCTTCAAATTTAGACATTCACAGGAGCATTCATTAAAGTGTCATATTAATATGATTATCTCATGATGCTTACCATATTTGCACATGCTTTTTTACAAATGTTTTCAGGAACTCAGTGTTCTTATTCATGTGCACCTATACACCCACGACAGTCAATCTAGTATACTTTTGCAGCGTCCTCCAAGAACTGTAATTTTATTCCAGTTTCCTCTTTTCATAGAGCCATTTAATATATTCCACCTACAGTAATTCCTGTGCATTCAAAAGCAGTGCGTCTTACTTTTTGGCTACGCATCATACCCAGTTTAAACTATTCTATCCTATCTTAAGTTAGCATGAAAATGCACACCAGGCCTGCTTTGTATCATACTTTTGTAAACAAACGGCAAATTATTTGTTTCCAGACTCATCTGTCTGTGTAAATGGCTCTATCTGAAAACGCAGCTCCATTTCGCTTTGCGACCCTGGCAGCTGATGTTATTTATGTTACTGCGGTGGTATTCAGGCAGTGGCAGCATTATGTTTTTGTCACTGTTGATCTCCGCAGTGGGTTAAACGGCTTTTGTTATGAATGACCCGACGATGGCGCACTTTGGATAAGAGAGCATCTGGACCAGACTGGAGAGGAACTTGTTTGAGAAGCACTCCCACATTTATGAATGTCAAGTGAGTCATTCAGTAAAGCTTAGACAATAACTGAAGGATTTATGCAAGCTTACATTTACTCATTAAGACCTTATCCCAGATAGACTGATATGACAACCCTCATTCAAATTAATGTTAGATTTACAGTCACATTTAGAAGTACAATCTGGCCACATGCATTTTGATTAATGAGAACTTTAATCAGTGCAACCTTTATTTTTGCAGCAATCTGTCAAAACTCCCTTTTATGAGACAAGCTATACAGAGGAACAAGGAAGGTCTTCTCGTTTAAGTTTTCAAAAAAATATATACACTCTCTAGTGACATTTCCCTGCACTCAACGCAAAGCTCACTTGGTTTGTATTCATGTGTCTTGTTATTCTGTAAAATATCTACACATTGGGATAAAACTGAGAAACTAAACTGCACTAAGATTCAAACAGCCACACAGCTAACAAAAATATGTTCTAAGAACTTGTTCTAAGGTTCCAATTAAATTATGACAACGTTAAGGTTCCACTTTATTTTGATAGTCCACCTTAGACATTCTAATTATAAGTAACTTTGCAACTACATGTAAACTAACTCTCATTAGAGTATTAGTGGACTGTTAGATTGGGGTTATGATAAGTAGAACAAGTTGACATGTACTTGAAAAGTTACTTTTGAGTATTTGTATTTGTATTTGTTGGTTATACGAACGTTAAATGAACATTTCATTTGATCATTTTACAAACAATATGGGAACGTTCTGAAACATAAGAAAAAGAAAAAAAAACTTAGACGAACGTCCAACTAAAACATTTCAAAATAAAACTTTCCATGAACAAAGTATAAATAACATTTTGTGCTAACATTTTGAGATCATCATCAAAGACCAGATAACTTTTAACAAATATTCTATTAACGGCGCTGGAAGAATGTTTGTACATAACTTTGAGAGAACCTTGCCAGAATGTTAGCCAAAGTTCTGAGAATGTTCCCTGTGAGCTGGGTACAAAATATTATTGCAATTAGAGGGATATCTCTTTAAGATTATTTTTCTAACAACACAGACATTTTTTTTTTTCTTGTTATGAACCTAAACTTCACTAAATATTGTTAAATGTTTGCAAAAAACAAAACAAAAAAAACAAACAAACTGATTTAACAAAATCGTTGGATGTTTTCCAGGATTTCCAGGAACATATTCTCATAAAATGGTGGCTTACCCACCAGTAAGTCTGACATAAACAAAACACCCTTCAACCATATAACACCACTTTATGCTTGTAAAGTGCCCCCTATATGTACGTTCTCAGATATGAGTCTGACTCTTGGGGTTTCTTGGCCACTGATACAGCAAGAACAGATTACACCTTTAGCATCAGTCCCAACCCCTGTGCCCAAATCTTAAATCACTATTGTAAGTGAGGCTGACTTTTAGCCCACAGAGCGGTAATATTCTGCTGTATGTGAGGTTTTCTCTTTCTTTGACATCAGCCAAGTACCGTAGGAGATTCAAATTCCCCTGTGGTTAATTTACCTACTAAACACTAGAGGCAATTTGTCAGTTTAATGATGGTGAAAGGTTGTGTTTGAGCACTGTGAAGAGAGAGAGAGAGAGAGAGAGAGAGAGAGAGAGAGAGAGAGAGAGAGAGAGAGAGAGAGCAGCTAGTAATGATGAATGTTTGGAGTTTCACATCAGCGTTTGAATTGATTTATACTGTTTGCTCGTGTAATCAGAATTAATTAGAGGCATTTTTTCCTGAAGCGTCATGATGATGCAGCAGCTATGCACAATTTAAGGAAAATTTACTAATTAAGACACAATGAGATCTGCGCATCTTATTAAGATAGAATTTGTTTTACAGTAAACTCTTGATACCAGATTTTCAAATATTTAGAGTACTGGATGTCTTTCTCTTATTGTGAGCATCAGGGGGGGTGGAACAATCTGCTTGTGTGACATATATAGTTCAAGGAGCGAGATCTGGTATGTCGTGACATCTCACGCCATTGGAAAGAACAGCATGAGAGAAATTCTTTGGCTTGCTTTGCACAAGTGAGTGCTGAGAATGTGGCACAGGGCAAACGGGAGCACTTCTTCTTGACACACACCCACCCTCTTCCCATGGGGTATCATGGATAAAAAATGTAAGGGGTCATCAGTGGTTATTCTGCCTCACTTGATGCCTAAGGCGAGATGTGACATGACCGGCCGGGCCCATACAAAATCATTGCCCACAGAGAGATCCTCAGATCCTCACCCATCTTTCACAAAGTTCTACAAAACATCCACCACTTGCATCCATGTTTATTAAATATCAAATCATTTAAAAAAAATTACTGTTCAGAACCATCACACGGAATTTGACCAACCAAAACAATGAAAAAACAGACATGGCAAAAAATATTTTGCAATTATATATAATTGCAATGATGAAAAGTTGTGGTGTGGAAAAAAAAACAATAACTTTTTTTTGTTGGATCCACTTGGTTTGGCCATGGTGCTAGTGCGGTGGCTCGTGCCCTTGTCATGTTAGGATTATTTTTTTATGAAATGATACAAAGTATGAATGAGAATGACATTTTTTTAATGTAAAATTAAGGATATTTATCCATATTTGGCTGATTAGAGCAAAGCAGATGGCATCAAGAAAGGTGAGAAACAAGGAAAATGAGTTAGTCTGTTGGCCGATTCATTAGGAAATTGTTGTTCTGTACTCTATCTCCTTGTGTTAAAGACACAAGATTCCATGTAACTGTTGTAATATAATAATGCCAATATTTTATGCTGACAAGTGACTTTTTGCTAAATTGCAATTATGCACTACAGTTAAACATTCCCACGGTTCTGACGGCAGCTCACAATGATGTGGTGCAGTACTGATAAATTGAGCAGCTCACTCAGTTCGTCAGTGTAAATGGGGTTGAGACTGAGAATAGAGCTCTTTCATCTTGGCTGATAAGAATGTCCTGATTACATCTAAATGTAGAGCAACATTTCCAGCATTATCAATCAACGCCACATTCTCAGACCTCCACAAAAATTAGCTCCAAAATGATCTCCGCCCATTTTAATTTTCCATGACAGAGCACATTAGTTCTTCCACCTTCCTCAATTAGATTGGCAAATGATTACAGTTTTCGAAGCTGCGGAGCATCAAAAGAGAGATGATGTTGCGGGACACATTTTCCTGGTGTGTTCCTGGAGTGTACGGCGTCTCGTGGGAAACCCTTTTTCATCAGTGACCGCCGAAGACCCACAATCCTTTGCATTTGTTCCATGCTGGTGAGTCTCATTCATTTCAGCCCAGGCCTTCTGCTGTGGGTCTCCTGAGGCATTTTCCCACTGAAAAGCTGCGAACCTTCCTCAGAACCTTTATCTCTCTTTCTTTCTCTCTCTCTTTCCCCTCTTTTTCTCTCCACCCCCTCTCTCTTGTTCGACACTAACTGGGGCAGTCAAGCTGAAAACGAATTATGTGTAGAAGTTTCCATAGACAAAAGGGAGGAGGCTGACGGAGTCGTGATTCGTTTGCTCTTGTGTAGGCTACCTCTCCTTCGTGACAAGATGGATTTGCTTTTGCCTCAGAGTGACGGAGATGCTCTGTGATATAAATCACATTACTGCTGCTTGACTTAATTGATGGTGAATTTGTTGGTGGAGTCCCATAGGGTTTGGTAATTATGACATGCAGCTGTTAAGCACTGTCACTCTGGACCAATCATATCGGTTCCCTCTGTTAACTAAGCAACACAAGCATTCATCTCATTTGCTGGGATTTCCTTGTAATTAATCATATACATTTGATACTGTAAAACGTACTCGGTTACTAACGTAACCTTGGTTCTCTCTAGAAGAGGGAACGAGTACTGCGTAAGTATCTTACGCTAGGGGAAAATCCCTTTTCCGCGAGATATTGAAGCCAAAAAATTATCCTTAATTTTGTATTATTGTAAAACGCGTTGCGGCAGCATACAGACATAGGCAAGACGGCTCGTGTGCCTATTGGCTGTTCTGCGGCAACTGCAGCAGCCTATCGAGCGAGGCCTAGCGTGACGTCAGACCCAATGAGGGTGCTTCGCGCCCACTGCGTCACGTCCCGCCGAAACGGGCGTGGCTTAGGCCTATAAATACAGCTCGCAGGCAGCTGATATCTGGTTTTTCATCGCCGAAGCTAACCAGAGCGTGTGCATGCACGGCAAGATACGCAGTACTCGTTCCCTCTTCTAGAGAGAACCGAGGTTACGTTAGTAACCGAGTACGTTCTCTTACGAGAGGTCTCTCGTACTGCGTAAGTATCTTACGCTAGGGGACCCAATGTAAAACGCAGTGCGTGCTGGGATCTGACACCAAAGACCCAAGGGCGAAAGCCCGGGGTTCATATAGTGCATAATCACCAGGGGAACTCACAGGGAGTCCGGGAAGAGGGAGGGGTGGAGCCGCGCTCTTCCACATATAGCAGCATCCCTTAGACGCAAATTACATCATACAGACAGGGCGTACGGCCTGAGCTGATGGGAAATTGTGGGTCTTATTTATTTGCCCATAAGCATTTCGCGGTCGATCAGCGGGCAGTGCTCATCGAGCAGTGCTCAGCAGACACAGTATTCTGAACCGATAGCATCAGAACAGACAGTACTGGTATATTTAGACCGACAACAGCCTGGCCTGTAAGGCGGGAACCTCTAGGTTATAAAACCTTATAAATGTAGACGGGGAGGCCCAGCCTGCCGCCATACATATATCTTGCAAGGCAATCCCACTTGACCAGGCCCACGACGATTCCATGCTTCTCGTGGAGTGCGCTCTGACACCCAACGGGCATTGCATACCCTTGGAAGTGTACGCCAGCGCAATGGCGTCAACTATCCATCTGGATAGGCTCTGTTTCGACGCGGCTAGTCCCTTGGAACGTCCGCTGAATGAAACGAAGAGTTGCTCCGTCTGTCTGAAGACAGATGAGCGAGACACATAAGCTCTTAATGCCCTGACTGGACAAAGGAAGCTCGCGTCTCCTTCCTCGTCAGAGACCGGTAGGGCTGACAGGGAAATGACCTGCGCCCTAAACGGTGTGTTGAGGGATTTTGGAACATAACCGTGCTTAGGTTTGAGTATAACTCTTGAGTCATTAGGCCCAAACTCCATGCACGTCGCGCTTACTGAGAGCGCGTGTAAGTCCCCTATGCGCTTCACCGAAGCGAGAGCCAGAAGAAACACTGTCTTGAAAGACAGGTGTTTAAGATCAATTGTCTGTAAAGGCTCGAATGGGTCACCTTTCATGGCCTCCAGTACCACAGAAAGGTCCCATACAGGGACTGAGGGAGGTCTGGGAGGATTCAGTCTCTTAGCTCCTCTAAGGAAGCGGATGACTAAATCGTTCCTTCCTATTGACTGACCAAGCGTTGTTTTTGAGAACGCTGCTATGGCCGCCACATAAACTTTGAGCGTGGAAGGGGACCTGCCCTTGTCCAACAGCTCTTGTAGGAAGGAGAGAACCTCCGTCACCCCACAGTCTGGGGGCGACACGCCACGAGCTGTGCACCAGCTGGAGAACACTGACCATTTCGAGGAATAGAGACGTCGCATAGACGGAGCTCTAGCCTGCGTGATCGTGTTTAACACTCCGCTTGGGAGGTTAGCGGGTACCCGTTGATGGCCCAAACATGAAGGGACCACAGCTCTGGGCGCGGATGCCAAATCGAGCCCTTGGCCTGAGAGAGGAGGTCCCTCCTCACTGGCACTGGCTATGGGGCAGTGCTCGCTAGCTGCATCAGAACTGGGAACCAGGGTTGGTTTTTCCAGAACGTCGCTACGAGTAGCATTGAGCATCCTTCTTCCCTGATCCGCTCTATCACCTGAGGCAGGAGAGAGACGGGAGGAAAGGCATAGAGCGGGCGGAGGGGCCATACATGAGCCAGCGCGTCCCTGCTCTTGGAGAAAAATTCCAGACAGTGAGCGTTTTCTTGAGACGCGAACAGGTCTACTTCCGCTCTGCCGAATTTCTTCCACAGCAGCTGGACTGTCTGTGGGTGTAGAGACCACTCGCCTGTCGGAACATTGTTCCTGGACAGTCTGTCCGGTCCTACGTTTAGGAGCCCTGGCACATGCGCTACTCTCAGCGAGAGCAGGTTGCGCTGAGCCCACACCAGGAGGCGTTCTGTCAGCCTGTGCAGGTTTCGGGACCTGAGGCCGCCCTGGCGATTTATGTAGGACACCACTGACATGTTGTCCGAACAGACCAGGACGTGGTGTCCTCGTATTTGGGGACAAAAACGCGTCAGCGCGTTGTCTACTGCCAGCATTTTGAGGCAGTTTATGTGCAGAAGCTTCTCCCGTTCTGACCATTGGCCGAAGAACGGTCTGCCCTCGAGCAGCGCTCCCCATCCCGAGGTGGATGCGTCCGTAGACACCACCTTCACACTCGAGGAAGTCCCCAGGCTTACACCTGATTGGTACCTGTCGTTTGCTTTCCAAGGTTTCAGAGCTGCGATGCATTTCTGATTGACCTTGAGACGAAGCAGACCGGAAGCCCACGCTCGGCGCGGCACTCGCGCTTTCAGCCAGAACTGTAGCGGGTGCATGCGAAGCAAGCCCAGCTGAAGAACTGATGATGCTGAGGCCATGAGACCTAGCATCCTCTGAAATTTCTTGAGCGGGACAGATGCGCCGCAGCGGAAAGAGCTCGCTGCGCGCTGAATGTCTAGCACGCGCTGTGGTGACAGTCGCGCTATCATAGACAGCGAGTTCAGTTCTGTGCCCAGAAAAGATATTATCTGTCTGGGGGACAGAGAACTCTTCGCCCAATTGACTCTGAGACCCAGATTCTCGAGGTGATCGAGTAAAATGGTCCTGTGCTCTATGAGCATCGAGTGAGATTGAGCTAGAATCAGCCAATCGTCCAAGTAGTTCAATACTCGCATGCCCTGTAGCCGTAAATGTACGGGGTGCTAGGGACAAGCCGAACGGTAGGACTGTGTACTGATATGCCTGGCCCTCGAAGGCGAATCTCAAATTTCGCCTGTGACGTGACGCCATCTGTATTTGAAAATACGCGTCTTTCAGATCTATTGACACAAACCAATCTCCTCGGCGAATCTGCGCGAGGATTTTTCTGGTCGTGAGCATTCTGAACTGTCGCTTTGCAAGCACTCTGTTCAGTTGCCTTAGATCTAGTATGGGTCTGAGACCCCCGTCTTTTTTCGGTACCAGGAAGTATCTGCTGTATAGCCCTCCTTCGCTCTGAGCTAGAGATAACAGCTCTATGGCCCCTTTGCTCAATAGTTTCAAAATTTCGGCTCGAAGTAGGTGTGCTACTTCTGTTTTTACCATGGTCTCGATGCGCGTCGCATAGCGACGAGGGCGCCGGCGAAACTGTAGCGAATAGCCTCTTTTTATAATGTCTAGCACCCACTTCGAAACCCCGGGTAGCCTCGCCCATGCATCTGCATGAATGGCTAGGGGTTGAATGCGAAG